>NW_022196903.1:47588935-47616852 GCF_008632895.1 Mastomys coucha
GTAAACAGGTCCGTCCTGCTGTCAGAGCCAAAAAAGGTACATGAGCGGTTCATGAAACTATCATTAGTCACTTTGTAAAAACACTAAACAGCAAATACATAACCCTGGACTAATCAGATCTCAAAATGTTGTACATTGATGAGAAACCTGCTGCTCTCTTCAAGTAATTTAAAAAAAAAATTATATCCAAAATCATATGTATTTGCATCTGGCTACCACAATTCCTTATCTGTCATCTGCTACCTATTATCACACAAATGCTCTTCCAAAGCAGAAAGAAAATTCATAGGTTTTTCTGAGGGCAAAGACGGGGAGCTGCTCAGAAATCAATTCCCAACCTATTTCTTACACAAATATTAAAACAAGTGAACAAAGCCACCCAGAATCCAGAACCTCCAACATGCTAGGCAGTCAAAGGTGTTTTGTTTGCTAATCCTGTATATGATAGCACTAAACAGCACATTGTTACATTGTTAAAATAAACTTTTACATTAAAAAAAAAAAAATCCTTCGGTATCTCCTACAGATCAACCAGTTCTTAGAGAGGTGTCTTGATGTCCTAGAAAATCCAAGAGTTAGGGAGTAAATAGGGGTACTTCCTGGATCTTGTTGGAGATGTCAAATTTACTTATTCTAAAGCTTTGGGAGGTCCTCACGTGAAAAGTAGTCTCAGATATCCACGTAGCTCTGAACACAGCTTCTTTCTAAATCCCTGGTCACTTTCCATACTTGTAGCACAGCATAGTAATCGGTTAGGTTATAGACACAGTTTTGAGGCAAAGAATTGTGGTTAATAATTTGACAAAAGTCCACCACTTTGAGGCAGGACAGCTCCATTTCATAATGGAGTTAGCTCTGCTTGCTGGTCAAGGGTGACAAACTTTGCTGGCTTTCTAGCATACGGCCATGCCACACTAGAGTGGTTTAAACACAAGTCAGGCCTTGATGTTGGAGGAAGCGCCCGCTTAGGGTGAAGCCGGGTAGCTGGAAGGCCAGGGATCCCAGAAGTGGGTGCGGTGGGGTCAACCTTGGGAGCTGAGCCCTCCAAATGTCCTAGGAGCCCCAAATCTAAAGAGCACGCCAGTGACCCAAACATTCCTCACAAGCTGTTCCTCGGTCCCGCAGAGGAAACAATCTGGAGCCGGACATAGGGCAGGAGAGGAAGGCTGACCGCGCAGGAGGCAGTTACAAGGGGCCCAGGCCTAGGAGACGACCACAATTGTCGCTTTGACCCTCAAACCAACCGCAGCCCTTCGGGCGAAAAGTACTCCTCGGATAGCCAGAGAAAGATGAGCAGATGGGGCGCGAGGTCCTTACCCGCTGCAAGGCTGCCCACGGGCCGCCGCCGGCCGCTCCAGTACCAGAGGCCGGAGGCTGCTCCCCGGAACCCCAAAGAGGCTGCCATGCTGCCCCCCCCGCCCCGCCTCCGCGCCGTGACCTCCGCCGCCTCACACACGGCCTGTGGACTGCGAGTGTGCGCAGCGGGGATGGCCCGCACCACCTCAAGGACAGCTCGCGCACGCGCTCTCCGGGCTCTGCTTGGGCTCCTCCCAGCGCGAGGCGGAGCACTGTGTTGAGAGGCGTGACCGAAAACGGACCAATCAGGATTCCCAAACCCATAGTCGCCCTGCCTTGCCTCTGGCTCCTGCTAAATTTACAGCCTTTGGGTGGGAGAATTCTTGTTTACCCAAAAGCTGAGGGGTGTGTAGGAGGCGGTGGCTGTCGCTCACTACCGCCTCCTCCCAGCACCTGCTTCACAGGGCTGCTGATTGTTTTTCTTCCTCACAGTCAAGAACCGCAGCTACTGCAGTATTTAAGGAAAGAGCAGAAATTCCTTGTTTCCTAGTATAGGGACTCATTTTTAACCTCAGTAATAAATACATGAATCTCCCAAGGTTAACATATATATTTTCAGCGTCTGTTGAAACACAATCACAGAATCTACCATGTATGTAATAACTGATATCTATGTGATATATGACTCAACGGTTTTTCCAATCATATTTGAAAAGTAGTAGGGAAGTAATTTAATAACGTTGTTCTCTTTGAAGAGTAGAATTTCTAGGAACTTACTGAGTTCCAAGGAATGCGCTATTAATGTTTTAAAATTCTACAACCTGCATCTTTTGAAACCAAAATCTAATGGTACATTTAAACCCAGGGAATAGTATATATATATACTATTATATATATAGTATATATATAGTATATATATAGTATGTGTATATATATATATATATATATATATTATAAAAACAGATACTTTGCTGATCTTTCCTTATTTGGATATTCGGTAAATTTGGTGATTTAAATAAGTGTGGCTCCCATAGACTCATATGTTTGAATGCTTGGTCCATAGGGGGTGTGACTTTATTGGAGTAGGTGTGGCCTTGTTGGAGGAAATGTGGAGACCAGTTTTGAGGTCTTACATATGCTCAAATTACAGATAGTGTGGCACACAGTTCCCTTCTGCTGCTTTTGGACAAGACGTGGAACTCTCGGCTCCAACTCTAGCACCATGTCTGCCTGGACTCTTCTATGCATCCCACCATGATGATAATGGACTGCACCTCTGAAACTGTAAGCCAGCCCCAATTAAATGGTTTTTGTTTTTATAAGAGTGGCGATGGTTATAGTGTCTTTTCACAACAATGAAACCCTAAGTAAGACAGTATACATATTTGAATTTCTGTTCCTTGGGGGATAATCGCAAAGCATTCTATTTCCGCTGAAGGATTCTTATCTTCTACACCAAAACAAGGCTTATAACCTTTGAAGAAAAGTAGGTCAGGAGGAAAGAATGGGACTTGGGAGGAGAAATAGGAAAACCAAGGGGAGCCCCAAATCCACCCTCAAAAAAAAAAAAAAGCAAAACAAAAAAACCTGTGTTGGTTTTGTTTTGTTAATCCATTTTCCTTGTGCTGTATTCATCCAACCTAAAAATCAAAATCAAGGGATTCAAGTTTGACCCTTAAAAAGCAAAAAGCCTGTTCCTAGTTACCCGCAGGGCTGATAAAAGGAAAACTAAGATTGTCGAAAATTTCTTTGCAGGCTCTGGGTTCTGGCACAGTGTTAACGTTCCCAGAAACCCATACAGACAGAGTTCAAGAACCCATATGTATCTATAGGAAAACAATTCCCTTCTCTGGTCACCCTTCCAAACAGTCCTCTGTCCCACCCTAATAACAGAAAAGAACGTCAGAGGTAAAGGAAAAGTAAGCAAAACAAGCATAAACAAGCAAATACCATTGTAGCTACTGGCCAGTCTCTTAGATTTGGTGCTTCTGTCCCTATCCCTAATAGGGCTAATTGGTTTCTGGAGCATTTCATGTCTCTCTATTCTGGTTTCCTTAGGTTTTACTGGAATGGATTTTCTGCAAGCAATAAATGTGTCCCTACAGGTTTCTATATTTAACTGCTGAAGTGCAGTCTGCTTTCCAGCTATGTCGACCCCCACAGCAGAGCTGTTTACGACACAAGACAACACATCAATTCATCTCTGCGGCTCCTTGAGTTAATATCCCAGTCCTCCTGAGATTTTACACCCAATCAGATTGCTTTTGTCATTTTTATTGTGGGCTACTGTTTTTGTTTCTCTGGGTTGTTTATGGGGCTCTTTTCTCGAAAATGAGTTATTTCTTACAAAAGGCCGACTCTTGTGAACACCATCCTCCGAGGAGTAGAAAGAACAAGAGACTGTGGGGGAGCAAGTGGAGTGCCACTTGTGTGTGGTTTGATTTAGTTTGCTTTGGTTTTGCTCTGGCTATGGAACTGGCCCAATATTGAAAGTTTGATTCTATTTGTTTCAGTGTCACAAAGGGATAAGTCATAATTTTAATTTATTCCCATATCCTGTAGATTATTGCCTCCTCCCAGAAACCTTGAATTGCTTCACAAAGGATTTTCAAAGGCAGCTTTTCCTAAGTGTTGTGACTTTGTTAGCAATTATTATTATTTGAAAGTGTTACTATATTTGAAAGGCAGTTTACTGTCTACAGTTAGACTTGGGGGAGTTGAGAAAGCTTGGATTTAAGACAGGGATTGGCCTGTAACATTAGCCTGGAACTTGCTATGTAAACTAGGATGGCCTCAAATTCCTAGAGATCTACCTGCATCTGCCTCCTGAGTGCTGGACTTAAAGGTATACATCACCACACCCTGCCCATCCCATGACTCTTTATGGACCTAATATATCTCAGACCGAGAGCTGGAGAGACCAAATGAGAGAACCAGAGGAAGCCTTGTTAGGTCTCAACCCTGGGACAAATGGCTAACTGAGGTACTGAGGGGCCTTTTTAACATCAAAGCAGATTCTGCTGTCAAGTTCTTCCAGCATCTCTCAGTACCTATTAGGGTCACCCTGGCTGTTATACCTAGCTCTCCACCTTAAAGTCTCCAGCCCAGGAACTGGCTGGACTGCCCTTCCCTCAACTGCTCTTTCCTACATATCCCAACTATTTTGATTACACGGTAATCAAAATACTTTTTGCCTCTTGGTCTTCTGGCTTC
This sequence comes from Mastomys coucha, assembly GCF_008632895.1. Lineage (NCBI taxonomy): Eukaryota > Metazoa > Chordata > Mammalia > Rodentia > Muridae > Mastomys > Mastomys coucha. The sequence continues at coordinate 47,593,445 of NW_022196903.1, forward strand.
TGGCTCTCCCCTCTCCTCCCATCTCCTCTCCTCCTCTCCCCTCCTCTCTCCTCCCCTCCCCTCCCTTCTCCTCTCCTCTCCTCTCCTCTTGTCCTCTCTTCCCCTCTCTTCCCCTCTCTTCCTCTCTCCTCCCCTCTCCTCCCCTCTCCCCTACTCAGTTACACTGCTCAGTACACTGGTCATGTCTACTCTGGACTCTCCCAGATGTCTCTGCCTTAGCCTGTGCTCACCCTTATATCTATAATAAAAACCTCAAACCCTATGCAGCAGTCATATCCTCCTTATATTTTTTTTTTCATTCAGCCCTGAGTAAACAAAGTCCTTCCCAGGGTGAGACCCGGAGGAAACAGACAAAGCCTTACTTTGAGGTCCAATTGTGGGTATTAATATTATGTCCAGAAAATGCCCACCATAACTTTCTCGCCTGGATATTTATGGCCTGAAGACCGCACCCCACTAAAACTGCTCCTGCTGAGATTAGAGATTAGCAAGACCCATTTTCTTGATCCAGCTGTATATCATAAAACCTGCATCCTTGTTTATCTGTATGTAATAACCCCGCCTCCTGGTTCAGATGTATGCAATAGCCCTTGCCTCTCTGTTCAACTCTATACAATAAACACACTGAGCTTCTGGGGTGCTGCAGTTTCTCCATCTCAGAGCCCACCCCACCTGATCCCTGCCTCCTACACATATGCCTTTGTCTCTGTTTTTTCTTCATTCTCTCACAGACCCTAGTAAGCAATGTCCCTAAGACTGAAAAAGGACCCCACAACCAAATTCTGAAAGTACAAAGAGTCACAGACAAAAAGTGTTCAGTAAAAACCTTTTCTAATGTAAAACTTGAGACATGGGCATCTTAGCAAGACAGAGAGCATGTTAGGTTAGAAGATAGCTTACCATTCAACTGTAGAAATACATATACATGCACAGACACACACACACACACACACCACCCGGCCATAGACACATACACACACATACATACATATACACACTACATAACTGCACATCCATATATACACATATACACACCCACACCACACAACTGTTTATACACATGAACACACCTACCACCCAACTATAGAAACACACACATACACCACAAACACACACATACTACACCACTTTAGAAACACACAGGCACATATACACATATACTCTCACACACACATACACACACACATACACACACAGCCCAACTGTAGACACATACACACTCTCACATATACTACCCAATGGTAGTAGACACACAGCATACACACAAACACACAAATCACCCAGCTGTAGACACACACACCACATACACTCACACAGAAGCATACAACCCAACTGTAAACACATACACACCACCAAAGTGTAGACATGCACACACCACACAATCACACACACACCACCTGATTGTAAACATACACATTCACACATACACACCACACAACTGTACATATACACAACTATACACATATACACACTCATACCACTCACACACTATATACACACCATATATACACACCATATACACACACCGCACAAGAGTAGGCGAACAAACTTACACACTCAAACTATCCAACCGTAGACACACACACACCCACCACCCAACTGGAGACACACACACATATTGTACACACACTTACACACAAACATACTCACACACCACCCAACTGTAAACATATATGCATATACACTCACACACACCACACAAATATAGACATACACACTGCACAACTGTACATACACCATCCAACTGCAGACACACAAGCACATACACGCTCACAACCCAATACTCACATACACACACACACACTCACACACACACACACACACACACACACACACACACACACAACTTTAAGCATATACACACATAGGCGAAATGATAAACCTAGGCTTCCCCACTCTCCAGACTGTGGTGAGACCTCCAAACATCACAGTATCCCTAACCCCTCAGCCTGTCTGGCATCTTCCACAGTGGACAACAATAAAGTCCTTTCTATGAGCATGCGTCTCCTTGGTGTCATCAGAGACCAAGGGAAGAAGGCCAGAATTCCACCCTTACCTTAGAGCATTGATTCTCAACCTTCTAATGCTGCAACCCTTTAATACAGTTCCTCATGTTGTGGCAACCTCCAACCATAACATTATTTTCATTTCTACTGCATAACTGTAATTATGTTGTGAATAATTGTTGTGAATTGTAACATAAATATCTGATGTGCGGGATAGCTAATATGCAGGACCCTGTGAAAGGGTCATTTGTCCTCCTGAAGAGGTCACGATGCACTACTGCAAGGGTCTTCTGCTGCTCAACCTGGATAGTGTCACACACACACCACCTGACTGTAAGGAGGCAGGCCATTTACCACTGCTCAGTGATAAGGAAGGCATGTGGGAAACAATAAAGAGGTATGCCAGCACGTGCTGGCTGGGGAAATACACTGCAAGCATCATGGGGAGCTGAGGCCAGCCCCACTGGGACTACATAGCAAGGAACAATTAGAACTGAAAAATGCAGTTATTGAAGTTATAAAACCCAATTGATAAGGGCAAGAGTAGAATGAAGGAAATCGACAAACTTGAAGACAGAACCATAAAATCATCCAGTCTAAACAGAAAATAGACTGGGGTGGGGGAAGGGCGAGAGAGCTAGAAACTTGTATAACTCTAAGATCTAATTAATGTTCCTGTCATCAGAACCTGGGAAGGAAAAGAAAAAGGCTTTTTCCTAACAGACCAAACTAGCTAATTTTTCACCTGTCCCTAAGATGGCGCCCATACTTCCTCCATGGTAAGAGGATACTGTCTCCCTTGCTCCATTACTCTGAGCTGCCCAGTTCTCTTTCTCCTTCTACCCCTCCCTCCTTTCTACAACAATTTCACTTCCCAGTTTTCAAGATATTCTTAAAAGTGACCTTCCAAAGAAGTCTTTTTCTCAGGTAACAAGTATCATGAAAGTCGTTTAGTCTGGTTAAGAAGCTGTATTTAAGCCAGGCGGGTGGTGGCTCACGCCTTTAATCCCAGCACTTGGGAGGCAGAGGCAGGCAGGCAGACTTCTGAGTTCGAGGCCAGCCTGGTCTACAGAGTGAGTTCCAGGACAGCCAGGGCTACACAGAGAAACCCTGTCTTGAAAAACCAAAAAAAAAAAAAAAAAAGAAGCTGTACTTAGATGTTCACATGGCTCAGCGGGGGTTGGGGGCGGGGAGGATCCAGAGCATGTGTGAGGTTGTAAACACTGAGCTGGGAGGTGAGGGGAAAGAAGAATAGCTGAAGTCACCTGATACTTAGGTTTGGCTGGCTGAGACCTCAAGACCAAAGGCCAGGAATTTGTTTTTTCCGTGCATAAAAGAAGCCTGGACTATAAGTGTAATTCAGAAGTACAGTATGTATATATGTATGTATGTATGTATGTATGTATGTAGCATGTGCAAGAACCTGCACTATCTAACAACAACAACAAAAAGTTTTTGGTAGACTGACAATTCCCAGTGTGACAGCTTCAGGTTATTAAATTCTAAGATCAGTTCCAGTTTGATTTTAATCCAGTCCGGCACTGCTTTCCAGCTTTCCGTCTTGTCCCAAGCAAAGGAAAGATGAAAGAGGCCAAGAATGTGCCCACTGATTGTGCTCATCATCATTATCATTTTACAATCCCCAGCCTACAATTTCTCTTTCCATCTGCAAGAACTTAGATACTAAACAACACCTAGCTCCAAAGAAATATTAAAAATATGGTAGAAAGAATTGGTAATTTTTTTAAAAGAGTAGATCAGGTTGGAGAGATGGCTCAGTAGTTAAGAGCACATATTTTCCCTCTGAGGACCTGAGTTCAATTCCCAGCACCCACATCAGGTAGCTTACAACTATCCGTAACCCCAGCTCCAGGAGATCTGACACCTGTGACCTCTGTGGGCATTTGCTTTCATGTACACATATCCCCACACATGCACATATCCCTACACATGCTCATACCCCACACATGCACCTACCCCCACACATGTACATACCCCCACACATGCACACACCCCACACATGCACATACTCCCACACATGCACCTACCTGCACACATGCACACACCCCACACATGTACATAATAAAAATAATCTCTAAAAGAGTGCCAGGCAGTGATAGCCCATGCCTTTGATCCCAACACTCCAGAGGCAGAGGCAGGCAAATCTCTGAGTTCAAGGCCAGCCTAGTCTACAGAGTGAGTTCCAAGACAGTCAGGACTACACAGAGAAACTCTGTTTCAAAAAAAAAAAAAAACAGAAAATTGAATCTAGATAGGCATGATGACCAGTCTTTCCTACAATTAATTTTAAAAATGTTTTTGACCACAAAACATTGATAAGAAAATTGAATTATAACCAAATAGCTAATCTGAGTTCATGCTATTGTGTTTATTTAAGGAGATTAAAGTTGTAATAGTATAAATTCATGTTTAACGGGTACATATACACAGGTTAGTGTACACACACCTCCTTGGTCTGTCATCGAAGGGGGCCTAGAAACACCTAGTGTTATATATTATCTAGCTCCATTTTCTAATCTTTGACTATGGTGGTTAACAATTACCTGTATTGTAAATATGAATTATAAAAGGTTACTGAGTGAAAATCATCACCATATATTAAAGTTTGAACATGAAATGTGCCCAGCAGGTGCATATTTTAAACACCTGTTCCCTAGCTGATGGTGCTGTTATGAGACACCAACCAAATGGCCCCAAGAAACAAGCTGGGATAACCATTCTAATATCAAATAAAATCAACTTTCAACCAAAAGTTATCAAAGAAGATAAGGAAGGACACTTCATACTTGTCAAAGGAAAAATCTATCAAGATGAACTCTCAATTCTGAAATGCTCCAACTGCAAGGGCATCCACATTCATAAAAGAAACTTTACTTAAAGTTCAAAACACACATTGCACCCCACACAATAATAGTGGGAGACTTCAACACCCCACTCTCAGCAATGGATAGATCATGGAAACAGAAACTAAACAGAGATACAATGAAATTAACAAGAAGTTATGAACCAAATGGATTTAATAGATATTTATAGAACATTTCCTCCTAAAGCAAAAGAATACACCTTCTTCTAAGCACATTACAGTACCGTCTCCAAAACTGACCATATAATTGGTCACAAATCAGGCCTCAACAGATACAAGAAGACTGAAATAATCTTATGCACCCTTTCAGATCACAATAGACTAAGTAAGGCTGGTCTTAAATACCAACAAAAACAACGGAAAACACACATACACATGGAAACTGAACAACGCTCTACTCAATGATAACTTGGTCAAGGAAGAAATAAAGAAAGAAGTTAAAGGCTTTTTAGAATTTAATGAAAATGAAAACACATCATACCAAAACGTATGGGACAGAATGAAAGCAGTGGTAAAAGGAAAACTCATAGCTCTGAGTGCCTCTAAAAAGAAATTGAAGAAAGCATCCACTAGCAGATTGACCTCACACCTGAAAGCTCTAGAACAAAAAGAAGCAAATACACCCAAGAGGAGTAGATGGCAGGAAATAATGAAACTCGGTGCTGAAATCAACCAAATAGAAACAAAAAAAAAAAGCTAAACAAAAAATCAACAAAATAAGGAGCTGGATGTTTGAGAAAATCAACAAGATAGATAAACCCTTAGCCAGACTAACCAGAGGACACAGAGTCAATATCCAAATTAATAAAATCAAAAATGAAAAGGGAGACATAACAACAAACTATATCTTAAAATAATTATTCTGTTTGTTGAATATTAACAGTTGAAAATATTAAAATCATGTTCTACAAACAAAAAAATAAACCTGCCAGCACTCTCAAGAGATAACAGCTTCGACCTGTTCACACAGACATGGGGACCTTGCACGACCTGTTCACACTGACATGGGGACCTTGCAGCTGTCTTCAGAGTATTTCTCTTCTCCCATTTTTTTAGTTAGCAGTTTCTATTTCTACTAAATAATGGATTTCATTTTGACATTTCTCTGTTTTTCTTTTACTATTTATTTTATTTTATTTTATTTTTGGTTTTTTTGAGACAGGGTTTCTCTGTATAGCCTTGGCTGTCCTGCAACTCACTCTGTAGACCAGGCTGGCCTCGAACTCAGAAATCCACCTGCCCCTGCCTCCCAAGTGCTGGGATTAAAGGCATGCGCCACCACTGCCTGCCAGCCTGCTATTTCTTTTTTAAAGATTTATGTATTTATTATAGGTAAGTACACTGTAGCTATCTTCAGACATCCCAGAAAAGGGCATCAGATCTCATTATAGATGGTTGTGAGCCACCATGTGGTTGCTGGGATTTGAACTTAGGACCTTTGGAAGAGCAGTCAGTGCTCTTAACCGCTGAGCCATCTCTTCAGCCCCCAGTCAGCTATTTTTATATCCTGTTTTCCCTACACACTGTTCTTCTCCCAAGCCCTTTTTTTACTTTCTGTAATTTCTTTTTCTTTATTATTGTTACTTATAAGTATACACATACAATGTGCTGGTCCATTTAATATTCATTTAGTATCACTCATATGTACACGTTTCTGGGGATGGCCACTTAGTATTGGATAATCAATTTGGGAGCTAGTCCTTGGGGAAGACTGCCTCTCCCTCTCAAACAGTCACATAACAAAACTCTTAGAGGACATCGTATTTGATCTCATTACATATTATAAAGGCATATCATTATAACCCTCATGTTTTCACAATGTCCTGAGGACTATTTGTGGTGGTTTGAATGAGAATGGCCCTTGTAGGCTCATCTGTTTGAATACTCGGATTAGGAGGTGTGGCCTTGTTGGTGTGGGTGTGGCCTTATTGAAGGAGGTGTATAGCTTGGAGTGACCTTTGAGGTTTCAAAAGCTCCACCCCCCTCCCCCACCTGCTTACTGCCTGGGGATCGGGATGTAAAGCTCTCAGCTGCTACTCTCCAGCACCTGGCTGTCTGCTAACTACCATGATGACCACTACTAAAACTGTAAGCAATCCCCCAATTAAATGCTCCTTTTTATAAGCGTTATCCTGGTCATGGTGTCTCCTTGCAGCAATATAACACTGACTAAGACAAACACCAACAATACCTCTCATTTCTTGAACATATTCCTATGCTAGGAACCAGGAACCAAAGAAATTATATAAAGATATGGGTTAATTCAGATTATCTTTTAATATATGCATGAAATGATTCGGGTTATTTATATTTTAAGATGAGACATTAGAACACAAGGAGTCATTAATTTGTCCAAGATTACATAGTAACTGGTGCTAGAACTCAGGCATCATGCTTTACATGGCGGCACACACCTAAATCTCAGCACTCTTAAAGCTAGGGCAGGAGTATTAAGAGTTTCAAAGCAAACCCGGACTACATAGACTACATAGAGAGATCCTATCTCAAAACAAAAACAAACAAAAGGGGGAGCCAGCAAGATGTCTCAGTGGAAGCCAGGTAGTGGTGGCACAAGCCTTTAATCCCAGCACTTGAGAGGCAGAGGCAGGTGGATTTCTGAGTTTGAGGCCAGCCTGGTATAGACCTTTCTCAAAATAATCCATTTATCATGTGTGTGTGGGCGTGGGCGTGTGTGTAGGCAGGCTATCTACATACTTGAGCATTATGTGGATGCTAGAGGTGGACACTGTGTTTCCCAGTACTCTTCAGCTTATGTTTGATGAACAGGTCTCTCACTGAACCTAGAACTCACCAATATGACTAGACCAGCTGGTCCCAGGAATCTTCCTGTTGTCACCTCTGTGACATTGGGATTTCAGGCATGAGCTACTGTACCTCATTTTATTATATGTTTTATTTCTCTTATTGATGGTTGGATTTGATCTGCTATGTCTTTTTTTATTGTATAAAAAATACTTTTAATTCTTAATAAACAGAAAAGGTTACAAATGAAACTCAGTTGATAGATTATTTGTAGAATGTACACAGTCTTGAATTCATCCTCACCATTGCATAAAATACATGGACTTATATGCTCCTGTATTCCCCATCAAGAAGTCCAGCAGGAGGATCAAAAGTTCTAAGTAATCTTTGGCTGCGTAGTAATAGCAACAACAGTAACAAACATAAGTTGAGGATGCTGGAAGACAGAGCTAACTATGTCTTTAAAGGTTGAACTTTTATACTCCTGACTGAAATCCACCTATCATTCTCCCTGCTGATTCTAGTTGCTTTAAGTAACAAAGCAAAGGTCCTATGTGACAGGACTTAAGCTTGAATCCCAGTACCTGTATTAAAAACAAATGAAGGAGCCGGGCCGTGGTGGCGCATGCCTTTAATCCCAGCACTTGGGAGGCAGAGGCAGGCGGATTTCTGAGTTCGAGGCCAGCCTGGTCTACAGAGTGAGTTCCAGGACAGCCAGGGCTATACAGAGAAACCCTGTCTCGAAAAACCTAAAAAAAAAAAAAAAAAAAAAAAGACAATTAGACAACACTATAGTATGACCCCAGCCAGTTCTGAGGCTGAAGTGATTTTAATTTTTTCTAGTCCACTTTTATATCATTCTGGGTACATATGAAGGATATGGTCAGTCCTTAAGGCATAGACATGCTTTGTTTGTAGCTGAGCAATAAACAAGAAGCATAAATAAAGTAGTCAAGGAACAAGCAGGGCAAAAATCAAGGCAATAAACAAAGTCTCGTGGTTACTATGTTTAGGGGGTTATCAGGATAATCCAGATACAAGGAATGCAATACATTCCTCGACTGTATTTGCTTTGAGCCTACTTCATTGTCCTAGCCTGATATCAAATTCCTGCCAAATTCCTAGAAGCAGATCCAAAAAGCTCTCCACAAGGAAGGAAGGAAGGAAGGAAGGAAGGAAGGAAGGGAGGGAGGGAGGAAGGAAAAACTAGACGTAGCTCTGCATGACTTTAACCCCAGTATTGGGGGAAAAAGACATGCCAATCTCAGGAATCACTGGCCAGCCTGTGTAGCTGAACTAGGCAGCTTCCAATTCATTGAGAGACCCTGTCTCAATACAGCAAGACATTCAGTGTTCTCTGCTCTCCACATGCACATACATGGGTATGCTCCCCACATATACATGTATATGTTACACACACAAAGAAAAGATAGCAGTTACAAAAAGAGCAGTGACACATGCTATAAAATTGTAATTTTTCTTTCTTCTTTTTATTGTTATTCCTGAGGAAATACAGATAAAGGAGATCTGAGATCTGGTAGAACAGATGCAAGGCAAATTCTTTGAGGGAGAGCCAAGAATCTGAGGCTGTAGCTCTAAGTCATAACTTCGGAAGTAGAAAAGAAAGTGAAACAACAACAAAAAAATTCCTACAATGGTGGATAGATGGCTTAGTGGTAAGAGCACTAGTTGTTCTTCCAGGGGTCTGAGTTCAATTTCCAGCAACCATGTGGTGGCTCACAACCATTTGTAATGGAATCCGATGATGCCTTCTTCGGTCCTGCAGGCATACATGTAAATGAAGCACTCATATACATAAATAAATAAATCTTTTAAAAATAAGAAGAAAAAAAAAACCTACAGTGAAATCCACTGTGATGTTGACTGCCAAATTGATGGGTTTTAGAATCACCATGGAAATAAATCTCTGGGAGTGTCTTGAAGGATTATCTAGATTAGGTTGATTAAGGCAAGTTAATTGAGGTTAGGAGACTCAGCCTAAGGTTGGGTGGGTATGGGAATGGAGTAGAGTATTTTCCACATTCTACAGGGTAAGGTATGGGAATGAATAAAGCAGAGAAGGTGAGCTAAACACAAACATTCATCTTTCTCAGCCTCCTGACAGCAGATGCCATGTGACCAGTCGCCTCAAGATTTTGTTGCCATGTGTTTACCACCATAATAAGCTATACCCTCAAACCCAGCCAACATTAACCCTTCCTTCCTTAAGCTGCATTTGTTGGATACTTTGTCTCAACAGTGTGAACAGTAACTTACACATCCATTGAACTGTTTTGGTCAAAGGTAATTGATTCTGTATTAGTCAGCTTCATGTCCATACAATAGAACATCCAAGGCAACCAGTTTTATACAGACAAAAGGTTTATGTAGCTCATTATTTTCAAGGTCCAAGATCTGGCAGACACCATTGGCTTGTTCTCTGGTGAGGGTAATGGGTAAGACTGATGGGTACTCACCAACAGAAGTTGAAGGAGGAAAAGAAGGCAGGAGAGGGAATGAAAAGAGGGAAGAAGGGCGAATGAATGGATTCTTATATTCATTTTGAGAGCACACCCAACTACCTAAGGCCAACCCACTAGGCCTAGGCTCTTAAAAGCTCCACTCCTGCCCTAGAGAGCAACCCTTTAATTTGGACTTTTAGGGGCTATTTAACATCCAAACCATAGTAGATCCTAAATGATACTGAGTGCTAGAAGGCACCATTCCAAGGGCATAGCTGAACTGAGGAGCTTAAAGGTATAGAGTTTCTCTCCCCAAATGTCCCCACAACCTGGCAGGGTGGCCACATGTGGAAACTGACTGTTGCAAAGAGTGTTTTATAGAAAATCTGCATCATAACTGTCTCCTTCCTGGGCCTCATTTCCCAGCTTTCCCAACTTCTTGGTTTCCATCCAATGTCTGACATCTCCACCAGGTCTAGCAGGGATCCAATGGCCCTTTCAGAGCACATTTGTGGCAGGTGATGACTCCTGCAGAGGGCATTGTCATAGCACACAGTTAACTGTTCTGGAGGGAAAATCCCCTCTTTGATGTCCCATGCTCCTTGGACGAATGACAACCCATGTCAGGAATATTGTGGCTTGAACTAGGGCTTGAACTACACATTAATAACCATACACTTTTCCCCTAATCAGATGCTAATGAGCTCACTGAAAACCATTTTAGTCACTGTTGTGTTGCTCTGAGGAAACAACATGACCAAGGCAACTCTTATAAAAAAGAGCGTTTAGCCGGCGGTGGTGGCGCACGCCTTTAATCCCAGCACTTGGGAGGCAGAGGCAGGCGGATTTCTGAGTTCAAGGCCAGCCTGGTCTACAGAGTGAGTTCCAGGACAGCCAAGGCTACCCAGAGAAACCCTGTCTCGAAAAAACCAAAAAAAAAAAAAAAAAGATAATTATAGCTGGTCTTTGTCACTTTGTGGGTTCTTCTTTTTCCACCCTTTATCCCCCACGTCCTTCACCCCCAAACACTAGATAGGACAGAAACAAAGATAGAGAGGAGAGAGGAATTTGGAAAATCCATGAATCTACTTTTTTAACTTTTGTTTCTTCTTTCAACACAACTATTAGCAAACTGCAATCACCTTCACAAAATGACCAACAACTACCCACACCTATTGGGGCTTCAGCGTTCGTATACCCTCTGAAAAATTCTCAGAATTGCAAATGTCAAACAATCTCAGGAGTTATCTGCATCTGGCAAAACCATGTTTCTGCTAGAGCATGAGACAAATCATAGTCAGCTGCTGTGGACAACATGAAGCAGCCTGATATCACCATACCTGGGATTAAAACAAAAACATATTCTTAAAATACTTCTGTGGGCTTTTTTTTGCTTTGTTTTGTTTTTGCTTTTAGAAACCAAAATTTGGGGCTGGAGAGATGGCTCAGCGGTTAAGAGCACTGATTGCTCTCCCAGAGGTCCTGAGTGCAATTCCCAGCAACCACATGGTGGCTCACAACCATCTGTAATGAGATGTCTGAAGACAGCTATAGTGTGCTCATATACATTAAATAAATAAATGAATAATATTTTAAAAAAAGAAAAAGAAAGAAACCAAAATTCCAGAATTGTCATTATAGACAACCAGTGGGAGTCCATGTGATGATTTGTCTATGCTTGGCCCAGGGAGTGGCACTATTAGAAGGTAAGGCCCTGTTGGAGTGGGTGTGGCCTTGTTGGAATAGGTATGTCACTGTGGGTATGGGCTTTAAGACCCTCATCCTAACTGCTTAGAAGCCAGTCTTCTCTAGCAGCCTTTAGATGAAGATGTAGAACTCTCTGCTCCTCCTGCACCATGCCTGCCTGGACATTGCCATGTGCTTGATGATAATGGACTGAACCTCTGAACCTGTAAGCTAGGCCCAATTAAATGTTGTACTTATAAGAGTTGCCTTGGTCATGGTGTCTATTCATAGCAGTAAAACCCTAACTAAGACAGTTGGTAATCTCCTTCCATCACGTGAATCCCAGGGATCAAACTCAAGTTGTCAGGCTTGGTGGCAGGCATCTCTGGCAAGCCCTAAATATTTATTGTTATACTCATGTATCGGTGATGCTCATAACCTTGGTCAGAGAAGCTTCTTTTTGCAGTGAATGGGAATCAACATAGAAATGTACAAATGGTCAGAGTGTAGTGACTGTTGTGTGCCCTGCCTAAACAGGACATCTATATGTTTACTCCAGACCCAGGCTCAGATCCCTGGAGCATGCCTCTTCTGTGTCTCTAGTTCTGTCCATCCTGGACTGAAATGGATATGGTACTATCATCTCAGAGTCAATGCAGAAAGAAGGTACAGAAAGAGTACAGGAGGCAAAGGACAGGAGGCGTGCTGTGAGATGTCTTCTGAATACAGCATGGTTGATTGTTGTACTCAGGAACACAATATAACTATGCTTACCTGCATAAGACCTGTACAAGATGGAACCCATCAACATTCCAACATGGATGGGGGCGGAGCCTGTAAGACCTACCCTCAGCTGGAGACTTACTGGAAGTTAATGGCTAGGATAGAAGAGGGAGTCATTTTTCTTTAGTGGTGTAGCCACTTATAGATGAAATTTAAAGGTGGCAGGTTGCTTTTTTCTTTTTTTCTAACTCAACTCACTCCCAAATAAATGAGATAGAGACCTACAGATTTATTCAATGAGCTTTAAGCATAATAACTGAGCAGATAGTCTTAACCCTCTGTGCTATTTAATTACTTCCCCAGCCACAAGCCACAAGATACTTGCATTTAGTTTCTTCTTGGCTCACTCTGCTTTAGTCATCTGTCATCATGGAGAACTCCTTTAGAAACCTCATGGTGACCATCTTCTTTCTTCATCTGTCTCATGGTCCTTCTTCTCCAGGACCCTTGCCTGACTTGAGGCAAACTCTACCTGGCTTTTCTCCCTGGGACCCCTGGCTAGGGTTGGAAGTCCAGCCTTTCTCTCTCCTCTGCCCAGTCATTGGCTGTTCAGTCTTTTATTACCAATCAGAGATAATTGGGGAGCATCCTTTATACCACATTGATATAGGGGATTCCTCAATATTCATGATAATGCCTGTTTCCTAACTAGATCTCAAGTCACAGAAATAAGCATCTGAAAACACAGAGCAGAAGACCAACCCCCACCAGCTACTGGTAAATTACCTGTATGGTAAATAACCCTACAGTCATGCTCCTGTAAGCAACTGTAATTAAGCTTAGTTGCTTATCAGAAGAAAAGAAATAATAAAGAACATGAATGTTGGAGGAAGCTTGCTTTAAATAAGAATGGGTCCACAGGGATGGAGAGGGATATAAGAGAGGGTAATGGGGTATTAAAATCAAATACATTTATTTATATATATATATATCCAAAGAATAAATTAAAAATACTAAAAATAAATATAGTTTAAGATATAATCCAACATTTAAGGATTTTTGTTTCATTTCTTCTTATAATAAATGTTAAAAATTATTAAGGACATATTTTAGTTTGCCTTGTCATACTAAATCTTCAAGAGCTTGGATCTACTTTGTATTTAGAATTCATCTCTGTCTGGATCAGCCCCATTTCAAGGGCTCAAAACAAAAAGAACACATGAGCCAAGTACTAGAATGATTCACTTCAAAGGCATAATTTTAATTTTGTTGCTTTTTGAAAATTCTGTATGTGAATACTGTATTCACATCATTTATTCCTTCCCACTCTCCAACCCTTCCTGCTTCCCCTCCACCCTCTCCTAAGTTCATGACCTCATATTCTGAAGTCATCATTGTCACACAGATAGACAGATGACCTCTGAAGTGCCTTTCGTGTTGCTCATGTGCATGCATGTGTTTAGGGCTGACCCCTTGGGATTGGATAAATCTGAAGAAGACTAATTCGTCCTCTCTCAGCCCCATGGACTGCCTATAGCTCTTCACCTAGGGTCCTTGCTACATTTCCCCCATCCACAGGCAAGGCATCTTCTCAGGAGGAAAATTGCCTATTGTTGTAATTTTCATTGAATTTTTAAAAATAACTCTACTCAACCAGAATTAAATATACAGGCCTGCCTTCCTTTTCCTTCCCTCCCTCTTTTCATTCCTTCTATTTTTATTTTTTCTTTTATATTTAATTATATATATGTGGATATGTGCATGTATGTAGGTACCCATGGAGACCAGAAGAGGATATCAGATGTCATGGAGCTGGAGTTACAGGGGGTTATGAGGTGCCCAATTTGAGTGTTGGAAACCAAACTCAAGCCCTTTGCTAGACTAGCATGTACTCTTCAGAGCTGAGCCATCTGTCCAGATCTAACTGCATGCTTTTTTCATATATGATGGGAATAAAATATCATCTCACAAAAATATCAGGCACTTAGCTCTTTAGGATGGTCTGTAAGTGTCACCAGAGAGCTTAGAGATGTTCGCTTGGTTTGTCTCCCAAGCACTTAAGGAAACAACAAGATGGAAATTTCTGCCAAGCACTTGTAACATCATGAACTTTTTCAATTGTTAATAGCGTATGGGCTTTTTTTTTAGATGAAGTCTTGCTAATGTTGTCCAGGCTGGCTACACAGTCCTCTTGTCTCAGCTTCCCAAGTGCTAGGCTTACAGGTGTGTGCTACCACACCCGGCTGCAAACTGAAGTGTTTGCAGCACTGATACATCTACTAGTCGCTTTTCTGTTGCCCGGATAAGATACCAAGAGACCAAGGCAACTTAGTAAGACGTTTATTTTGGCTTTGGAGAACAGGCATAGTAGCAAGTGGCAAGCAAGACAAAAGGGGCAGAAAGCTGAGCCCTCACATCTTGAACTGCCAGCACGAAGCAGAGAGAGAGGGACTGGAAATGGTTTGAGGCTTTTAATCTCAAAGCCCACCTCCAGGGACATGCCTCCTCTAGCAAGGCCACACTTCATAAACCTTCCCAACCAGCACCTCCAACTTAGCACCAAATATATGAGCTTATGAGGGTCATTATCATTCAAATGACTAGAATGCAGTATGATTCAGGACGGAAGCCTGCTAGTCTGGAAGTGAGTCCAGTGAAATGATGTATTACTCATATTTTGTTGTTATTTTATTTAATCTGCTTGTTATATTGCATTATTAGCAATTCATAGTAAACAGAACTTAGACATAGTGGTGGAATAGTAAATGAAGTGACCTTTTCATGAAAAGCATATGCATACACTTATATATCTATGTTTTCCTATATGTAAGCTTATTAGAAATTTTATAATGTAAACATATATATATATTCTTTTAGAACGCACTTGGGGTTTGTTGTTGCTGTTTGTGTGTGTATTTGGTTTTTGTTTTTGCCAAATTTTTGTTTCTGTGACCAACATCTGTCTGCAATGAATTATTATTTGAAAACTGGAGCTGCATCCCAGTCTGTGTACTTTCCCCCATAAATCTATTGTCATTAAATCTGACATGTGTATTTTATTTTTCTTTGGGGTTTTAACAACCAGTTTGCAAAATTCCTAAAATTTTATAACCAGCTTTTGAAACTTGGTACAAGCCAAGTCTAGTATACTATGGCTTATAGGCCCTACTTCTCCAATCTGGGAGACAAAATGATATTGTGATTCAAAGAGGGCTTTTCTGATGCCCAAACCCTAACCTTCTCCTTAGTACTTTCTTTTCCAGTCCTCCTCTAGTCATCCCCCATCTCCCAGTCTAAGAAAAGCGCATACCTCAAGGACTGTATATCAGCTTTCCTTGTAATCTCTCTAGAAGAGAAAACCCAGAAACTCGGTTCTGTTAACTAAAGTGGCACATTGGGCAGAGGCCAAACTATTCCAGCATCACAGCCACATGGTGGCACTATTGAAACATGGGTGTCGCAGATACCTCAGTACCCTTCCACTCCCACCATTGAGCACCCCACTTACTGTCCTCAATCTTGCAAAGCTTTCCATTGACCCCAAAAGCATCTCTTCCACAAGCCTAGCTCCTTAAGCCATTTACACGCAGCTCTTTTCTTTTCAGGAAATGCCAAGTTCAAAAGGCTCATGAGTATTCCACATGCTCGAAATTTATATAAACAGGTTCCTCCTGTTACATCTGTTCTGGCAACTTCTATTTCTACCGCCCCTCCCACCTCCCCCACTCTTTAACTGCCCAGTACTGGGGACTGAAATCAGGGCATATGCATACCAGATGAACACTCGACCGCTGAGCTACATACATCCCCAGCCAAGATCTTCTTTTTGCGAGGATGTCACTCTATAGTCCAAGCTAAACTTAAACTCATGATCCGACTGCCTCAGCTTCCTAAATGCTGAGACAATTTTGATATCTGAGTTTTAGGTTTTGTTATCTGTAAACCACAAAGATCTCTCTATCCCATAGTGTCTCTGAATATTGGCCCAAGGCTAGAGAAACTCAAGCCTTTTTTATTATTTGTATCTTTCTACCCTATTTAGTTTATTTATTTATTTATTTATCTATTTATTTGTGTGTGCAGTTCACAGGAGGACTGTTCTCTCCTTCACTATGTGGGGCCTGTGATCAAACTCAACTTGTCAGGGCTTAGTGGCTAAGGGCCTCTATTTGCTGAGCCACAACACTGGTCTCATGTCCTTCTGTCTTTCACTGTTCATTTTGTCTGAGTGGCCTGCAAGGCTCTGCTCCACATTAGATGGTATGAATCTCCATTGTTTACCATCTGCCATAAGAAATCTGACAAAAAGGAACATTTTTGTGTTTTGTCAACTTCATTACAATGTTCTCAATCCCATTTAATTATCCCCAGGAAGGATCCTAATTGTCCTAGTTTGGATCATATATCCACTTCTAGATCAGAGTGTAGTCATAAAGATGAAATACTATGAACAATGAGATCTGCCCACGTCCCTGATGCACCCATCTAGTTTTGTGATAAGTGGAGAATGAATAGTATCTCAGAACTTCAGGGAATAGAGAGTACAGTCACGCTCTTGTGACACATCACGTGACACATGAGAAGACAAGCAACGCTGAGAGCAGCCAATGCCTGACCCCAGCAGTATTTCCATTTCTCTTGGAAGTTGTGGAATTCTGAAGGAAACAAGGAACCATATGCTTTGTGGGAAAGCATGGCAAAATGAAAATATGTTTAACATAAAGTCACATAAAGAATGCTGAAAAATGCCCTTTGAAATCCTGGCCAAGAATCCCCCATCTGAAAATCCCAAAATCCAAAATGCTCTAAACCCCAAAACTTCTCAAGTGCTGACATGATACCACAATGAGAAACTCCACACCCCAAAATATAGTTTTATCACAGGTGACACTCAATATTATTTGTGTGGTACCTTCAGGCTATGTGTAGAAGGTATATACGAAACATAAATGAGTTTCATGGTCACATCTAGGTCTCATCCATAAAAATTTCATCGTGTACATTCAAGTCTTCTAAGACACCAAAAATGAAAATCTGAAACAGTCCCGAACCTAAACATGTTGGGTCGGAGCTACTCAGCCTGTGTTAGACTACCTATTATGAAATTTAGGCTCTCAGACAATTGTGCTCAAAGCAGGGCACAACTTTCATGTGCTTTAAATCCCTCTGACATGATATGTAACTTGAAATGTTCAGGGGCTGGGGAGATGGCTCAGTTGAGAGAAATATTTTAAAAGACCGGTAAGTTCCTGTGCTACTTCTGGCAACTTTGCCCTGGTGCGATCCTCTGCCTTCACAGCTAGCCCCATGCAGTGACTGCCCACCTTGAGGTTAATAATGCAATAGCCAGTAACCTGGCAAAACTTTTGATGCTTATAATTAACCAGTCAGATTTATATACCAATAAATTCTTAATTCACCTGATGCCCACACAGTAATTGCTGAACCTATTGATAATGATAAAAACTACCCACCTAGATTAGACAAATTATTACAATTATTTTATCCCTATATGATATTCATGACTACCTCTGGCTATTTAAAGTCACGCTGGTTCTGAATCATCCTGTCTGACTGTCTCCATCTTGTTTTTTCCCCTTTTCCTCCGTCCTCTCTGCCTCTGCAACCCTTAGCGCTGTCTCCCCTTTCCCTGTCCAATTACAGGCCTTCTGCTACATTAATATTTTAATGTAATTGGACAGGAAAAATCTTGCCACATGGCTCAGTGGTTAAGAGCACTGACTGCTCTTCCAGAGGTCCTGAGTTCAATTCCCAGCAATCACATGGAGGCTCACAACCATCTGTAGTGGGATCCGATGCACTCTTCTAGTGTGTGTCTGAAGACAGCTGCAATGTACTCATATAAATAAATAAATAAATATTTAAAAAAGAAAAGAAATGCTCACTTAACTTGGTAGCAGTGTAATTTAGTTGTTTCAGTAGGAACATAAAGTTAGTAGCTTATACTACTGAAGTCGAGTTCCAGAAATGCAGAACAATCTCACACCTACTCATTCTTCTATTTTAGCCTTCTGTTTTTGTACCTATTGCTCCATTTTCTAATATATTAGAAATGGTTTCAACCTCAACAGATAAGGGTCAAAGTATGGGAAAAAATTAGACTTTGCAATATGAGGGGTCCCTGGTAGGAAGCGCTAACAAGGCTGTTTGATTTGCCCCAATTTTCTGGTCTTCATGCTGCTGTCCACTTGTTCAGTGCTGGAGGGCGATCTTGTTTTTGTGTCTTATGTCTTTATAGCACACGTGTGTCTCTTCTTAAAATGGCTTAGAAGAGTGATTTGAGATTCAGCGTTCATTCCCTGGGGTACATGAAGATTTTGAAAAAACACATGGCAATGGACATTTTGTTTTTGTTTGTTTGGGGCAGGGTCTCTCTCTGTAGCCTTGGCTGGCCTGGAACCTCACTGGAACTAAGCTGGTCTTCAGACACACAAAGATCCACATGATTATGCCTCTCAAAAGCTGGGATCAAAGGCATGTGCTACCATGTCCAGAGACAATGAGTAGTTTTAATGAAACAAGTTTGCAAAGTCTCAACTTGTAAGTCTCTCTCTAGTGTCTGGCAGTTCCTCCCTTTTCCTAGCCTCCTTCTTCCATCATAAAGCAGACAAACACACCCATCTCTCTTCCAACCCAGATCTTATCTTGGTACATTGCCTTGAGATACATAAATCTCAAGATAACTCATAAAGGGATAACTTGAAATGTATTGCCTTTCAGGGGCTTCTTCCCATTTCCCCCCTCCAAAAAGAAAACAAACAAACAAACAAACAAAAAAGGATTTAGCAACAGCTAAAGACTTGTGTTTTGTAAGCAACAAATATTTGACAATACTCCCTTTCCTTTATGTCTTCTCTGTCTCTCTGTGAATTAAGGCTCACAGAGTATTATCCAACTTGCTTCACATCTAAGGGATAGACAGTAAAGTCTAGTGTAGCTGCTGTTAACTTTGACAGTGAAGCCTGACTTCTCTAGCAATGCATTTATATGATGGACTCATTGCATACATTGAATGAGCGAAACCTACAACTCCAAGGATTTGAGGTAAAGTAAAAGCCAGGTGTAGAAGACCACATCTGGAATTCCAGTACTGCAGAGGCTGAGGCACCAGGACTATGGCTCAAAAACAAAAAGTACATATTTGAATAATAATATAAGAAGAAATACATTCTTTATGATTTAAATTTGATAACGTTTTAACCAGTTTGAAGCACGAGCCTATAATTCTAGCTTCTTTCAAGTCAGGTCAGGTTCAAAACCTGTATAAACTACAGAGTAACTTCAAGGCCAGCTTGGGTAATGTAACACGACCAACCCAAAGTGAAAGAAAGGAAGGAAGAAAGAAAGAAAGGAAGAGAGAAAGAGAGAAAGAAAGAGAGAGAAGAGAATGAGAAAAAGAAAGAAAGAAAAACCAGGAAAAAGAACAAAGTCAGCTACTGTTCTAGCTCAGTGGTAGAGCATCTACTGGGCATACATACAGCATTAAGTCCAACTGGCATTTTGAAAAGAAAAAAACAAGATAAAACACCTTTTGATATCCTTGTAAAACATTCATGAGATCCTATGCTTTTATCAAAAATTTTTAGGGATTAGATATACAAATATATATATATATATATATATATATATATATATATATATATATATGAAGGAACCCAAGGAACCTGAAAACCGCTGTAATCAGTTCAAACTCTTCATTAAGAAATATGAGCATGGGATTGACGGACACAATGAACTAGAAATGAATAAGTATGTGAAGGAACATAACATCTCAGTAAAAATGCACACTTAGCTAAGTTAACAGTTTCTGATGTTTAATGTTTAACTCTGGAGCAGAATCTAATGTGGGCTTAGCCCTGGTAAACAGACTTTGGAGAGACACAGCAAAGCCTTCAGCCTCACCACACTTTACCGTTTTGTTTATGCTGTGGTTGGTTGGGGTTAAACTTTGTTTTCCTAACATTTAAGCCTGTGAAGCCTATTTCTGAACCCCTACAGAAGTGACATTGTCTGATGTTTTGGTGTTTTCCAGTTTCACTAAAGATCACAGAGGATAACAGGGATTTTTCTAGTTCGGATTCTATGACTGTTTCTCTACTCTATGAAGATAAAAAATTGCAAAGCTACTCTGAACTTTTTATGTTCCTTGTTCCATTTCTTGGACGACTTAGGTCACTTAACACAATACGATGCAAAATTAATTAAAAAAGGTTGATTCTATTAAATTGCCAGACGGATTTACTGACCCAGCGCCAACTGGCCTTCCCACTACCAGAATTTTCCTCTGTTTCTAATAACAGAAAAATGTTGAAACACATAAGGATGTTGTAAATACTTCCCAGTGTAATTTTCTCCACTAACAGTGCCCTCTTACTCATTAATTAGCTGCCAACTGAGAGCAAAATTCAGCCAGGGACAGGGGGAGCCCTGAGAGCGGGAGTGAGGGAGGAGGAGGAGAGGTGAAGAGCAAAGGCAGCTATTGGGAACTGAAAGGCTGGGACAAGCTTACTGTTGTACAAGTTTGTCTGTAATCAAACAAAGCCTGGAGGACAGCTCATACTTGCATCCTCTCCTTTAGCTAGGGGTAATCCTAATTTATATAAATACGTATGTATATATGTGTATATATATACATGTGTACTATATATGTATATAAACACATATACACATACATATACAGACATCCCAAGAGCTAATTTGAATTTAGATTTCTGTGTTTAATTTTGTTTTCCCCAACTGTAGATACTGGTACAAACCCTGAGGTTTGAAGAAGACATTCTAGCTGTAGCATTTGAAGGCCTTTCCTGTCTTTTCTTATTCCACTGTATTGGTTGCTTCCTCTATACCCTGCATTTGTATGCTGTAAAGACTTTCTGTTGACTCATTTGAGGAGTAAATACTCCATCTAAAAGAAAAGTCTTGTATGTTTTGTTTTGTTTTGTTTTGTTTAAAGAAAATGATCTCAAGAGGGTAATCAAATGATTTTTGGGTGTAGGGATGGGGATATTTTCTTATGTGGCCAGCAGATAGTTCCTGAGCAAGCAGCACACAATAGAAATAAGACCACAGTTGTGTGATCCATCACAGATAAGATAAGGAAATGGTGGATACAGAGAAAAAGGAAGCTGATTGGCTCAGGTTATTTATTTTTGTTTGTTTTGTTTTGCTTTGCTTTTGATATGGGGTTTCTCTGTGTAGCCCTGGCTGTCCTGGAACTCACTCTCTAAACTAGGCTGGCCTCGAACTCAGAGATCTACCTGCTTCTATGCCCCAAGTACTAGGATTAAAGGTATGTGCCACCACAGCCCGAAATTATGTCTTTTTAAATGAATAAAAGAATACAAAAACAAAATAACAACAAGCAAATAAGCAATAAGAACAAACCTCCTAACCCCTCCTTCTCAGCGCAGAGTGAATGAAGACTTAAACGCAGTTGAGTACACTCAAGGGAAGGAGATCCTTCTTGCCAGGCATCTCACTTTAATCATGACACCAAGTTCCTGTGTGTGGAGTTCCTTGTGACTTTGTCTACAGACAGCCCCATGTTGATCGGTTCTGAGACAATGCTTTATGAATCTGTTTGCCCTATCATGGAAGAATAATACGTTTATATTAACAACATAATCTATTCTGTAACTCTTGTTTTTAATATTAGGAATGGAAGCAGGACCTCTTTCATGCTATGCACATGTGCTCTCCAACTCCTGTAGCCCAGCAAAGATTCCCTCAGTTCCTTAGTAGGTGCTGTTCTACATAGAGTTTCCCTTTTCATAGCTGTCTAGAGCTCTATTAATAACTATTAGAGCATAGTCTGGCTTCTATCTCAGGGCATCAAATCAACTTTCCTCCAAAGAAACAGGATTATGCATCCAAACACAGACTAAAGGAATGGCAAGATGTCTAACATGCACAATAGGAAACAATGTAGTATAAATGAGCAGAGGCATTCAGGTGTGGTGACACATCTATAATCCTGGCACTTAGGAGACAGAGGCAGGAGGATCAGGAATTCAAGGTCAGCCTCTGATACTCATCAAGCTTAAGGTCAGCCTAGGCTATGTAAGTCTCTGTCTCAAATAAACAAAAGAAAGAAAGAAAGACAGAAAGAAAGGAAGAAAGAAAGAAAGAGAGAAGGAAAAAGAAAGAGAGGAAAAGAAAGAAAGGAAGCAAGGAAGGAAGGAAAGAAGAGACAGAGAAAGAAAGGAGGAAGGAAGAAAAGAAAAATGTGGAGGCAGAGGAAGGAACATGAATAAGACACGGATATTGCCTGTAAATATGTATTGAAAATAATTTCTTTCTTGTATTTAGATCAAAGTAGAAAGAGTTTCATTTAGAAACAACAGCCTCCAGGCACAAGTCACCTCCTGCCCTCCATAGCATACTAGATAGAATGTTAAGTAAACATATGTTCTAAACTGGTAAAATAGGTAAAATATTCTAAAGTGCTCAATTCTATTGGCACCCATTAATGCTCAGTGAGGAAGCCTTAAGAACTGTGGCAATAAGCTTTTTCTCTGAGGTAGAAGGATGGACCCCACTCCAAAGGCAGCACAGTAAGTGGGAACTTTAGCTGGTGAGAGGGGAGGGGTTGGAGAGATAGCTCAGTAGTTAATGTACTGCTCTTGCAGAAAATCTGAGTTTGGTTCTCAACACCTGTACTAGATGGTTCACAACTACTTTAACTCCAGAGAATCCAAAGCCCTCTTCTACCCCTCAGGGCACCTACACTCATGAATACATACTCTCAAGACACAAAAGAGTACACAGAAAATCTTTTTAAGAAAGGAAATGGGAGGCCAGCCTGGTCTACAGAGTGAGTTCCAGGACAGCCGGGGCTATGCAGAGAAACCCTGTCTCGAAAAA
>NW_022196903.1:47617795-47627618 GCF_008632895.1 Mastomys coucha
AAAAAAAAAAAAAAAAAAAAAAGAAGATACATCAGGGTTAGGGGTTATTCCAGATAAAAAGGTTTATAGGATTCTTCTGAAGGATGGCTCAGAGTGGCTAAAATGACCTAGAAAATGGTAGGTGATGAGGATTCTTCCTACAATTACATTAGACAAGGAGGTGCATATGTGGGCTTAGGAGGAAGCTTGCAAGCTTGACTGAAGCTCTGAGGGTGGCCAAGCAGTGATGCATGCCAAGAGAAATTATTTGGGTTCCTTATAAGTCATAGTTAGTTGTCAGTAGAGTATATAACGGGATCCCCTTAGGCAAAAAGCAGTTCCTCCCTCCACCTAGGGTATGTGCACGATGAGCAAATACAGGTGTAGTTATATTATTTGATTTGTGAAACAATATGTGATCTTCTTTTAAGAGGTACACATCAGATGACAGGAACAAAATGGAGAAATAAAATCAGGTATTTTTAAAATTAATTTTCCTAATATATCTATGTCTGTGCCTGAGTGTACGCACACGTGCTATGTGTGTGCAGTGAGAGTAGAGGTCAAAGACAGCATAGGACTCTCTGACACCAGAGATGCAGATGTTTGTGAGTCATCCTGTGTGTGCTGGGAACCATACCTAGGTTTTCTTCAAGGACAGTCAGTGCTCTTGCCACTGAGCCATCTTTCCAGTCCCCAGCATGCAGCATGTTCCTTCTATTGCTTTGTGTCCCTTGAGCTGTCACAGTCAGCTTGAGTCATCTGTATAGCTCAGAAGGCCCCCAATTAAGGGAAGTGTAAAAAAAAAAATAACAATGTGTAAGACTTGGTTTTAAAGAGTTTCTAGATTCAAGAGTGATTATCAGGGATGAGGGTATAACTCAGAGTTAGAGTTCTGGACCTTGAATTCATGAAGCCTGGGTTTAATCCCCAGCACCACAAAAATAAACAAATAGATAAATAAGTAAGTAAATGTTAATAAAGAAGACTTTTAAAAGTGTCAGGTGGAGCCGGGCGGAGGTGGCGCACGCCTTTAATCCCAGCACTTGGGAGGCAGAGGCAGGTGGATTTCTGAGTTTGAGGCCAGCCTGGTCTACATACAGAGTGAGTTCCAGGACAGCAAGGGCTACACAGAGAAACCCTGTCTCGAAAAAAAAATGAAAAAAAAAAAAAGAAAAAAAAAGTCAGGTGGATACTGGCTCCGATTCATTCATAAATCTTCTAAATTTCATTTAACTACAAAAGTAGTAAATATTCACTTTAGGAAGACTGAGAAATACATGCACAGAGAGAAAGAAAAGAAGAAAAGAGGAGCTGGGATGCAGCTCAGGGAGAGAGTATGTGATAAGCATGAGAGGAAGCCAGAGGCTGACCCCCAGCAACCAAAATAATAAATAAGCCAAGTAGTAAGTAACTCCAGCAATCCCAGTCTTTAGAATCGCATATGGACACTTCGAAGTAGTTTCAGCATTTTCTTCTCTGTGTGTCTATTTGTGTGTCTTTTAAATAATGCTATCCCTAACCCAAACAAAGGTTTCTGACATAATGAAATATCCCTTTCCAGCAGTAATTTAGTGGCAATGCTGAAACCCATACACGTTAGGTTTAGATTTGGCTAAAGCAGAACAACATGAAAGTGAGCCTTCTATGAAGAATGTAATAACTCATTGATGTCAAGGCAGGCTGTAAGATAGCGGTACCCAGTGCATTCTGAAAACACGGAACCCTTTGTTCGAAAAGTAGGTTTCCATCAAACACTCTTAGGGAATTGCCAGATGGCTCAGAAGGTGAAAGATCTGCTGCCAAGCCTGATGATTTGAGTCCTGTGCCAGGGACTCACTTGGTAGAAGGAGAGACCTGACTCCCCCTAGTTGTCTTCTGATGGACTGGCTAGTTTTATGTCAAAGTTAGAATCATCAGAGAGGAAAGAGCCTCAATTGAGAAAATGTCTCCATGGTATTTGGCTGTGGCAAGCCTGTAGAGTATTTTCTTTCTTAGCGAATCCTAGATGAGAGCCCAGTCCATTGTGGGTGGGGCCACCCCTGGGCTGGTGGCCCTGGGTTCTATAAGAAAGCAGGCTGAGCAAGCCGTGGGAAGCCAGGCAGTAAGCAGCAACCCTCTATGGCCTCTGCATCAGCTCCTGCCTCCAGATTCCTGCCTTAAACTGTCAAATTGAACTGTGATTACATTATTTCCTCCCCTAGTTGCTTTTGGTCATTGGAGCAACAGCAACCCCAACAAAGATACCTCCCCTGCCTCCCCTCATATTATTTTTAATTGGCAAAATGATAAAATGAAAATAAAAGTACTAAAGTATAGGCCAAGGTTGGAGTTTGGAGGTGGAACATTTATCTAACATGCTCATGGGTACAGAAACTCACCGAATTCACATAGTATCTTCTAGCATGTGCAAATATTTGTGCTCTGTTATTACAATGACAAGGGACACAAATTGAAACCACCTCTTCTTCCTCATTTCTTGATACACAGCCCCACCCCACCTTTCCCTTTGGCTTACTGGCAGTACTGAAGGTCTGAAATGAAAGGAACTGCGTTGTCCATGATTCCTATTTCTATATTACCATTTTCAGAGTGATGGGGAGAAGGGGTGTTACAGAAGTAACATGAGTAAGAAAAGATACTGTTGAAATCCTGGAATGTTCCTGTTTCTAGAATTGGTACCCACATCAGACAGTTCACAGCTTCATGTACTCCAGCCCCTGGGGAACTGACTTCTGGCCTCAGTGGCCACATACTCTCACACAGATGCACACATACACACATAAATAAAAAATAAAACAAATACTATCTATCGCTGATATTTGGAGACACTGTACTATCTTGTGTTAATGTTATCTCTCTCTCTAACCCTGCTTACTGGGGCACCTTCTATATTACCGCTTTGTTGCTATGGCATTTCTAATATCGACACATTGTCTCATCCCAGAGTAACCTTCTCTACAAAGCCATACAGGATTGTAAGGACTTGAGTGTGAACTTGAGAAATCCTTTACTTCTGCACTAGCATTTTGTATAGCATAAAGCAAGTTGTTAATTGTGGAAACAAGTTCTCTAGTGACTCAAGACTGAAGTAACTCGAACACTCTAAATTCATTTTTTCATTATCTCTTGCAACTTTGCCAAGTATATCAGATTGTTTCCATATGAAATGAAAAAAAAAAAAAGACTTTACTAGCTTCCAAAACATTTTTATTTGAAGTAAATAACTGTGAAGGAATTTAGTTACTATAGCCAGGTTTTTTTTTTTTCCTTACAAGTTTTTGAGTTATAAGAACTTGTGATTTATTAAACAGAACAGTATCTGGGTTATTTAGATTCTAACTTGGAATTTTTCTGAATGAATTCGGGCACAATTAGATTTCAGAAATGGAGCCTTTAAAACGTGGGCATTATGGGCAAACTCTTATTTATAGAGTACAGTTCTACATACTCCAACATTTTGTATTTCACATATAAATATATGGGTACATGCACCATCTGAGTGTATAAAATTAAACTACCTGAACACCTTTAAAAAATTAGAGTCAAACGTAAAAATGTCTATAAAAAGAAATTCATTAGAGATTTCAAAATATCCGTAAGTGCTAAATAAGGTTTCCAGAGATCGGTGATTATGCTGAGGCGTGTCGCAAGGGGAACTGTTAACAAGTGTTACTTTGCCAATGGTAGGAAAATTGCCAACCTTTAATTGGCCTTAAAGTTGGTGTTCTATCAATGGTGTATTGTAAAGGCAATAATGCCCATATTTATGGCTTAAACTTGAAATGAGAACCCTGGGTTTGACTAAATGTGGCCCACTATACACTGTTCCTTCTAATTAAAAATATTCAAATGCCTTTACATTTGATTAAGATGTACTATTATCATGTTTTTATACAATGCAACAAGAAAACAAAAGATGTTTGTCTATACTTCACAATATGCAATGACCAGCCAACCCTGTTCCTCAGATTGCTGAGTGTTAACTTTTGTTCTAAGGAAAGAACTGAGAATAGCTCTTGGGTGGCTGCTAGGAAGAAGAAGCTCTACTGAACACAGCCAAAGTCTGGCATGGGCTCCGTGTTTGCATTGTAAGGGGGATGGGGTGGTGGCCTCATTAGTAAATGCGAACGACAGGTTGTACTATCCTTAGCAAGCAGAGCAAAGAAGGCTCTGATTACTAGTTTTGGTATTTCTAACCATGAGTTCCTAAATACCTGACTGTGACCCTACCACGTTTTAAGTGAAGTAAATGTCCAATCACACCATTTAAGGGAAAGCCCCATCAGAGAAACCACCTTTCTGTGTGTGTGGCTTCAGAGAGGGTGAGAAAGACGGTGGATGGGTTCTGAGGGAAGTCTCAGTTAATGTTCAGCATTCAGTTGAATTCGACAGGTTTGTCCTGCTAGCATAAATAGCTTTGTAGATTAGAGATAGTTTATAACCTTTCTACTCTTAGCGCTTATAGCTTCATGCTTTTCTCTCTCTCATCTTCCTCCATGCCTGGGCGGCATTCTCAATCCTTACATTTTAGCCCATTGCTCATGAGGAATGCGCAGGGCACATGCAGTTAGGTCCACAGCCCCGAGTGGCACACACGATTGCTGCCCTCTCTGCCTAGTCTGCCCACTGAGTCATCCTACTTCCTTGCTGGTGGGGCTCTCACGTGGCAGAGACAAAAAGTGCAGAAGATTTCCATTCCCCGCTGTTTTCCTATGGCCCCTTTTCTGACCTTTACTAACAGGAAGTTTTCTGAGAATTTCTGGGAAAGAAGAGAAAAAAATAATTCTCCTCATCTTATATCCCCAGTCCTCCTGTTTTTAAAGTGTTTGTATGAACATGAGATGCTCAGATACCAAGAGGCCATTGTTACCATTTTGTAACAATGAGGATAAAAGTGAAGAGATTGCAGAAAAGCCAGCAAAAAGCCTTCTAAGTTTTCATTCAAAAGGTAATAAAACAAACTATTTTATCTGTAATAATCTGTAGAGAGCTTTTTAAAATATTTTATTAGTTTACATTAATTATGCATAATAATGGGCTTCATTATGACATTTTAGTATATAGATGATATATATTCAATCATATTCACACACACATAGGCTCATATACACTGAATCACAGAATAGATTGTAGTTGGGATCTTGAACACTTCCAAAAGGCTCATGTGTTCCTGAAGGCTGTGGAGCTACTGAAAAGTGAAGTCTTTAAGAGGTGGGGTTTAGGAAAAGAAAATTAAATCATTGGGGGGTGTGCCCTTGAAGCCGCAGGTGTTTGCCACCCCATTCCCTCCTGTCTCTTTTGTTTCTTGGCTACCTTGAAATGAGTATCTACTTCTACCAGGGCATCCTCACCACAATGTACTGCCCTGTCACAGCTCAAAGCCATAAACCATAGGCTGAAACAATGAACTAAGACAAATCTTTTTTTTTTTTTTTTAAATCTGATTATTTCAGACATCTTGCCCCAGTGGCAGAACACTGACTAATATAACATATAGTCTTTCATAACTGTGTATCACTGTGACAAAGTAACTTATAGAACTTAGTGGAAGAAAAAAAAAAAAAAGGTGCTTTGCTTTCGGTATCAAAGTTCATTCCCTCCCAGCAGGGAGAACAGAGCAGATGGATCCAGTTGATCAAGGCAGGCCAGAAGTAGAGAAAAGGGAATACAGGAGCTTGGCTGGCTTTCTCCCTTGACTTCTCTTCATCCTACCTGGGCTCAGAGCCCATTGATTGGCTTCCCTTCTTAGTTAACCCTCTAGAGACTCCTCATAGACATATCTAGAGGTGTCCCTTCCATCTCCAGTAAAGCTGACGGTGAAGATGGGCCATCACAGAAGGTCTGTGAGCTCTTTGTATTCTTTGTGTAACTTTCCCATAAACCTAACATTATTTTCATATTAAAAAATTGGTGTTTTGTTTTTTATTTTTAAAGCAAACTCAGTAGACCTACGATCTCTTTTCACTCAGTCTGTCCTTTGCACTAGTGATGCTCTAAGACCAGGCTCCTCTTGTGCATGTTTAAGCTATCAAGACTGTATCCCAGAGAAGAAGCAGGGGCAACAGTTGAAGGCAGTGTGGGACTAAGTAATGCTTTCAACCAGGGCACCTATCAAGGGCATAACAGACCATAGAAAGTAAAGCTGAGCCTGCAGAGGCACTACTGTCTGCTGACTTTGGACTCCTAGGTTCTCAACCTCGCTGCTGCTGCAGCCTTTAACATAGTGCCACATGTTGTGGTGACCCCCAACTATAAAATTATTGCCATTGCTAACTTCATAACTGTAATTTTGCTACTGTTATGAATTGTAATGTAAATATTTTTGCAGACAGAGGTGTGCCAAAGTGGTCATGACCCATAGATTGAGAACCACTCCTCTAAGATAATAATACATGGCTTTTGTGATCTAACATTTTCAATCACTCAAACTTGGTTGCTTTACTTCTTAAAATTAATTTATTTTTTTATGAGCACTGGTATTTTTCTTGCATGTATTTCTGTGTGGAGGTGCCAGATTCCCTGGGACTGGGGTTATAAACAGTTGTAAGCTGCCATATGGGTGCTAGGAATTAAACCTGAGTCCTCAGGAAAAATAGCCAGTGCTCTAACCACTGATCCATCTCTTCAGTCTCGAGGTTGCTTTCTTTGTCTTTAATTTTGTTATCAGTGATTTTTGTGGTGCTGGAGTCAAACCCAGGGTTTCAGGAGTGAAACAGTGGACATCCACATGTCCAGTTGTTTGACTTTGAGTCTACATTCAGAAAAGATGAAATAGCTTTATGAATGATCTCTTTAATCTTTCAAAACATTGTCATGAAATATACTGAGAATCAGTTGTAACCTTTAAGGGATATAAAGTTAACATAACACATTAATTTATAGATTACATTTCTAATGCTTTCAAATATCACACGTAAAATAGACGTGCATTCTGAATATGCTGAATTCTTAGCATTGTTATTGAAACACAAGGTTAAGTGACGGGGCAAAGGAAACTTTATGCCATATTTGCATTGTTATCTCTTGTGCAATACTTCATAATGATGAAGGTCTGAGTTCACTTGCTGATAATCAAATTTATGTGAAACATATACAAAACAGTGCCATCATTTGTCTATATATGCAAATGCATGGAAACAAGCTTGAATGATGCAAGGTTATGTGAAAACTGTGAAGAGTCATTGAAAAGTTGAGATGGGGCCAGAATGGTGAAAATTGCTTCTACCTGCCAACAAATCAATTTATCTTTCCATCATCTATTGGTCTTTATAAAAAGCTAATAGCCGGATTCTTTTTGTAATTAAAATAATTTCAAATGAAAATGTGAGTGTGGAGCAAGGCTCAGAGGTTAACAGCACTCACTGTTCTTAGCAGAGGCCCCAGGTTGGGCTCCCAGCACTACACAAATATCTGTAATTCCAGTTCCAACGAATCTGTTGCCCTCTTCTGCCCTCTGTGGGAACCTGGCACTCACATAATGCACATACACATTATATGCTTACATGCAGACAAAAACACACATACACATAAACATAAACAAAATACTTTTAAAAATGAAAATACTTAATGGAGTTGGTTTTCCTCTTTACAAGATAGAATTGCTACGCCTGTTGGTGGGTCCCTATAATCTTGCTAGTTCTTAAGTCTGGCTACCTAGGACAGAAGGATATAAAGGAGGAGACTGGAGATTTGCTCTCTGTGAGAATTCAGAACACAAATATGATGGCAGAGAAGGAATGACTAGCATGTGACCCTTCATGATCCGGCTGCTGTTTTGTTATCAATAATAATCTGAGTTTAATTCATATTTACTCTGCATCTATTCTCGCTCTTAAGGAAAGCTGGAAGGAGGGACCAACCATAAATGAAGTGTTGAAACTGTAGTAAGAGGAGAGTCATGGGAACTAAGGTAACAGAACACAGAGGAAAGCTTACTAGGTGACATTCCATGCCTTATGCCTTCTAGTTGGTTCTGCCTTGCTCCTTGGTGACCCTGGACAGCTTGATCTACTGCAGATGCTACAGTAGTAGCAAGGTGACCCAGAGACACAGCACAGCACTGCTTTGGTACAGTCTCAAAATGGAGGAGCTACAGAAAGATACTTCAGTGAGAGCTACAGCTGCTCATCCAGTGGTTTAGGCAGCAGCAAATAAATATGACTTGTGCAGAAGTGGGTGAGAATATGGAAATGAGTTGTATGCTGAACAATTCAGGGGTCCTATATTTAGAACATACAAGTCTGCAAAGTTAGGCTTAAGTCTGTTTATCAGTGATCATACTTGGAAGATAAGAATCTGAAGAAGATGAGGTTAGGTCCGTGAAGTCTTGACAGAGTCTGTGGTACATTATAGTCTCCTGCAGTTTAATCTGTTCTTGAGTCAACAATGTATTTTCCAAATTGCATTGTTCCATTTTTAGGATCCATTTGGGCAGATACAGAAGGGCATGAAAGGCTATGGTTTAAATTACAAGTGTTCCATGAAAATAACTGCTGAGACTAGACGTCAGCCCCAGGCCTGGGCTGTGCTCCCTCACAGATGTCTCCCTGTTCCCTGTTGCTAAGCAGGTGAATGGAATCCTATGGTGCATCTGGCCTTCGCTTGAGTTGTGTGCCAGGAGATCAAGAGCAAACCTGGGAGTACTCAGAAGTCAGGGATGGCAACCTGTGTGTGAGTCGGTTGTCAAAATAGGGGAAGCTTGAGATGGGGATCTTGAGCCAGACTTAGAAGGACTAAGATAGTTGATAGAAGTAAGATAGAAGGACTAGATAGTTGACTATGCTGAATAAATCAATTTACTAGAGACATGTTTGCATATAAAACCGAAGGCCAAGAATACCACTAGAAAAATCCTCACAGTAGATAAAAACTAGATGGTGTCTGAAGTCCTTTCCAAACCTAAGGCACAGTGCTGAGAGGAAGGAAGTAGAGGGAGATAAAGGAGTGGTGCATATGAGCATAAGGAGCACATTAGTGCGTGTGCCTGTGGACACATGCACATAAATAAGTGAGTGAAATAACAAACTAAATCCTAAATCTGCATTTTCTGTACTTCATGTTCACGTGTGGGTCTTTGGCACTATACAACATTTTTCATTTATTTTTATTTTATTTTATTTATTTTATTGTGACAAGGTCTTACTGTGTAGCTAGGCTCGCCTCCAACCTATTATGCTGCATAAGCTGGTGTTCTCCTGCCTCAGCCCCCAAATGTCAGGATTGCTGACCTGTGCCATCATACTGACTACTTTAACATACATCTCTTCTTCTATACAATAGAACCTGAAAACATTTTTAAATGAGGTAAGTGTTATTATCTTAAATGTACATGATTCCTAGCTAAAGGTCTATTTTCAAATGAAAATGACTAGCGGGAATAGTAAAATTGGAAGAATGTATCCCAATAATTCATTATGTATGTAAAGGAATAAATTCTAAGCATGCACACACACTTTAGTTTTCTGAAGATTGCTATTGTTGTTTTTAAGACTGAGTAAGCTGCTCTGAGGGCTGTGAACATAGCTAAACCACTTGCATAACACACATAAAGCCTTTGGCTTGCTCTCTCGCACTGCAAGAAAAACCCCCACTCTGACTGGAAAGCATTTCCAAGTCCATGCTTCATTGCGTTTTCGGCCTGTTATAGCCCCCCTGAATCCTCTCTTAAAGGTTCAGAAATAGACTCAGCAAGGCTCAGCAGGTAAGGGTGCTTGCTGTCAACCTAAGTTCAATCCCTAGGACCCATGTGGTACAAAGAGAGAAGTGACTCTAACAAGCTGTCCTCATCTCCACGTGTTCCCTGTCCCAAGGTAAAACTTTTAAATAAATAAAAAAAAAAAAA
>NW_022196903.1:47627884-47628003 GCF_008632895.1 Mastomys coucha
AGGGAGGGGAGAAAAGGGAGAGAGGAGGGGAGGGGGAGGCAAAAAGGTGAATGGAGGGAAAAGGAAGGGAGGAGAGGAAGGGAGGGAAGGGAAGAGAGAGAGAGAGAGAGAGAGAGAGA
>NW_022196903.1:47628013-47675780 GCF_008632895.1 Mastomys coucha
AGAGAGAGAGAGAGAAAGAGAAAGAGAAGGAGAGAAGAGAGAGCAGGTATAAGGGCACTTCTCCCTGATGGTCTTGTTTAATCATCATGCCATTCCTCAGTGGGGCTCAGAAGGGTTAATAGAAGGGTCCAGCACCACACAAAGCCAAATTTCCAATTTAGCTGTACCTGCCTCCCTCACTATTTTATTTTAAGGGCAGTATAACCTATCTCCTATCCATGAACCACCCACTGTTCCTCCCAGATGAATACAAAAGGCGTTTAGTCATTTTCTGCCTAGAAGGAACTCTTCTCAGAATTCATTTACTTAAACACTTTAGCTGCTACTGTAGAACAGAAATGGCTATACTTGGCACGAGTGCTGAGTCCACTATGGCCTTGCTAGGGACAGAATGACATGGTTCCTGCCCCTGGGACAGGGCCAGCAGGGTAGGCCTCCGATGTGAGCCACAATGTCAGCTGCTGTGGGCAGCTTGTTTGTATAATTTCACATTCCTAGAGGAATTCCTCCCTGTTAAAGTTATTGACTCCATGGTAATCAGAGGCATCCTGAGTGCAGGAGGCAAAGGTGTGGCTCTGTCTCAGCAAAGCGGTGAATACTGGGACCTTCAGGATGGCCCTTAAGGCTGTGGGAAAGAGCCCTAAAACAATGAGTTTGAAAAGATGTAATTTCTCAATTATGCAAAAATATAGCGATGCAATATGAAATGTATTAGGAGCTTCACAGATCTAAAGGAACAGAGGCAGCCGCCCTAGGAGCCAGCAATCAGAAAGGTACTTAGGAAGGAGATAAGAGATTTAGGAAAGACAAGAAGCCATCCAGCTAAGTTTGTTTGTTTGTTTGTTTGTTCAGGCAGATTCCTGAATTGGGGTCAGCCTGGGACAGAGCTGATTTAGGTCCAGGTATGATGGATTGGTACTCTCAGGACTAGCACCCAGCCTGATTTACAAAGGCAGACAGATCTCTGAAGTCTTTTGCAATGTTAAAAAAGAAAAAGAAGAAAAAAATGTATTTACTGTCCTTTTCCTTAAGAGTCTAGAGGCTAAGGTCATGCAATGCTGATTCGTGGGATGGTCAAAAGGGAACCTGGAGTAAATAAGCAAATTGATAGTGTAAGGAGAAATTAAAGCTTTAAACCTGTGCTGACTAGGAAGAAAAGTTATGGGCCTAAGAATCCATCACAAACTGGCCACATAGGCCTGGGAAAGAGCAAACAAGTTGTTAGATATCATAAGAGCTGGCAGGTCAAGAAGACATAAAACTATAAACATAGAGGAAAACATGTCTAGGCAAACGAGGACATGTCCAAGGCCCAGGCCTGCAAAGACGTGCCTGGCAGACACTAAGTAATGGACCATCTGGTCTTCTCAGATATGGTTTAAGGTCAGATGCTCTGTTGACTCAGATTAACACCAACCTTAGGAATTTTCCACTCTGTTCTGCACGTAATAGTTAATATTTGAACTAGCCAATCATGTATGACCACACTGATCCCTTTGTTCCCTCAGACCTTTTTCCTATAAAAACCCCTAACTTTCAAGCCTCGTGGTCGGCTCCATTATCTCCTGCGTGAGATAACTGTGGTGCCGAACCAGGGCGTCCTGAAATTAAAATATACCTCTTGTAATTACATCAAGATGTGGTCTCTCGTGATTCCATGGGTGTACGTCCTCCCGAGATTTGAGTGGGGGTCTCCCCCAGGGGTCTTTCAATAGTAGGTAAAAAAAAAAAAACCAAACAAACAAAAACAAAAACAAAAAACACCTGGGATTTTGGTCTGCATGAAATGAGCTAGCAAAGAGTGGGAGCAGTTCATTTTTAGAAATTTTTTCTGGTGAGAGCTGAGCTGCTGGAGATCTCTAGAGAGAGAACACAGCTCTTCAAAGAATTTTTTCTAGCAGGATTTCTGATTTTAGTCAGATAATCCATGAGTTGACTTTGGTCAGAAAACCCATGAGATAGCCAGAGAGCTTCTAGAATTTTTGCTAGCAGAGAGAGCTGTCTCAACCAGAGAGTTGTACAGAATAGCAAGGAAAAGCTGTCTAGAGCAGAAGTGAACACAAAAGAACACAATTTGAAAAGCTGTCTCAGCTGACTATAAAGCCAAGAGCTATCTACAGAGACCTGACTAGGGAACCATTTTGAGCAGAACATAGGCCGTCAGCTTGACCCCATGATTTGACTCTGAGTAGTTTGTTTTCTCTCCTCCTAGACACCTCTTCTCTCAGAACCTGAACCAAGGCAAGGCTGGTCCTTGGTACAGGAGGGACTTTGGATGGAAACAAAGAAAGGGCAGATGGAACACACAGCCCCAGCTGGTAAATGTGTGAAAGGCAAGCAGTTTAGCAGTTGATCAAAACCTTTTCCTTTAACAACAAGCTTCCAGGAACAATAAGTGCAGGAGAACACTGTACAATTATGTGATTGGGGTTGGCAATAAAGATGGGCTATAGTTAGGAAATCAACAATACCCAGGTCTATAAATGTGTTGTTTGTTCTAGCATATGTGATCAGAACACTTATCAAGATTCAGAGGTAAATGAATAACTCTTATGTTTGTCAAGGTTGAGAAACACTGATTTATTGGTTAGGTTCTACATGGCCAAGTGATTATTGAAAGGAAGGCCTTTTTTCTTTGAGATAAACTGTCCATTTGATTGTGTGTGTAAGTTTTTGCCTAACAAAGCATCACACTAAAGGTTTGGAAGTAGCTCCTTGGCAGAATGTTTGTCTCTTACATGCAATAACTTGGGTTTAATCCCCAGAAAAGAAGCAATGGCATATTCCCCCAACTTCAAAACACCACATTGTATCCAATTAAGTATATATATGTATATATACTTAATATATTATTAATATTTATATACATACATGTATATAAATATGTACATAATTTGCTAATTAATAATAGAACAATAACCAGATGTGGTGGCTCACATCTGTAATCACCATACTTTAGAGGCCAAGGCAAAAGTATTCTTGAAAAAGTTTAGCCTGGACTACCCAGTGAAATTCAGTTAGAAAAAAGTCATTTGGATATGTGCAAATTTGGTTGTATACATGTACAGCTATTGTGAAACTATGTGCTATTTATGGTGCCCGTGTGGTTGTGAGTCAGCAGTAAGTGCTTCATTGATACTCTGTTTCTCATTTAACCTTCACCCAGATTCCAAGGGGAAGAAAGATAGTCCAATCCCCATTCCACAAGGAATGAACTGAAGCTTGGGACCATTAAGTGATGTTAGTCATTTAGTATCAGGCAACGTTTGACCCTGGATTTGTCTGGTTCCTAGACAGGTTTGTTTGTATTAGACATGAACATATGAATCTGTGTATGTGTGGTACATGGCTGATCTTGAACAGGTCCACCACCTGGAATTTGGAATGATGATGCCCTTCAGAGACGAAATGTTCAATTAGTCCTAGAACTTAATAGTATGCCATGGTGTTGAGGTCTCATGGTCCAGACACCACTCTAGAATGTCAAGTAAAAAAGCCAACCTTCTTCTACAAGCAGATTGATGAATTTCATACATGATTTATGTATGAACCTAATATATGGCTTAGTAAAACCAACTGGACAAAATAGTAGGTAATCAAGACTTCAGAAAGAACTTTTACCAGCCTCTGGGAGTAGAAATAATACAAAAGAGCATGGGAAATGTATACATAAGTATGAAGAAAACACAGGGTATTCCCAGCTAGTTTCTTTCTCTATGACAGTCAACAACAGTAACAATAATGATATAATAGCTTAGTTCTGATTGCTATAACCAGGCATAATAGACTGAATGCTAGACAGAGGGATGGATGAACAGATAGGAAAGAAGGAAGGAGGGAATGGAGGAAGGAAGGAAGGAAGGAAGGAAGGAAGGAAGGAAGAAAGGAAGGTAGAATAAAGGCTGGAAGTTCAAGATCAGAGTGCTAGCATGGTTAGGTTCAGGTGAGGGCTCTTTCATGATACAGATAGCTAACTTCTTAGGAAGTTAAAGAAAGAGGATGAAAAAGAGCTCTCTAGTGTATCTTTTACATCTTTTATAAAGTTGTTAGTCCCATTCACGAGGGCTCTACTCTTGTAACCTCCCCAAAGCCCCATCTGCTTATACTATAACTTGGGGTTAATATTTCAATACATGAATTTGAGGTGGTTACACACATTTAGTGCATTAGAGATAGCAAATGGTCTGATTGATCACCATCTGCAGATAAATGTGAGTATTTTATAACTATGAATAAATGCTTCAAAGATGAAGAAAAAATGGCTTAGAGAAGTCAGACAGCTGTCATAAGGTCATTAAGGACTACAAAGCTAAAAAAAAAAAGTATGCCGTTCTTTGTTTATATCATTGGCTGTATAGCCAGGATGTCCTTCCATGCTCCAAGAAGACATGTAGACAAACTAAGACATGGATAGAAAGTCAGAATTATCTGAGAGAGTCACTGGACAGGATCCTCAGAGAGGCGGGTCTTGTGTTTAGCTATGGTGGGGTTGGAGACCTATACTCAATGGGCTCCACTGTGTTTAAGATGTCTATGTTTTCTTTGTGCATGCCTCTTCATTTTCAATCTAGTTCTTATAGAAATTTCCACTTGCCTTGCTGTACAGAGGAAAACAGTGTTCGTTTGTGCATGCTTGAGCCAAAAGGGAATAATAATTTCTTTGTCAAGAATGAGAGGATGGGATGAAGTGGGGATGGAGGCAGGGCAGAGGTAGCAATGGAGATCAAAGTTAGAGATGCCTCTGTGGGCAGTCTGCACACCACACACAGTCCTGGGCTCTGTATTTCACAGATACGTTGGTGCATGGGGACAGACAATGAAGAGAAACAAACACACTGCCCTCTCTTGTCCCTAGGTGCCTTCTAGGAAACAGGCTGATGGAGCACATATGGGTTCTCTTGGGATGACTATTCAGGACTTTCCCACTGTTTGGTTCTTTGGATTCAAAGAAGCTAGCCTAATTTTGTTTGTTCTAATTTAATTATTTTGGCGTGGGGATATGGCTTTACCATGTATCTGTCACTAGCCTTGTGCTCTCTGTGTGGCTTAGTCTGGCCTGGGCCTTGTGCCCAAGTATGTACCATCATGTCTACTTTATAACATTAAAAAAAAAACTACCAATTTTCTTCTCCTTTTCCTTCATCCTGATGGGCCAAGCCTGTTTATCTTCCTTGTTGCCTAGTTAGAAAAAAAGAAGGAAAAAAAAAAGACCTCTTATATCCCTGTCTGCTCAAAAGTAATCTGACCAATTACACATAAAAGAAAAAACAAAACAAAGCCATACAACTATCTTTTGTTTGTGATTTAACCACTAAGTCTAAATAAAATGGTGCTGTCTTGTGGAGCCTGAACTCTTCCATTTGGGTTACCAGTGAGGTTAGGGCTGTGGTTGGTGTTAGTGTTTGGCATAGAGTTGGGCTTCGGGTGAAAGGTCAGGATGGCGCCTGACTTTCTGGCCTTGCTTTCTGCCACTGCTCCCACCTCTTGCCCTCCTGCTCAAACAGGCACAGGAGACACATCAGCAACTTCAGGGTAATGAGCCTCTTTTCCTCACAGACCCGTCGTATGCAACCAGTTTACTAATGGCCTCTTCATTGGGTTTAGTTTCAGTTGGAACAGGAAAAAGCAGGGAGATAAGGGCGTGACGAGAAACTCATAATCCTGCCACTTCATTCAGAATTCCTCTGCATGTAGGTTGGTGGTGGGAGGAGTGAAGAAGAAAATTGAGCTTTGCTTTCAGCACATTCAATAGCACACATCATAATGTTTTCTGGGGAATTCACACTGGGAAGTACAAAGATCTGTTTTCTTCTGTTTAAGCATCTTTCTCAGTTTGGGATTCTATCCATAATTTAGAGGTGACAGGAACTATTTTTACTCAGCCTTCAATGAGATATATTGAAGCAGCAGCAGAAGCATATGAATGTGCTTGTCTCAATTAATTTCTATTTGAGCCTGAAGTGAGATGGTAAATGACTGGCAGCCTCAGTCCACAATAGCTGTTTAAGTAGTGTTAGCCATTATTGTTCCAGTGTCTCTGATTTGAAACCCATAGAACCGGCAGGTTGTGAGAATAGTAACTCTATTTGTAAAGTATCACATTCCCTAAGGGAATTAGGAACAAAACTTTTGTGTATGTGTATGAGTGTGTGTGTTTGTGTGTGTGTGTGCATGTGTGTGCAGATGTGCTCATGTGTGGAGGTCAAAAGTCAGTGTTAGGTGTCTTCCTCAACTGGTTTCTACCTTACTTCCTTATTTTTTAAAGGGAGGATCTCTTCCTGAACCTGGAAGTTTCCAGTTTGGCTATACAATCCCCAGGGATCTTCCCGTCTTCATTTCCCCAGCTATATGATTACAGATATATATCACTGCACTCAGTTTTTCTCCCTTGAGACAGGTTTCTCTGTGTAGCCCTGGCTGTCCTGGAACTCTCTCTGTAGACAAGACTACCCTTGAACTCACAGAGATCTATGCGTCACCAACACCCAGCTGCCTCGTGTGGATGCTGGGGATCAAGAACTCAGGTCTTCATGCTAGCTTGAGAGTCTCTCCAGCCCCACCCCTGTTTCTGTTTTGTTTCGGTGAGTTAGGTCTCACATAAGAGAGGCTGGCCTTGAACTTGCTATGTAGCTGATGGTTACCTTGAACAGATCCTCTTTTGCCCATCTTTCAACCAGAAGTTTTTAGTT
This sequence comes from Mastomys coucha, assembly GCF_008632895.1. Taxonomy (NCBI): domain Eukaryota; kingdom Metazoa; phylum Chordata; class Mammalia; order Rodentia; family Muridae; genus Mastomys; species Mastomys coucha. The sequence continues at coordinate 47,634,703 of NW_022196903.1, forward strand.
ATGTTTCTGCAGTGGCATCTATAGTGTCAAATTGTGACCTAAATGAGTTTAGAGCCATGTGAGATGGCTCTAAATACCAATTAGTACTGAGTTTTGAACAAATTAATGCCAGTTTTTATTAATTATTAAGCAACAATTATTAAACAATAATTCAGTGTTGTTTAGACTAGAAAAACTATTGTAGGATTGTATTAAGAATATAAAAATCTTTGTCTTATGTTTGAAATACCAAGTCATTCCCCTATGACCTTCTTCACTGTTGGTTCCCATCAATGCCCCATTGATCTAGCCCATTCCAAAAGAAACTTGGCTTCATTTGATCCATTCATATTTTCCTGAGGTAGCCTACTACAGTGTTCTTTCTAAGTGCATCCATTGTTCACTCTGCCACTTTGGCAAGAGTCATTGGTATCTAAGAGACAAGGCCTTAGATGACCATAATTGCAGAGAGATTTACTAAAGCTCTTAATAGGCTTTTACACGCAACTCTGAAACACACCTAAATTATAACCAGAGAAGGTCAGGAACAAGTCTGAGTTCATTGGGAACTTTGCCCACCTCGAAGGGAGCAGCGTACACTCCTCAATCATTAGCCCCTCAGAAGTGGTTCACTCCAGCTACTGTCAGGTGATTATACATACTACAAGCATGCTTTGGCCAAGGTCCAGGTCAGCCAGGTTCCTTCTATTTTTGAATGGTTGCTTTTTTTCTCCTTTCCTTAAAAAAAAAAGTAGAATTAAAAACTATAAATTTAATCCATTGAGTCCTCAGATTGCTTACAATTATTATTTATTTTTACTACCAATTAGTTGACCCATTTAAAATAACAGTGTAGAAAGTGGCATGTTGTGCTAAAATATTTTAATATTAACTTATTAGAGCAGTAAGAGATATTTTTAGCATAATTTAAAACCTGCCCTAGGGTTTTAGAATTGGAGGAGAATGTTTATAACTTCTACAGGGTTGGTACAAACACAATCCCCAAGGAACAGAAGGGATGATAAGTTATTCAGAATAACATAGAGTGATATAGAACTGCAGGACCTTGTCTGTATTGATCCTCTTGTCTCTACTCCTGAATGACGGCATTCTAGACTTCATGCCACTGTGACTTGCTTTATGTCGTGCTGGGAATTGAATTTAAGAATTCTTCATGAAGGCAAGCATCTTACTAACTGAGCTACTGCCCTTGTCTCAAACTGTATCAAGGCGGTTTTGTTTTAATTTTTTTAAACATTATTGGCAACTTAACTTGAGGTCTATTGCATGCTAGGCAAGAACTCTATCCTGGAGCTATATCCTCAGTCCCTCCCTTATGTTTCTTTGAATATGTGGACTATTTTATGGTAAATTAAATATTGACATATCATTTCAATGAACAAACCTATGTTATACTTCAATAATGATGTGTTATTCTCACTCAGCCATTATCCCATGCATTTGCTCCTTGGGTCCTTCCATTTTTCTTGATTACTACTCCCATGCTCAGAATTTTAAAATTACTATGGGTCAAAAAAAGAGGCTTTTCTACACATGATTTCATTTTTAGCATTTTAGTGATGTTTAGAAGGAGCCAGAAAACCCTGTGGGAGCTCCTGGCCTTGCCCATGGCCCGCTGGAATTTCTGTCCTTTTGGTTGGTGTCTGTGTATCTCCTGTTAGCATCACCATTGAACCTTTAGCCTTACTACTATCATGCTATGCTTCCTTTCTCACAGATACTATTGAAAACAAAGAAATCATTATTACATGGGAGTGGAGTTTCCCAGAATCCAAGGCTCTTTTCTATAAAAAATTTATATGCAAAAAAGAGCCAGAGTCCACACTGGTCAGCCTTTACAAGATGTGGGAACATAATCATGGGTCTCTTTGGTTTTGTCTCAGAGCAAATGAGAAAACCTCCCTGCAGGCAAATGTTAAAACAAACATTTCCCAGTGCTTATTAACCACTGTCTGTACAAACTATAGGGCCAGAACAGCTTCTCTTATTAAAATTTTGTTTTCCTTTCAGATATCATTACAGCAATTGGGTGACATTCCAAGAGTATAGTTCAGGTGAGAAGGATCTTTGGAAGACAGGAAAGATATCACACGCCTGTAATACTAGTATTCAGGAGACTGAGGCCGGAGAATCTTGAGTCACAGGGTCGTCTGAGTCTTTGGTATTACACACATAATCTACATATGTGCTGTGTTTAATGCTTCTAATGTGACTGCTCACAGAATCTTGGATAAATGTGTGTATTCTTTTGAAGTAAAATATATCAAATTTGGAATTCTCTCAAAGAAATTCAAGATTTTTAAAATCTGTTTCTTCATAAAAGACAACAGGTATTGTTACTGGTACTGTTTAATCCCTGCTTTCGAGGCAGTCCTTGTAGAATCTGCAGTTTTAAGACCTCCAGGATCAGTTGTTTCCATGAACCATTCCAAAGAGCAGAGGGGAACTTCAGGAACAGATCAGGAAGTCTTGGTCTCTGAGGAACATCCAGAAGTCAATGTTGTGATGAACAGAGCAAGGAAGTCTAAGAGGAAGAGCTCAAGGGTACTAGCCCTTTGAGACTTTAATTTCACCAGGGAAGTTAGGACTCTGGTTTCCTTAATTATATGAGCAGAGGCATGCTCAAGTCTTCTGGGATTTTGCCCAGCTGGTTCCCAAAGACTTAATCTTTGGCTGTAAGAGACCGGAGTAAGTTCACAATAAATATCACAGAAGCAGTCCATAATTATGTTTTTCAAAGTATGGAATGGTTGTTAGGTCCTGAAGATGAGCAGCCAGTGTTTCTCTGTGGATAGATCATTTATGTTTCAAAGGCTTAGACAATCATATGCCCTAGACAATGGCTTTGAAAAGAGCTGATTCTGAAATAGAAGCATTTCTAGGACACTTTCATGATAGTATTGTCTGTGTAGTAATCTGAAAATTCATTTTTCAGTCTTTCAGACACAACTGGAATTGCAGCTAGCTACTTTATGCAAGGTGTTGGCATTTGACTTATAGACTGTATTAAAATGTATCATACCACAAGTCCCATATAGCTTTCTCTTTCTCTGTGGCTATACATGTAAACTCATTTACCAGCTTTCTCTCCACCACTAGATTACCTTAAAGCAAACCAAGACATTATATAATTTCTTACTTTTTAAAATGGTATTCTTCTACAGTTTCATGCATGATACCATGTAATTCCTTTCAAAGACATTCAGTGTACATTTCTAAATATCAGAACACATTTCTGTGATCTGCTACTACATTATCCGACTTTAAAAGTGATTGCAATATCTTTAAATTGGGACTGGAGAAATGGCTTAGAGGTTAAGAGTGCTTCTTTCTCTTCCAGAGGGTAAGGACTTGATTCTTAGCTCCTACATAGAAGCTCACAGATGCCAGGGCATCCTCTTCTGGCTTCTCCAGGCACACACATACAAGTGGCACAAATATGGATAAAAATAAATCCTAAAGAGGAGGGGTGAGGGGGGCCACTCCAGGACAGCTAGGGCTACAAAGTGAAACCCTGTCTCAAAATACCAAAAGGAAAAAAAGGAAGGAAGGAAGAAAGAAAAAAAAGAAAGAGAAAAAGAAATAAGGGGTGGTGGTGGCTCATCAATTAAGGGTAATGCTTACTCTTCAAGAAGACCTGGTTCAGTTCCCAACACCCACATGGCAGCTCACAACCATATGTACCTCCAGTTCTAGGGCTTCCAATGCCCTCTTCTGGATTGGGCAGACACCAGACCACAGATATGCAAGCAAGCAAAATGCCTATACACATAAAATAATAAAGCACTTTTAAAATTAAATCATTCAATATTCACTAGGGTTCAGTTTTCTTGGAGTAGCATACAGATAGTCTTCAGTGTCCCCAGGTTCTGCTTTCACAGATTCAGCCATCAGTGATTCAAAATATGGTGCTAGTAGGAAGAATAACAAACAGTACTCAAGACACATAGGTCAGGGATGACGGTACACACCTGAAATCCTTTGTGAGGTCTAGGCTTAAAAAGCAAACAAACAGAAGATGTACATGGGATGAAGAGATGGCTCAGTGGTTGAGAACATTTGTTGCTTTTCCAGAGGACCAGGCTTGGTTCCCAGCACCCACGTGGCAGCTTACAACCATCTACAACTCCAGATCCAGGGGACCTCATACCTCATATGACTTTCACAGACTACTGCACATATGTGGTACATGCACACACAGTTAGGTCCCCACATACATAAAATAAATATTGCATGCTGGCTCATGCCTGCAATTCTAATATTCAGAATATTAGAACTCATGAGAGGATTATGAGCTCAAGGCTGACTTGGGCTACATAGCAAGCCCTTGATTCAAAAAATACTGTTTTTTTGCCAGTTGGCTGGTGTTTTAGTTAGGGTTTTTATTTTTGTGATAAAATGCCATGACCAAAGGCAACTTAGGTCTGAAAGGGTTTAATTTATTTCAGCTTACATTCAGATTACAGTCAATCACTGTGGGAAATCAGGGCAGTAACTTAAGGAAGGAACCTGGAAGCAGGAACTGAAGTAGAAGGCCATGGAAAAACACTGGTAACTAGCTGGCTCTGCGTGGCTTGCTCAGCCTGTTTTCTTATACAACGGATTATCTCCTATCAAGTGCTGGTGCCACCTGCAATGCCCTGGGCTCATCCACATTAATCATTAATTAAGAAAATGTTCTGTAGACTTGCCTACAGGTTAATCCGACTGAGACATTTTCACAATTAAGATTCCCTCTTCCCAGATATGTCTAGGTTTTCATCAAGTTGACAAAACCAACAAGGAACTATTTATGGGTTTGCTTGTTTGTAGTGCTGGAGATGCAGTCCAGGGGCTTGCACATGCTTGACAAACACTCAGCCACCCTATACCTCAACCCTTGCTTTTTTTGAGGCAGGATCTTGCTGTATGGCCCAGGCTTACCTGGAGCTTTTGAGGTTTCAGGATGCACTACCACACCCTGCTACAGTAAGTGCTAGTATACTGTCATTTGTGATGTCAGGAAAATAGTAAGGATGATAGTGGGTTAAGAAGAGCAGAGCTAACAACAAGGCTTATGACCCCGTGAAGAAAAACAAAGGCAGAATCAGACTCAAGATACTTGTTCATGGGGCTGGAGAGATGGCTCAGTGGTTAAGAGTGCCGACTGCTCTTCCAAAGGTCATGAGTTCAAATTCCAGCAACCATGTGGTGGCTCACGACCATCCATAATGAGATCTGATGCCCTCTTCTGGTGTGTCTGAAGACAGCTACAGCGAGTGAGTGGAGCCAGAGCAAGAAGAAAAAGTGCCTGAAGACAGCTACAGTGTACTTACATATAACTAATAAATAAATCTTAAAAAAAATAGATATTTGTTCAACTAAGGAGAAGGCAAGCAGGTTCAATGCACAGATCTATGCTTGAGGGTACAGGCTTCCATGTCTATTGGGAATGTTGTCCTTGTGGGTCCAGCTCCAGGAAAAACAATGGAAGAGATGATAATTGCTGCACCCTTGAAATCCTTGAGTGCTCATCCCAAGATGCTTCTTAAAGTGCACTGATAGTAAAGAATACCAATCTTTGTATACTCGCAGGATACTTCCTGGTAAAACAGGAGACAGGCTCATGTTAGAGCATGGTCCAGGAACTGAGTTGTGTGGGAAGAATTCTGAGAACACTCTAACAAAACAAAGAGTCTGTGACCTCAGTTTCTTTGAAACACTGAATTGTTCTTAGAAAGTGTTTTTGTGTTCCTCCTAGGTGTAGAGGACTGGAGTTTCTAATTACTCATTATTGCTTGCTGTTGTTATTCAATTAGATGTTTAAATTATCCTTTATATCCCTCTTTGCAAAAAAAGAATTTTGTCCATGCAGCTTTGTCTCTGTGATTGTGTACAGCTTGAACTCATGATAGCTTTACTCATGTGACCTTTCTTAACTCTCACAGTATAAATTGATGCTCTGAATAAAGTTGGCTGCTATTGAATAAGACTTTAGTCTGCCTCATTTATCAGTTCCATTCTCCCAGGTTCCACCTCCTCTAGAGTGGTGACAGTTCAGAGAGATCAAGTGTGTGGTATGGTTTGAAAATGAATTTCAACCTGATTTGTCTAGGCTTCAAACTGTTTTTCACCTTCATTATAGTACACATAAGGTTGTTTGTTTGTTTGTTTGTTTTCGATTCTCAGCATTTTGTTCTGAGAGGTTCTTTCTTTGTACTACAAGCTGGCTTGGAAACCATTATGTAGCTCAAGCTGCCCTTGATCTTCTGATCCTCTTGCCTGAATTTCCTGTGTGCTAGAATTACACATATGTGCCACCATGCTTCGCTCACATAGTCATTGGTTATTGCCTGTTTCCCCATTCATCAGTGAATGACAGGACTTTTCTTATTTCACTTTCTCTGATACTCCTGGGTCTAGGAAAGTGGCTGGCACATAGAAGCAACTAGCCATCTTGTTAAAAGGAATGAATGTGCATGTCATACAGCCTTGAGAGTCTTAGGAATAGCTGTACAGATGGCACAATTCTCAATGACTCAGTGAGAAACTGTCCACTCCTTTCTACCTTCTCCAACTCCTTCTGGTCCACAGCTCTGAGATGGATTGGAATGTCATCATGGTTGGACATGATGAGACAGCCAAGGAGTAATTCCAAATGATCTCACTTTTCTCACCCCCTGCATTAGGATAATTAGGTCTGATAATTTCAGGTGCTGGTGGTAAGATGGATCAGCGGGAACTCTTACAAGCTGCTGGTGTTACTGTAAATTTGGCAATCACTGTTGTTGTTGTTTTTAAGAGTTACAGATGGATCTTTATTTAAAACTCTGACCTTCCAACTCAGCATTTTCCACTGACTATTAAGCTTCAGGCTTAATAGTCTTTGTGTAGGTGCTGCCTCTGTCAGGACCTTGGCAGTAGCCATTGCTATCTGTCTCCTTTGATGCCTTGTTTGTTTGTTTTTTCTTGTTTTGTTTGTTTGTGTGTGTGTGTGTGTGTGTGTGTGTGTGTGTGTGTGTCCTTGGCAGTCCTGATAGCATGCTCTCACTAAGTTTGCCTAACTTTCAGTTTCTCATTCCTCTTGGTCTTTGTATCAGTGAGAGCGGCTCCAGTGATAACCTGCTGGCATTTGGCTGTGTGTCAGGTTCTTTTCAATTTCTTCTGACTGCCCTTTTTAACGCTTTCTTCTGTAGAGGACAGTCCAGATGATCTGCCCAAGATTCCTTTTCCAAAGGAACTCAAATTCGCATTTTGCATCAAGAAACTGGGAAGCCTTCCTGCCAGTCCTGACATAGTGCCATCCCTGTCGAGGTAGACCTTGTACCAGCTAAAACACTATGGCGTGGGCTGCTGACTGGAGGAAAGGCAGTAAAGAGCAACCTGGTAATCATTTTAGAATAATTGGCATTGCCTTGTGACCCTGACTTGCTGAGGATTCTAAAATTCTATTATTTTATTCCTAGACTTTACCCTTGAGAAATCTGGCCCTGTTCTCCATGCATTTTTTACAATGGCACCATCCATAAAGGCAAAACCAAAACAATAAACCCCAAACCTGTAGAGGAATTTTAATCAAGCAACATGGATGCTTTAGCAAGGGATCACACCAAAAGACCTTTTAGGTCTGTGAGATTTGGCTGGAATCTTTAAACCCTCTGGCTGGAATGCAAGCATTCCCTTAGCATACCTTTAATCCCAAACAAGGTAGGTAAGTTTAAATTATAGAAGGAAGCAGCCATGTTTGAAAGTGAAGTCTAATTGAGGGGCAAAGTGACAAATCTGATGAGTCAGAGATAGGATCCACCCAACACTCAGGAGAACAGCAGGGGAAAGAGAGGCTCCTTAAGAGAACTGCACAGGAAAGGGTGGGTGCAAAGTCAGGAGGGGAGGGCAGTTCACTGAGTGAGGTTCAGTTGAGTTCAGGCAATGCAGTGGAATTCAGTTGAGTTTGCACAGTTCCACTGAATACAGTTGAGTTCAGCTGAGTTTGTACAGTTCAGTTCTTGGAGCTCAGAAACAGTTTTTTCAAGCAGAGCAATTCAGTCAGAAGCAGAGAGAACCCAATTTGAATCAGTCATCATGGAGAGGCATTTGAGCCAGGACAGCTGAGTTAAAGCAGCCAGCCAGAACTCAGAAAGAGCTAGAAAGGATGAGTTTATTTAGCAGTAAGCAGACAATTATATCTGGTCAATAAAATTTACTTTTTACATAAACCTATGGGTAGCTCCAGTGTAGCCAGACACTGAAGAATGTATTCACAAACTGTCCTGTCATCATGCACTGATACAGCAGTGGAGTGGATGTGTGATCTGAGGCTGTAAACAATGACACAGATGAACCTTGGTAAGATTCTGTTGGTTGAAAAAAAAAAGGAGATACAGAAAACTACATTAAATATGATATAACTTTTATAAAGCGTGGAACAATGGAAATTATACAATACAAAGTTTAACTAGATATACCTACATGTTAAAATTACTTTTAAAAAAGCTTAGATGCTAGACTTAATGGTCCCTGCCTATAATCCTAACACACAGCCAGAGGCAGGAGGAACTTCAATTCAAGAGTAGCCTGGGCTACAGAGGGAGACTTGATCTAAAAGAAAATCTATTAAGAGCTGGGTAGCCGAGCAGTGGTAGTGCACGCCTTTAGTCCCAGCACTTGGGAGGCAGAGGCAGGCAGATTTCTGAGTTTGAGAACAGCTGAGTCTACAGAGTGAGTTCCAGGACAGCCAGGGCTACACAGAGAAATCCTGTCTCGAAAAAACAAAAACAAAAACAAAACAAAAAAAGAGCTGGGTAGTTCAGTAGCAGAGTCTTTACTTAGCATGCACAAGGTCCTAGCTTGCATCCCTAATGTGTGGGGAAGGGGGAAGAGATGGGGGAGAAAGGATGGAGGTGAGGGGAGAAACAGAAACATAAAACCAAAAATTTTAAATGGCAGCTACTTCTGAAGACAAGTTAGACTAGTAGAAGTCTAAAATAGGTAGATGAAAGAAATTGATAATGTTTTAGTTCTTTTCAAGTTGCCTGTGCTTTTTATTATTATACTATTTCTAAAGTCAAATACAAATCATGTGGTTTCTTTTGTATGTGTCAAACTAGGGAGAGAAAGTGAGTTATCTAGCTCGGGACAGAGCTGTGTGTGAAGGTTTCATGTCTGCCATCCACAGAACTGTCTGGCAGGAGAACACTTTGACATCTGGAGGCTGTTGTTTATTGCATCATGGGTGCCAAGAGGAGAGCTGGTTCCCTAAGTGAGAGATGAAAACACTCGTTCAAAGTTGGGACTACCCAATATATACCCAGTAATTACACACAGAGAGTGGACACCACTCAGGAAAAGCATACTTTATTTGTATTTAAACATTGCATTATTGTTTGACAACATAGTCATCCCACCAAGACATACTGGGGATTCTAATGCATTCTTTTACAAACAATTTTCTGTATGCTCCTTGTACAGCACAAAGCTGCCAATGATCACACCTTAGGCTCACTTAGGCTTCTACACAGATGTGGAGACACATGTGCTCAGCTACACATGTAGAATTAAAGTGTCTGATCTTACTTGGCCTTCTGTGAGTAAAGTCACAAATCTCATCAATCTTTGTGGTCTATGGTTTCTGAAGTCCTGGCAGCCCTTGCCATCTGTAAATGGCTAAGTTCATTAATTCTAATTAAGTGTCAGAAATGAACATCGAAAACATACAGAGAGGCCTTTTCCTTAATGAGAAATATTACCAGCCTCTGATCTTAAGCTGCGTGCAAAACACAGTACTTGTGCTGGACTCTAAGGAGGAAGACTGCTTTGAAGAATACTAAAAGAGCTTTGAAAAGGAATTTTTTTATTTTAAGTAAGTTTTAGACCATAAAAATCTATGCTTACTCTCTTCACAAGGAAAAGGAAGACTTTGAAAATCATCTTGAAGATATTATTAATATTAATAACTTGATTATTTTGACAGTCTGGGTTTTGCTTTATGCTGCCAATTAAATGTTTTCATCATGAAAATTAGGTAATTGCTATCTCTCCATTTTACTTTCTCTAAATTAGCTAGTGTCAATAATTGATTCAGGCTACGATGGTAATTTTCTTGCAAATTAAAAAATAGTTTCTAATGAAACCATTACAAGCACTACCCCCTTCCTCCCTTTCCCTCCCACTACCCGCATCCCTGCCCCACGTGTGTATGCATGTATGTGTGAGTGTGTGTGCTAGCACATCCTGTTAGTCTAACTAACAGCTGTTAGTTTCTGTTTCTTCTTGATCTGTGGGTAGAAGCTGGGCCATAAAAGAAGGCCTACTTCTCACATATTCTGTTCTGTAAAAAACTACATTTGTTTCCAGCCAGTACAAAACAAAACAAATCACCAATCTGACAGCTACCCTTCAAACGTTCAGGAAGAAATATCTAGGCATCTGTAAAGACAAAGCAAGGATATGAAAACACTACTAGCTGTGCTCGGTGCACTTCTGTGATCCTGCACCAGGGATCCTGAGGGAGAAGGACTGAGTTTAAGCCTCATGAGCTGCATATCAAAATTCCATCTGAAAACTGAGACTGAATCAACCAAATATAAACAAACCGTATGAACACACACAAAAAAAATGATTATTGAGTCTGAGTGTACAGTATGCAGATTCTCACTGTACAATTATTATTCTGCTTTTCTTCATGTTTGAAATTGTTCATAATCAACTCCAGATAATTAGGGAAAAATCTTTATTAAAAAGACAGTAAGTGTTGCCAGACAGTGGCACACACATCTATAATTCCAACATTTGGGAGGAAGGCAGAAGTATGTGGATCTCTGAGTTCCAGGCCAGCCCAGTCTGTAGAGCAAGTTCCTAGATAGTCAGGGCTACACAGAGAAGCCCTGTCTTGAGAAGAAAAAAAAAAGACAGGAAATGGGTAACTCACAAACCTTAGGGACTTGAAATTCATACTGCTAGGCGTGGCTCATGAAGAACTAGTCACTTTGTCCCTAGTGACCACACAGCAGGTTCTGCTGACCCAACTGATGCTGCTGTGTCTCCCATTGAGGCCCAGTATCAGCTGCCAACGGGCTAAGTTTATACAGAGGACTGGAAGACCGTTTTATTGGTAAAGTGCTTGCCACACAAGCTTGAGGACCTGAATTTGAGCTCCAGCACCCCTCTAAAAACAGACATGGGGGCATGTGCTTGTAATCCTAGTGCAAAAGAAGCAGAGACTGGAAGACCCCTGGGACACACTGGACATCTATCATAGCTTAAAGGGTGATTGATCCCCAGGCTCTAGCAAAACACCCTGTCCCAGTAAACATGGTGGAGAGCTCCTGACCACTGGCACCCATACTCATGTGCATACATGTACATATATGAACCTACACATATGAACACACACATATATACAAATATTGGCTTTTCTTTTTTGGACAGGGTCTCAGGAGCTCAGGCTAGCCTCAAACTTTTAGTCTTCCTGCCTCTATTGATACCGTGTGTGCCTCTCTCTCCAGCAAAAGTACATGTGTGTTTTGTGTGTGGGGGTGTGTGTGTGTATAGACAGACAGATATAAATAGATATGGAAGTGATATATAGATTTTATACTAAAGCAATAACAATGGAAGTAGTTAACATTAACTAAAAATAGCTAAGTGCCAGATACCATTTTAAAATATAATTATATGTATCAACTCATTTAATGTGAACATAAGCCTTTGAGATAGCCACTAATGTTAATCTTCTCATTTGCTATGGGGGAACTGAAGTTCCAAAGGTTAAGTAACTATTTAAACTATCCAAACCATCCCCAGGTCTTAGATAGCCAGCCAGGTAATACCTACCTTCCCTAAACTGGCCTCTCTAATGTGCACTGTCCCATGGTTTTGTTTAATCACTCAGCAGTGCGATTCTCAGCTTTACTCTTCTCATGCTGTAACATGAGGGCATGTTACAGCTCAGCCATTCTCTTTAAACATTTTTAAATTTATCTTATATGTATGAATGTTTTTCTTTCATGTACATATATTAACCACATGCCTGGTGTACTTGGAGGCCATAATAATATGTCAGATCTTATATAAATGGAATTATAAATGGTGGTGAGCTACCATGTGGGTGCTAAGGACTGAATCCAGGTCCTTTGTAAGAGCAGTAAGTGCTCTTAACTGCTGAGCCATCTTTCCAGGCCCATAACCATTCTTTTATGGAACAACATTTGCTTATCTGATTTTTTATTATTAAAATGTTATTACATATTAAAAACAATACAGCCTCTTGAGCATTATTTTTTGCATGTTTAAAGTATTCTCAAGAGTCCTAAAAGTGCAATTTTTAGATCAAATGGTACATCTTAGATATCATGTATATTTCTAAATTGTCTTTTGAAAAATGTGTTAATTTACAGCCCATCTCACTGAGTATAAGTATTTCTGCCTGGTGTATTCATTTGAAAGATTATATCAATTGGGAATATGTTTATTTACTCAAGGTCTTCTAATACAGCTTTGGATGGCCTAGAACTCACTATATAGACCAGACCAAAATCAAACTTGTGATCCTCCTGCCTCTGCCTCTAGAAAACTAGGATTATAAGCTTGGACCATCATACCTAGGCTGGAAGAACATTTTGTAGTAATTACAATGTGTACTTCACTGAGTACTAGTGTAGCTCAGCAGCTACTCATGTACTTAGTGGTCATTCACACTCTACTCATGACTTAGTGGTCATTCACACTCTACTCATGACTTAGTGGTCATTCACACTCTACTCATGACTTAGTGGTCATTCACACTCTACTCATGACTTAGTGGTCATTCACACTCTACTCATGACTTAGTGGTCATTCACACTCTACTCATGACTTAGTGGTCATTCACACTCTACTCATAAACTTAGTGGTCATTCACACTCTACTCATGACTTAGTGGTCATTCACACTCTACTCATGACTTAGTGGTCATTCACACTCTACTCATAAACTTAGTGGTCATTCACAGTCTACTCATGTACTTAGTGGTCATTCACACTCTTCCTTCTATGAATTGGCTATTTCTATTTTTAACCCATTTTCCCATTTGTTTGTATTTTTCTTAATTAGAGGGCATGCCTTATAAAAAAGCCTTTTGCCCATTGCAAATGTTATTGATAGTTAATTTTATGTGAACCGAGAAGTAAGGGATTTTATAAGCATCGAAGGGCTGAGGACACAGCTTGGAGATACATGGCTTTCCTGGCATTTATTTACAAAAAATGGAAATATATCCTTCTCTCTGATGTGTGTGTGTGTGTGTGTGTGTATGTGTGTGTGTGTGTGTGTGTGTGTGTAAACACAATCTGGGATAATCTGATCAAGCTTGTTCACTAGCTGACAATGCTATACTAGTAGCAATTTCTTTTTTGGGACTGTGGCATAGTATCAGAAGATGTTCCCATTGGAGGAAGCTCCTGAAACAGGATTTGTAGGGTTGCTAAACTACCACAGACAAAATGATAGAACAACAGAAATCTCTCTCACGATTCTGGGGCTTCGAACTTCACAGCCCAGAAGTCCAAGGTCAAGATGCTGCCTCGGAGGAATGAGTAATGTTCTTAAAGCTGATCTAAAGGAGCCTCTCCTTCCCCTTTTCTCACTGCTAATGGTTACCAAACAACGCTTGCTGCTCCTGAATTTGTAGATATGCTATAACTTCTCTCTCTGTGGTAACATGGTTCATCTTTCATGTGTCTTTGGTCAAAGTTTCTTCTTTTTATGAGAACATAAGTCATTGGTTTGGCATTCGGCTTAATCTAGTATATCTAGCTCATCTCGACCCAATAGATCGGAAAGGACTTTATGTCCACATGAGGTCACATTAATAGGCACTTTGGATTAGAACTGGAGCACATCTCTTGGCGAGACACAACTCACAACACTGGGACTCTCTGTAACATTTTTCCCCTGCCTTCTGGAAGTCTATAATTTATTTCAAGATAATTTTTTCTTTAAAAAAAAAATCTAGCTAGAAAATAATTTTGCAATTGTTAGTTATGATCACTTTTTGGAAGCATTTCACATTTTATTTAACACACTTCAGTATATCTTGGCTTTTATTGAAATTTTGGCATATGAAATTCATAGTTAATTTTAAAATTAAAAATTTGGAGCAAAGGAGTGGCCCTCACTTCACAGAGACTAGCACTTAGTCTTTCAGAAAGAGCTTCAGGAGCAGTACGAAGGAGCGAAGAGATGGTAAAGGGTGGTTTTGAAACCAGAAGCTGAGAAACTAGATCAGGAATGTGTCCATTTGTTAAGATGAGTAGGATTGCTAGGCCTGAGGTGCAGCCTGTAATTACTTCTAGTAATTTGGAAGGCTGAGGCAGGAGAACTGAAACTTCACAGCCTGCCTGTGCTACACAGCTGTCAAGAAGGGACACATGTGAAGAACATGAGAGAGCAACACTTGCAGACTTGGTGGTTTACAGACACAGTACAGTAAAAAAGACTTCTAACTTCTTGGCTAGGGAAACTGAGTCTTTAGTGGTGCCATATCACTGAAGTGATAGACTGGTCATTCTTTACTGTCTCTTACCTCCATCCCCACTCCTCCAACCCTTCTCCATTCCTGATTCTCTGCTTTCTGCCCCAGGAACCTGACTAGGAAGGACTTAATCACGTTGCTTCTGGTTGCAGGTTGAATTTAGCCCATCGGTAGCATCAGCATGATATCATGGAAAGAGACCACACAGATTAGTCATCATTATGGTCACAGCTTCTATCACATGTGTGTCATAAGTTCATTGCCTTGTTCCTTTAGACTTCCCGTTACCTGTTCAGTGTTGTTAGAGAAGCTTAGGAGATTTCTTGAATTGTTTACTCACTAAACTTTCATCAGTGACTTCTTGAGAGTGCCTTGTTTCCAGCTAAGACCCCAGTCGGTGTAGAAAGTGAATATAGATAAAGGGAATTGTATGAGGCTGGATTTATAGCTCAGGAATAGAGTACTTGCCTAGCATACATGAGGCGCTAGGTTCAAGACCCAGTAACAAAGCAAAACTAAGGATATATTTTGAAGCTGCATGTGATGGCACACGTTTATAATTCCAATATTTGATGCAGACTGAGGCAGGAAGATTGCAAGTTTGTGACCAACTTGGGCTATATAGTGAGATTCTGACTCAGTAAACCAAAGCAAACACAAGCAAAGGACCTCCCCCTAAAACAAAAAGACTACAAAACAAGATATAATTACAACAATAAAAAAGGTGATGGATTTTAAGCCAGGCATAGGTGACTCATGCCTATACACCCAATACAGCTAAGACAGGAGAATTGAGAGACCAAGGCCAATTTGGACTACATAGCTAATCCCTGTATAATAATAAAAAACGGGGTGTAAGACATCTGTGTGGCATCTACAGGGTGATGCTTATATTGTAGTATTGTTGGGAGGGCAGCCTGGGCAGATATACAGATCTGTTAGTTAGCACAGATAAAATACTCTGTATCCAAAACAGTTGGGACCAGAAGACTGTCAGATTTTGAAATTAGTTTGACTTTGGGCTATTTATATGTATGCAATGAGATAACTTGTGGATGAGACCCAGACCTGAGATTTATTACTTCATAAACACTTTGTAGGTAATTTTGTTTAATGTTTTTGTTGCACTTGATTTTTAGCTGTAACTCATCACATTAGATCAGATATGATGTTTTCCATTTTTTTTTTTTTGGTATTATGCTGGCATTCAAAACTTTTAGATTTCAGATTATACAGTTCAGATTTTGAACTTTTAGATTAGGGGTGCCATAATGAAATATTATCATATTTGACAGTTAAATATAATAATCATAGACAATAGTTTAGAGCTAAAGGGATTTAAGACTAGACTTTGAACAAGAAGGGTATTTACAGGAGTGCAAGGACCCTGGGAGAGGTGAGAGACTTACAGCACAGCTGTATGACAGAGGACAGTAGGAAAATGTAGCCAGTATGGTGGGCATACACCTTTAATCCCAGCACTAGAAGGTAGAGGCAGGAGGGTGTCTGTGAGTTTGAGACCAGCCTGATCTACATGGCTGTTGCTGGAATTTCCAACCCTGATAAGCGTGAATAAAACACACACACAACAGTAGGATCAGTGATGATCTGTCATAGGACCTTTGGATATACTGGTAGATGAAAAATACATTATGCAGATGAAAAATGAAAAAAACCATGAAAAATGAAAACTTTAACGAGCATGTACCAGTATAAATGTATATATCAACAATCAATCCTCTAAATAAATGCACATGTTATGTGGGTACATTTGTGGCAGTGCAAGCACGTGATCTTCATACTCAGGAGGTGAGCTAGGAGGATCACAAATTTAAAGAGAATCTGGTAGTGTGACTGTGTCTCAGAAAAATAAAGAATAAGTAAAAACAAATAAATATACATTTTTAACATACTTCAACAATTCAATTTTTGTTTCCAAGAGCCAATTCCAGGGTTCAAAACTTTGAAGGATCACTCATTACTCTGACGGAGCAGGGGAGACTCAGGACGGTGAGTCAGGTTGTGTGAGTATCCACCTAGACATACTTTTTTCCCACACTGCCTCCTCAGAAAGATCATCAGAATCTGTGACAACACACATTCCTTCTCTACTTAGAAACCTCTTGTCTCTGGCTTCCTTTTCAAGCCATCTTCTATTTAGCTTAAATTTTTTTCTCATTTGGGGCTTTGAGATTTTGGAAAATGAAGCCAGAGAGGTTACCTTCTGTGTCCCATCCCCAAGCCATCAAGCATACTGCTTTATAAGGGCAAAGGTTGGAAAGGTTTGGAACGTTGCAAGCTATGGATAGAGAAAATAGCAGGGGGTGAGGTGGGGCAGGTTAATATATCAAGTATCATGCCACACAGCTTTCAATTTCTTTTTTCTGGTATGGGATATTACATTTAAGTCTTGTGCCAGCTAGACAACTGCTCTGATACTGAGCTATGTTCCAGGCCTTCTTTTTACCTTTTATTTTGAGAAAGATTTTATTAAATTGCTCAGGCTAGACTTGAAGTAACTCCATAGCTCAGGAAGGCTGAATTTGTCATCGTCTTGCTTCTGGCTTCTAAGTAGCTATGATTACAACCTGCATCCACTGGTCTATCTTTAGACTGGTTTATCTTTAAAGAAGATGAAATGGGACAGAAAGAAGAATTGAATGCAAGTTGGTAGGAGATATGGAGAGAAAGTAAACTCTCCTGCAGGGGAAGCACATGTGATCCTGAACCTACCCACCCTTCTCATTGATGATGCAGCTTCATGCTTGTCTTTGCGATCTATCAGTTGAATTTAGTTCTTCCTAGATGACTGCTAAGAGTCAGTTTCATTTGTTTCCCTGGATAAGACCTCCTGGTACCTGTTAGTGAGCCTAGGAAGGAAACTGAAAGGAAAGGGATGGTACAGATAAGGGAGGATTCAAGAAATGAAACTTTGGATGGGGACTATAGCTCAGCAGCAGAACTATTTCCTAGCAATGCTGAGGCCTTAGGTTCAATTCTCCAGCACTGTGAACTCTACCAGGCCCTGTGGCTTGCTCCTGCAATCCCAGCTTCTCAGGAGGCTGAGGCGGGAGGATTGCCTGGGCTACAGGGTGAATTCAAGACCAGCCTGGGAAATTTGCAGAGATCCTGTCTCAAAATAATCTGGGCCTGGTTGTGCACGCTTGTAATCCCAGCACCTTGGACAGAGAGGCAAGAAAATCATGAGATGAAGACCTACTTGAACTACATGGCAGCTTATAACCATCCCAGACTACCTAGTAAGATCCTGTCTTGGAAACATGAATTAATTAGCCGGGCCTGACAGTTCTCACTTTTAACTTTAGCTACTCCAGAAGCAAAATTGCAAAGTCTTGAGTTCTAGCTCTGCCTGAGTAACTTAGAAAGAAGACATGTCCCCATGTCCCCAGATAAAACAATAATCCAAAAATAAGAGCTGGGGTTGCTGTTCAGTGGTGGAACAGGGGTCTAGCATGTATAAGTCCCTGGGTTTGATCTTTACCACCACAAAAAATAACTAAATTAATTAATTTTTAGGAAGGATATTTCATCAACTCATAGCTTGTCTTAGAACCTGACATATCATGCTAATCAACTTTAAAATTTCACAATTTACTAAAAAAGATGTCATGTTCTAAACATGGTAAGTATATAGCACTGAGTAATTATTTCATATTTCCTTTGTCCTTGTGACATGTTTATAAATACAGCATCTTCTCATCTATTAGACCCAGTGTTGAGTGGTAATAAATCATCATTCATTGAATTCTACAATGTAAACTATATTATCAATGAACTTCTTATACCTATGCATCATAATTAACATCAAATAACAGTACAAAATTACAGTAGAGCAGAGGATTACAGGGCTACAATTCTGGCTGGTAATAACTAAATTAACTCATTAAGCTAGCTAGTGGAAGCTAAAGAAAGTGTTGTAACAGTTGGAGTCCAATCAGCAGAGAGAAAACACGCAGTGATTTGAACCAGGGAAAGGTTAATTGAAAATTTAACTGTGTCAGGCTCAGGCCAATATGAATAAAGGGAACTCAAAAGAAAGTAACGAGGAGCAAATACAACCTGCAAGCAGAGATGCCCAAGAAAGAGCATCTCTCAGGCTCTAGATCTACCCTTTACCGATGGAGTGCAGGGGACTCCAGAATAAATGAGCGAGGGGATATTTATCTCCTAGAAATTCCGCACAACTCAAAGGCTTTTCAGAAATCTGTCATCAAGAACTTCCTAGAACTCTGATACTAGGATCTGTGCAAGTTGTTCCAGGAGGAACCTCTTACTGGGGTGGGGGTCTTTAGTACAGAAAGCATAGCATTAGTGGGTGGGGTCAGTAAGAAGGAGGTGCAGGATGCATCAGCTGAAATCCTTGACTCAAGCACAGGACACTGGGAAAGCTGAGTGGCTGTGAGATTTGGACTTTGGAAAAGCCACGTATACTGCCAGAGTCTGTTTATTGAGTACACAGGAACCAGGAAGTAGAATCCTTTCCCCTGCAGCCTCTCCAGCACTTTCCACCTGACCTAGACATTTTAGCACTGCCAGCTGTCAAAGGAAAATTACTTTTAAAGTACCCAAGTACAAAGTGTGTGTGTAGGGGGCATTTAGTGACAGCGCCCCGCGCTGTCAGGGTACCAAGAATCGGGCATAGGCCTGGGTGATTTAACAAAAGACACAGACTTGGTCACAAGTCAAGGAAGAATGCCAATCTTTATTCCTCTCTGCTCTATTTATATTGAGCAGCATGGGGGGACAAAAAAAAAATACAAGGAGGAAACCCCCAACTGGGGCTGACTCATCGCTACCTGCAAATGGGCTGAACTGCAAAAGGCAGGATGTTTTTTTCTCTCAGGACATAACATCCTACCTTGAAGCAAACAAGTTCTGCAAAGAGACATCCAGGTAGGGGTCTGTATCCAACAATTTAGAACTGAGAGGAATTTCATTAGAATGTCAGCAGCCTATCACTAATTTCTTCCCTTCTCCTATTTTTTAGGCCCTTCAACAGTTTTTTTTTTTTTTTTTGAAGTGAATTAGGGATGGGTTGGATTCCTAGTACCCACATGGTGGCTCACAACCGTCTGAAACTAGTTTGTGGGGATCCAATGCCTTCTTTTGGCCTTCCTGAATACCAGGCACAGAAATCACTCATACCTATAAAATAAAAATAAATGAATAATTTTTTAAAAAGTGAGTTGCTGCAAATCTAAAGTTTTTGTTGAATTCACCATATTTCTGCCTCAGCACTCTATGCTAGGATTTCAGGTATGTGCCATCATGCTGGGCACTGGATTTATTTATTTATTTTATGTGTAGTTATTTATTTTGGGATAGTATCTGTAAGTGCCTTGAACTCATAATCATCCTGCATCAGCCTCCTGAGCAGCTGAGATTACAAAAATACATCTCTATTTGCAGTGTACACATATAGTTTTTTTATTTGCCTTTATTTTATTTGCTTTTATTTTATTTTATTTTTGTAACGGGGTCTCTCTATGAAGCCCTGTCTGCTCTAGAGCTTACTATGTGGATCAGCCCTGCCTATGCCTCCCAAGTGCTGGAATTAAGGGTGAGTGCTACTTTGCCAAGTTAGGCATATGTTTTAAAAAAGAAAACAAAAACTATAGTATAGGAAATCTTATGTACACTAAAGAAATCTATTGTTCTAAAAGTTAAAGACAATTCCTTTATTTGTGTTTTTCAACTGAATTTGTCAATTTGAATTTAATTTGAATTTTTTTGTATTTTGTATTTTTTTTTTGTCTGTTCTTCGGTTTTATGGTGCTGGTAATCAATCTTAGGTTCTTTCATATATTAGCCAAAGGCTTTGCCTCTAAGCCATTATATCCATAGGTTCATTAAATTTTCTTATTTCTTAATATTCAATCTATTAATCACTATGTTTATAATCCTTATATGATGTTTACACCTCTGTGAATGCCTTTTCTATAGCTTTTCAAATCCTGTTAATGTTTCAAATGCCTATACAGCTGTGAAATATGGACTCTCTGCCATATGGATTTCCACCTTGCCAGTACTGTGGATAACAGACCAGCACCACTCCTGACCAAGTTCTTATTTTGAGGTGTGTGTGGGGGGGGGCGGGGAAGCGAAGGGACAGAGGATGACAAGATGGCTTGGTGGGTAAAATCACTTATTGTGAAAGTCCGAGTACAGTTTAATTCCTGGAACACATAGAAAAATGGAAGGAGTAATCAGCTCCACAAAGTTGTCCTCTGACCTTCATGTACCACATGGTGTGGCTACACACACACACACACACACACACACACACACACCTACATGCACACACATGAGCGATGAAATGAAACCAAACCCAAACAACCCACAGCATAATGGTACACAACAGATCAGGACAACCGCTTGGAAACTCTTCAAGCTGGGTATGATGACACATGTCTTTAATCCCAGCACTATAAGATCAGCAGGCAGATCTTGAGGCCAGCCTGGTCTACAAAGCAAGTTTCAGGCCAGCCAAAGTTAACTGGTGAGACTCTGTTTCAAAATACCAAGACAATATAAAATTAATATCTAAATAAATTAATTTTAAAAATAAATTCTTCAAAGTTAAACTAGCCAAGAAATATTGTGGGCTGCTCAGTAAATTACTTCTTACTAGTTTTTAAATAGTGCTACAACCCCTTAGTCACTATTTGGAATTTCAAGAAGCATTGAAAATAAAATATTCTCTTAAATTTTGTGACAATGTGTCCTGACCTGACTCATTTCTTAATAAACTTGATCTTACCTGATCTGAAAAATCTGCTTTGACCTAAAGAGACACTGCTGTGTGCTTTATGTGTTATTAGCATAATAGTCATGCTTTTTTCCTAAAAAATAAAAATTAATGTGATTTTGAGTTGTTGCTCCAGACCCTGTGGGATGTCATGTAACATAATAATATACCTGTCTAAAACTCCAAAACATTCTGAGATCCACCTGGCAGGTATTCTGTATTTTACTTCTTACAGACTGTCTTAAAAGTCCATCTAAGTATCAAGAGGATAATGTATTTATTTTGGGGGGAGAAATACAGTCTAGAAACCCAAGGAACCATTATTACAAGTAATGAAGCAAGGTGAAAATCCAAATAAAGATCTTCATTGAAAAAAATGGGATCCAAACCCCAAGAAACTATTACAAATAAAAAAATAAAAATATGTGCAGAAAGTTCATGTTTCAACTATGGTTTGTATTAGAGCATTTTTTGTGGGGGCATTTTTTGAGGCAGGGTTTCTCTGTGAGGACCAGGCTGGCCTCGAACTCAGAAATCTGCCTGCTTCTGCTTCCCAAGTGCTGGGATTAAAGGCGCGAGGCACCACTGCTCAGCAGCATTGCTTTTTTTCTGATTTCATTAATAGAACTAACTTACAATTTGGAATTTATTCTGACTAGTATATATGTATTTTAACTACTATGCAGAGCTATCCATGTGAACGAAGAGGTGCCTTTTATAAAAGCGCGCTTATAGAACTCCCTTTCGTGCTCACATTTCTCAAGGATCGCAGTTCTCTTTGAGCTGCAAGATGTAGGTGCTGGGAACAGAACTCCCAACTTCTACATGAGTGGCAAGCTCTCTTACCTGGTGAGCTTTCCTATGAGGTATCCTGTTCAGATGACTGACAGCCCATTGGAAGGGGGTGGATGAAGTTTTTGTTCTTTAGCAGAAAGCTTGGATTACACAGTAGTCTTATGATCATTCAACAGTTCAGAACATCATCTCTCTGCCCAATGTAAGATATTACTCATATCACATGTAGGCCAGGCTAGCCTTGAGCTCATTATGTAGCTGGTGACACGGTAAATGTCATTAGTTTTATAGCAACACGGGAATATGATGGTTCAATTCGTGATAGCTATTAGTTCTTGGGGCTTCTCTATATATTCAAACTGATGTGTTAGCTTAGACTGATATTTAAGACCCAGGTCCTCGCCTCTGAGCGATCCTTCCCACCTCGCTGGTAAGTCAGTTAAGTTGTTTCAAACGGACTGTGTTTGAGGTAATACATCACTGACCGAAAGCCGCAGAGGACAAGCTGTCAGGGAAATCACTAAAGGCCCTCTTCACAGCTGGCGAGTGGGGCGTGTCGCCGCGGAGCATGCGCAGGAGCAGAAGCGGAAGCGAGGCTTCCTGGGGCGGAAGTGACGCGCCGCCGGCTCTCCGCTCAGAGGAGGTGTAGCCGGTCTGCGCTGAGAAGCAGTGGTGGTGGCCGCTGAGCTCCGGAGCGTGGCGTAGCGTGCCGGGCGGAGGCCCTCTGACGGATAAGGCTTGCGGGTGGGCCGCGTGCCTTGGAGGTAAGCGGCGCTCGTGCTCCGTCTCGGCCCTGGAACCTGGGCCTGGCGAGTGTTGGAGACCGTGGGACTTCGTTTCCGTGGTGACGAAGCTCTCCTTCCCAAGGACAAGCTTCTCCTGGGCCGCGATTGTGACGTGTTTTGGGCTTGGGTCGACCGTGGAGTGGGAAGCGTGGCCGGAGCGGGCGTCCTAGGCCGCGGCTGGCCCCGTTGTCTAACAAGCAGCGGACTGGTGGCGGGCGCGCCAGGCCGCGCGCGGCGAGCCGCGGAGGACCCCGTCAGAGACTAGTTAGATTGTTTTGGTTTGAGTCTCCTCTGGAGGAAGGAGGCGGGGACTCCCTGTGTCGTTCGGTTTTGCTGTCGACGTGTTTTGGCCGGATCTCAGGCTTCACCTGGGCTGGCTGAGAGATTAGTTAAGTCTTGCTGTTTGGGAAGCAGCCCTCCCCCTGGTGCTCTGAGAAGGCTTTAAGCAATCTTGGGGAGGATCACTCCGCTCTTTGGTCGTCTGGACTTGATTTCACGACTCCGCCTCCCTCGCCCCACCCACCGCTGACTCTCCCAAGTGTTTTGGACCGGTCGGAAGGGGCAAGACGTGTTCTGGCTGGCGCTCATCGCCCGAAAACTGTACTGTTAGAACTTAGCTGAGGTGGACGCTTGTATTTCTCTGTTGAGAAAGATGAAGTACAATCTGTTCCTGAAAGTCTTGTTGGAAAACGTTGTGGCGATTGATTATGATAGATTTTCGGCCTTACCGTGATGTTGGTATGTTAGACATTTTGATGCGAAATATTATTCGTCGCTGCTTTCTGCCAGTGGTAAAAGTTCATGATTAGGACACGAGCAAATACTAATTAAAATTTTAGTGTTCAATCCAAGAACATTCGAAAAGGATTATTTGAATAACATTCGTTAAAAGTGGGCTGATTAAGTAGGCGAGTGATCTCTAACTTATTCTCTAGGTGTGGAGAAAAGGCTGAGGCCAAGGACTCGCCTCCATTCTGTTCTTCTCTGGGCTAAATTGGATCTTTTTATGTCCCCTTTTGAATGTTAGGCAAACGCCCTGAACTTATCTTAGATTTCTGCAAGAATATATTTGACTAGGCTAGGAATGACTGGTCCTCGTTACTTGTTAAATTTCAAATACAATTATATTGTATTACTTGTTTTCAAGTTATCACATTAGCAGCCTACCATTTGCTCTTAGGATCGCAGTCCTGTATGTGAAATTTAACCATTGAATACCTTTTCTAAGACAAAAATAACATCTTGGCATTATAAATTGTAACTTTTAAAGGATGCTTTTTTAAAAAAAAAATTTAGACTTACTTTATGTGTATGAATGTTTTGCCTGTATTTATGTGTACTACATGTATGCCTGAGGGCCGCTTAAGTAAGAAGAAGGTGTCAGCTCCCCTGGAACTAGAGTGATGATACATGATTGTGAACCATCATGTAGGTGCTATGAACCCAACTTAGGTCCTCTGTAAGAGCAGTAAGTGCTCTTAATTACTGAGTGATCTCCATCCCCTAGGATGCTAAGTTATTGTTGTTTTTTTTTTTTTTTTTTTTTTTTTTTTTTTTCCGATACAGGGTTTCTCTGTATAGTTCTGGCTGTCCGGGAACTCACTCTGTAGACCAGGCTGGCCTTGAACTCAGAAATCCACCTGCCTCTGCCTCCCAGGGACTAAAGGCATGCGCCACCACCGCCTGGTTGTATGCTAAGTTTTTATTTGCAGTTCTAACTATATATTTCTATTTCCTTGGAAGAACTGCCTTACCTGTAAAGTTTATTTTTACTTATTTATTGGCCGGGCCTCACTCTCCTGTAGCCCTGGCTGTCCTGGAACTCTGCATGTAAGCCAGGCTGGCATCTACCTGCCTTCTCAGTGCTGGTATTAAGGTGTTTACAACCAAACCCTGCTTCACCTGTGAAGTTTATTGGTGTATTTTCTTTTGGAATGGTTGTTAGTATGTAAACTTTGAGTTTTAAGCATTTGTAGCTCTAAAGTTTACATTGTCCTAAATAAGCCTTAATAAAAATTACAAATTTCCTATCTCCTAATACTTGTGGGCCAAGAACATAGTATTTTACAAATGAATTTATTAAAAAAAAATACAAAAAATAAGTTAAATCAGACCTGATGTTTTACCACCTGGAATTCTAGCACTTGGGAGCTGAGGCAGGGAGGAGTGTCATGAGCTTGAGGCCAGCCTCAACTAGAGTTGCACATCAAATTTTCTCTAAAGAGAAAACAACAGGGCTGGAGAGATGGCTTAGTGGTTAAGAGCAGGGACTGCTCTTCTGAAGGTCCTGAGTTCAAATCCCAGCAACCACATGGTGGCTCACAACCATCTGTAACAAGAGATCTGACTTCCTCTTCTGGAGGGTCTGAAGACAGCTACACTGTATTGTATACCTATAATAAAATCTTTTTTTTTTTTTTTTAAAAAAAAAAGAGAAAACAACAGGTGGGCAGAGTATAGGGATACCCAGCTGCCTAGGCTAGTGGAGATAGGGATGTCTTCAGGAGTGCAAATTAACAAGTCTTTGTTTCTGCCACTTGAAAGTTGGCTGATAATGTATTTCTGAGACTATGGTATTCTACAAACTATGCAGAAGACTGAAGAGTAAATAAGGGAACTTACAGAATATCAGCCTATTTTTATTCTCCTTCACATGCTCTGTCATTTACGATTTAAGTTTGGAGACATTTTACACACACACACACACACACACACACACACACTTTTTTTTTGTTTGTTTTTGGAGGGAGGGTCTTGTTTTGTATGTAGCTTTGGCTGGTCTGGAACTTACTGTGTAGATCAAGCCACCTCAAACTCAGGGATCTGCCTACCTCTTATTTCTCAAGTGCTGGAAATAGGCCCCTATTTTAGTAACTGAAGATTTTTAAAAACATCGGCTATCAACCACTATCTTAATTATGGTACTTTGCAAGGGCACAAAGTGACCTTGCAATATTTTCTGTTGAAGTAAGTTAGACACAGGGCTTTTGCTACTAGCTTTGTTTTTTATTTGCTTTTATTGACTTCAGTTTTGAAATTTCTGATCGCACACAAAGGAAACCCCTGTGAAAGGTTCATTCGACCTGGAAAGGAGCTGAGACTCAGGTTGAGAAATGCTGTCATAGAGTGTAGTTTACAGCCTGGGATCTGCTTGTTTTTTGTTCCCAAAGCTTTAGGGCTTACAGGTAAGTGCCTGGGGATATGAACTCAGGTCTTGATGGTTGCAAAAGCAAGTACTTTACCCAGCAAGCCATCTCTCTCCAGTCTCCTTCTTTGTTGGCGTAGAGGTATCTTAGCCTTGGCTTTCAAATCTTTGTGTAAAGTGAGCGTTGACTTTGAACTCCGGATTCTTTTGTTTCTAAGTACTAGGATTATAATTTTGGGCCACCATGCCTGGCTCTATCACAGATTCTTACTTTTGTGATACGAACATCATGCATATGTAAAGTATTTTTGTTGTTAAATCTTGAGTTGGATGGTGTTTCAAAGTGTGTGCCTCCCTTCTAGCTTCTGGATAGACTTCTTTTACAAAATTTGTCTGTTCTTTCAAGTGGCATCCATCCCACTGCAGTTTTCATCTCCTTGGATCATAAGTTTCCAAGGAGAACTCATCCAGTCAGTGTCCTGCCATTATTGGGAAGGATATATCACAGCAGCAAGCATGTCTTCTCTTGCTTGGCTGGTTTCTCCCTCATTTTCTTTAGAGGTAGGGTCTCTGTATAGCCCAGGTTGGTCTTGAACTACCTTCTTGCCTGCTTATATGTAGGATTACAGTTTTGTATCACCCACCTAGCTGGATTATGGCTTTTTATTTCTTAGTCTTTTGATTTTCTTAGTTTCACTATGAAGTCATGGCAATCCTGCTTCAGCTTCCAGAGTACTGGTATAGGCCTGCAACATTATGCTTAGTTAATAAACTTTTTAGTAGTTGCTCAGGTGAGTAGCAACTACCGCTGTGCTTTCTAAGTAGAAACTTCATTGAGTTGTGAAGTAAATTAGATTAGTTAGCAATTTTTTTTTGTCCTGGTTACTTTCATTGTTGCAGGGATCTCTGTAATGAACTTAGAAGCAAGTGCTATAGGCAGTTACTTTGTGTGTGCTGTATAATTAATGATTGTATTGAGTATGATGTGCTTTATAGTTGCTTTTTTGAGTAAATTCCATCATTGTTTTTCCTTTTTTATCAAAAGTGAAACAGATTAGAAAACCATTTGAAGCTGGGCTGATGGCACAGGCTTCTATTTCCAGCACAAGAGAGGCTGAAGCAGGATTGCTGAGACTTAAAGACAAGCCAGGGCTACATAGCAGGACCCAGTCATAAACAAACAACTAAAATAAAGCAGTCAGAACAGAACCATTTGAGTCTTGCACTTTTTGTGGTCCATCTCTGTCATTCATCTAGGGTTTGTATACTAAATAGGTGAGCACTTACTGGATCTGTGGTAGACTTTTCAACATTATATAGTGCATTAGTGCTATACTTTAAAAACTTAAACATTTTTATTGTTTATGTAGATGTGGGATGCAAGTGCCACTGGCCACTTGTGGAGGTGAGAGGACAACTTTAGGAGGTGGTTTTCTCCTTGCATTTCCACATGGATTCTAGAGATTGAACTTTGGTTGCCAGGTTTGCAGGACAAGTACCTTTATACCTGGTACTTCTTGTTTTTAGTATGCATTATTTATTTATTACTTTTCTGTTTTGAGATTATAAGACTATTACACCATTTCTCCCTTCTGTTTCTTTTCTCCAAACCCTACTCTATACCATCCTCCTTGTTCTCTTTCAAATCTATGACATCTTTACTCGATAATTGTTGATAATGCATATGTGCATATTATATACATACATATTCCTAAATATAACCTGCTCAGTCTATGTGGTGTCACTTGTGTATATGTATTCAGTTAATGTCTACTTATTTTTGATAAGTAAGTATGTAGGTAAAGTGAATGAATACTTGAAGTTGAGGTAGTTGTTTTTTTTGTTTTGTTTTGTTTTTTAAGATAATATCATTAAACCCAGAAGGAAAGGATAACATCAATACAGGTAGAGGAACAAGTATGATGAACTATTTTAAGTGACCAGCTGATAAAATTTGCACGCTTAAATCCCAGGAAGGCTGGCAGAGCCTGGGTTCAGAGTTAAGTAACTGGCTTTCTATTCAGCTGCATACAGGATTAAGGGAATTTTTAGAGACTGGGTTAGGAGAGTGTGTTTATGTGTGCATGTGCACAGAATCATCATAATTGTTTTCTTTTAAAGGTCCTTAACCTGATTTGAAACCAGGATTGAAAAGTGATGATTCAGAGTTTTACAATAAGGTCTGAGAATGTAAACAAAATGTTAGCATCAGGTTCACTATGGTAATCCAAACTCTAGAATCTGGGATGAGGAAGAAGATAGGACTTAGGGAGGAACTTGAACATGAACATGCTGTTCAGGGCTTCCATACAGAAAGAAAGAGTTAATTCAACAGTAATTGATAACATACAGGTATTTAACTGTCGTTATTTATTTTTTTCTTTCTTTTTTTAATAGTGTCTATTGCTAAAGAGAAATCAGGTTTATATTGGTGGACCCTCCATTAAAATACCACTGGCTTGCTTTTTGTTAGAATAGAGGGCTTAGCTTTCCTGGAGAGCTGCATTGCATTGAGTTGAGTTTTGTTTTGAGACAGAGCTTACCATTTTTTTGGATTTTAAACTCAAGTGTATCTTTCTGAGTCATACTAGCTATAGTTTGTCTGTTTTTGTATTTGGTCACATTTTAAAGGAATATTTCTCATGTTTAAGGCATATAAATATTTAGAGTTAGAATTGTGTTTGTGTGTATGGTGCTGGGCATTCAACCTAGGGCCTCATATATGAGGAACAAGAGCTTGACTGAATTGTATCCCCATCCTAAAAGTTATGGGTTTTGAAAGTATAAGTTGACAGTGCTTAACTTACATGAATTACTCTTTTCAGATTCACAATGACATCCTTTCAAGAAATCACATTGCAGACTTCCAATTTTGCCCATGTCATCTTTCAAAATGTGGCTAAAAGTTACCTTCCTAATGCACACTTGGAGTGTCATTACACCTTAACTCCGTATATCCATCCACACTGCAAAGATTGGGTTGGTATATTCAAGGTAAGAGAACCTGAATATTTCTTCCATGTAGATTCCTTTAATTTTATCTTTTTAGAAATTACATTTGTTTATTTATTTTGTGGTGTGGTGTTTGTGTTGTGCACACTATTGTTTGTATCTAGTCAGAGGACAACTTGAAGAGTTGGTTTGTATCCTTTTATCATACAGGTTTTGATGATTGAACTGCGGTCATCACACTTGGCAGCAGGCACCTTTACTTGATTAGCTGTCTTGCCAACTTGAATATTTTCTTTAAACAGATTTGGATTTAGCTTATACTAAACCTTGTCTTAAGAAAGTACATTAAAATTCAGTTTTGTAAATATCACCATGAAATAATAAACACTGTGCAGTCATTTAAACACTGGGAACTTAATTCCACAGGTTTTCTTCTGTGTGATCAAAAGATCCAACTTGGGTAAGGTATTTGTGAAAACTTTCAGAACATTCTGTGTGTGTGCATGCACTTGTGTTGTCTGTACTGGGGATTGAACCCAGAGCTTCATGAGCAAGTGCTGTACAAGTGAGCTGTATCCTTAGCTCAGAATGCCTTTTTTTAAAAAAAAAAATCCAAATTCTCTCTCATTTCACCCTTCAAGGGGGAAAAATAATCATTTTTAAAAGATTCTCAAATTGTATACTATCTTTTGTTTTCATTTGTGATTGATTTTATACAGCTCTGTAGCCATGCATTGCCTCTTTTGTTATGTGCCACTTAAATATTGCTCATTGTTATTGTACTATTTTTAGGTATATATTCTATTTTACTTGAGAGAACAGTAAATTCTTTGTTGGATGGTTCATATAGTCACCAATCATTTTTTATAGTATTTACCTGGAAATTATGTTTCAGTGGTTACTACTTTGGTATTCTCTACTATGCTGGAGGTTTTCTGCAATTTTCTGGCTCTTCAGAATATAATAGAGAATAGATACAATTTCAGAAGGCTATGGGAAAAAAGGTTTTTGGCTCTTTTCTGTTTATTGCATGAAGGAGTTACACTAGTCCAAGCTAAAAGTGGACCCTGAATGGTTACATATACAAGTTGCGAGGTTTTTAAACTTGTGACCAGGGACAGAAGGGAGAATCTACTCATTGCAAGGAAATCCTCACTTAAGCTTCAGAGAGTCACAAGCACTTAAACTTGGGACCCTTCAGCTGATTGTCCCTAGTCAGTCAGTCCAATCTGTCAGGAACTGGCATGTGTTCTTGAGAAGGCCGTCCTTCAGCTGAGTTACTTCTCATATTCTGGATGCTCAGAGTACTACTGCAGGTAGAATTTCTTAAATGCCTTCACTTCTTAAGTCTGTGAGGCCTTGGATTAGGGTCTTCCTGCCATTTCTCTGTTGAATTTGTATATAAATAGAATCCTCAGTGTCCATAGGAAGCAGGTCATTACCCTTATTTGAATGAGTGGTGGAGGTTCTGGATCATGGCCAAATTTGTCATAGTATTTATGTACATATTCATTGAATCAGTTCATTTAGTTAATTGAACTAGGTTCTTACTATAGGACATTTAAGTTGTAGCTAAAGCCTTAATCCCCTTGAGGCAGAGTCTTTCTTTTAAAGATTTATTTATTTGAGTACACAGTTGCTGTCTTCAGACACACCAGAGGAGGGCATCAGATCTCATAGATGGTTGTGAGCCATCATGTGGTTGCTGGGAATTGAACTCAGGACCTCTGGAAGAGCAGTCAGTGCTCTTAACCTCTGAGCCATCTCTCTAGCTCTCGAGGCAAAGTCTTAACTATGGCCAGACCTCTTTGTGTAGCCCAGGCTTGTCTTGAATTTGTGAAACCCAAAGAGGATAAGCCAAAGAGTGTCAATCACAAGTTCTGTTAACTAGCTCTCATAACTCTGGATTTGGTGTGCATGCCTGAGCATGCAAGAATCATAGGCCCTGCCCTCAAAAAGACAAGGCTCAGAGTCCAGGTTACTATTTTGGCTTTAGTTCCAGCTTAGGCTCCCAAACTCAGGCTTCCATGAAGACCCCATGGTAAAGCCCTCTGCCATTTGAGGAGTCTTACAAGCTGTTTCCACAAATGAACCTGTTCTGTAGAGATAAATTAGTTAACTGCTGTGGCAAGTAGCTCTAAAACTGTTTGAATGTTTTGTTTCAAGCTTTTGTTATTTCTTAAAAACATTTTTGTTGGAAGAAGTGATTTAACCACCCATTATAGTATGATAAAGGTTCCCTCTGGCTTATACTGTTTTGGCTAAGAAATCTGCAAGTAGTATTCCCTTGTATGGTGACTTTTCCCTTGCTGCTTAAAGACCTTTGGCAGCATGATGATAATGTGTCTTGGCTTCTCCTTGGGCTTAGCCTAGTTAAGGTACTTTGAGGTTGTTTTGTTTATAGAGACAGGGTTTTCTTATGTAGACTAGGCTGCCCTTAAACTCTCTAAAGCCTAGGTTTACTTCACTATCCCAAAATCTGGGGCTCTAGGCATAGAGCACCATGTTTAGCTATTTTTAGTTTCTTTACTTTGTTCATTTCTTTTTCATACCTAGTAAGTTTCAGCTGCTACTTGTATAAATATGCTCTAAGGCTGTTTTTTTTTTCTCTAGAAGTCTTCAGTCTTCAGTGGATTTATTTATTTATTTACTTAAGTCTTTTTTTTTTTACTACTACCTAGGCTGGTTCTGACTTCACATTCCCTTCTCAGCCTCATGAGTAATGAATTAAAGATGTGCACCACTACTCTGTTTATGTTGATTTTATTGATAGGTTCCTTTATATTCAACCTCCTTTTTCATATCCTTTTGTATTCCCTGTCTCAGTTATTAATATTAAATTTTAAAATTACATTTAGTTAAATTAATTTTCTGTATACATATGTGTTAGTGCCTGTGTGTGTATGTGTCTGTGTATATGTGTGTGTGTGTGTGTGTGTGTGTGTGTGTGTGTGTGTCCAGGTCATAGGACATTTTTCAGGAGTGAGTTCTGTCCTACCATGTGGGTCCCAGTGATTGAACTTGGGTTGTCAGGCTTGGTGGAAAGCCCTTTTATCCATTGAGCTTCTACACATGGTCACCCCTGCCCTACTCCCCAAGCTCTGAAGCTTAGCTAGGAGACTTCAGACTTGCTGTGTAGTCAGTGTCTGGGCAAGTTTGCAGAATCTTTATTCTGCTTTAGTCAGTTGTGGAAATTTACTCTTGTGAATTTTCAATTCAGTTATTGTATTCTTCATCTTCAGAGTAGTGTGGCTGTTTTTTGTTTGCTTCATTATTTTTGTATAGTTGGTTATTGGAGTATATTGAACTTAATTAATTTATTGAACTCTGTTTCTTGAGGTTGTTTTTTTTTTTAGCTTAATGTTTCTTAAGATTTATTTTTTTCCTTTGAATCTTCCATTCTTAAGAATTTTTCTGTTTGGTGATGTTTACAAAGTAGTGTCCGTCCTCTGAGTCATTTCAGACTTGTCTGTACAGGAAAGACGTTCACCATATACCCTGCTCAAAAGTTCTCTGGATCCCCCTTCGATCTTTCACTAGAATGTTATGTTGTAGCTCTTGTGTAATTCCCAACTGAAAATACTGCTTGTTTCAGGAGTTTGTACTCTTTCTCCCTCTTGTGTCTGTTTGTGGTACTGCATGTTCTCAGTTGGAACCAGATGTTGAACGGTATTTTTTTTCCCCAGTGCCTAGGCACCCAAATCCTCCTGGTTTTGTTGGTGTCAAGTCAGATGAGGCAGAAACCTGCTCAGTCCATCAAAAAGTCTCTGTGTTAGATCCATGTCCAGCTTTTCCCTGATTGCCCGCAGGAGTGAAGCAGCACAACCTGCTGAGTTGAGCCTACTGAAGGGAGAAGAGCCTGTGGTTGGTTGTTAGAAAACAGTACCTCTTTTAGCTCACCTGGAGTACTTGTTTTTGTAATGGGTTTTTGGAATTCTCCCAAAGAATTTTCTGAATTGTACACTGTGAAATTGATGACTGCCTGGGAACAGAGCGTGGGCTGCTTAAGAGTATGAAACTCTTCATGTTTCTCCACTTTCACTTTCACTTACTTGGCAGAAGATTCCTTTTCAGACATTTTGTAATTTCCTCAGTGTAGCCAAAGGAAAGCCTTTTCTTTTCTTCCTGTTTTTTTTTCTCTTGTCTTTTTATTAAGTATGCATCTAGGGAACCAAATACTCCTAGTGGCAGTGTTGGAAGGAAAGAGGTGGAGTTTCACAAAGTGGGAAGGGTGTCTTCTGTTCTGCTAGGAAAGGAATGAGAATACCAAGAGCTTTGAACTTAAGCTAAAATTCTGTTAGCTCTCACTAATGGCACACAGCTTCAATATTGTTCTGTTTGTTAACAGTGGCTAATTAAAATTGTAGGACATGGGGCTGCTAAAGATAGCTCAGAAAGTAATACCAGGACAGGCAGCCAGAGTGCAATCCCCAGAGGGAAGAGTGCTGACTCCCAAAAAGCTGTCTTGTGGTATGTCTGTACCAGCACATGTACATACACACACACACACACACAAAAGAATACAATCTAAGACTGTGAAGGATGTATAGTTTTATGTAATGTTACTAGCAGTGTATTTGCTTTAATCTTACTTCTAATCAATATTTAACACAGTCTAATCTGTTTAGAAAACATAGCTTAAGATCTGTAATATCTATATTTAAGTTGAGAATATTACATATATTTTAATTTTTATTATTGTATATTGTATGTGGTACGGGTTATGTAAGAATGTTTCTCATATGAGTTCATTCAGTATGCTTTGAACATCTTTCTTTGCATACATCCAAGATGAAAGTATGTTAATAGGTGAGGTATAAGTGATCTCTTAGAATGTAAATGCTCTCTTCACCAAAGATATACAAATAGCTTTCAGGCAGAACTTGCCAAAGATGAAAGATTAGTCATTTAAGTTATAGGAGAGTACTTATTAAGACAAAAAGAGAGCCTCCCTGCCACTCCCCCACAAAAGAAAAAAAAAACCTAAAAAAAGATCCTAAGTATGAGGTATAAAACAGTAAGTTATTAGAAAGTAGAGGGGCTAAGAAGATGACTTAATTAGTAAATTGCTATAAGGACTTGAATTTGAATCTTCAACACCCATGTTATAAAGCTGGGTCTACATGTCTGTAATCCTGACATTGAGCAGGCAGAGAAAGAATGGGGTGTTTGCTGGCCACCTAATCCAGCCAAATTGGTGAGCTCCAGGATCAGTGAGAGACCCTGTCTCATAAAACAAGGTGGAAAGTAATTGAGGAAGACACTCAACATTGACCTTGCCCTTTCCATGCATAATCTTGCATCTGTGCATACAAAAACCCACAGGGTATATATAGTAACAATTATTTTAAATTAAACAGAAGATTTTGTATTTGATCATGTGTGTATTTCAATTGTCTGGGAGAAATTAGGTAGTGCTTTGAATATATAATAGAGACTTCATTCAGTTTATGTAAATTGCTATAGCTTTTGGTCACAGTTTAATCATAATTAAATATGCCTGATAATAACTCAAGAATTTTAAAATTTTAAATATATATTGTAACTTTAGGGTATAATAAAAATGATGTATCTAACTAATATTAAGGCATTTAGTTACATTGTCTTTAAATTTTTCTCCTTTAGGTTGGATGGAGTACTGCTCGTGATTATTACACATTTTTATGGTCTCCTATGCCTGAACATTATGTGGAAGGATCAACAGTTAATTGTGTACTAGCATTTCAAGGTAAGAACTGAAAACTCAAGGGCTTGATCAAGCTAGTAGCCTCTATTGTAGTTCTGTTTCAGGCGTATTTAAATGAGCCTTTGTTGAGTGAAAGTCAGATGACTGTAAATACCATGTGTAGGGCACAAGGGGTTTTCATAGCTGCTCAGAACACTGCTTTTTTAAATGAAGCAAACTTGGAGTTTCTTAAGAAAAGGTTATGATGCAGATTTAAATGTAAGCATTAACAAGGGAAGGGAGACAAGTAGGAGGACAGAAGTACATATCCTCACATCCAAGCTGATGATTGATTGCATATGTAGGGAAGGAATATCAACCAAGGATGAAGTTGAGATTGCCACAATACTCATTCATTTGTATATTCAAAACTATAGTATGCCCTTGTATCAGGGAAGTTGCTTTCCTCTTTCTGGCTCCTTTGGGAATAATTATTTGTGGAAGTGTATATAAGTGGCTTTAGCAAGTCCATTATTGTGTTTACTAGGAGTACACACTGGGAAACAGTTACTGAGAGATTTTCATCATGTGTCTTCTGGCCAGTGATTATCTCTGGTTAAGAATAAAATGTTGTATTGTGCTATGATTGCACTTTAGGGTAACTATAGATAATGAACTTGTACTTTGTGTGTCTCAAAAGATAGAATAAAAGAATACTACTGTCTTGCTTTTCTGTTGGATCTGATGCTTCTTTCTATCCTCTGCAGGTACCACAAATGCAGGAGGTGCACAGACATACACACAGACAAAACACATACATATAAATAAAAAAATTAATAAAGATAAAGGGGGAATGCATATATATATGTTTCAATCAAAGAGATACAACTTTGGGGTATGTTTGAGAAGAAAGTATAACTTGGACTGATAAATTTGTTAACAATAGGAAAGACTCATTCTAGGTATTTTCAGAATAATAAGATGGAGGGTCGAAAGTATTATTAATAAATTAGCATTTTAAAATAGCAAGTTTAATAATTTTTGTTACTCACCTCTTAGGATATTACCTTCCAAATGATGATGGAGAATTTTATCAGTTCTGTTACGTCACCCATAAGGGTGAAATTCGTGGAGCAAGTACTCCTTTCCAGTTCCGAGCTGCTTCTCCAGTTGAAGAGCTGCTTACTATGGAAGATGAAGGAAATTCAGATATGTTGGTGGTGACCACAAAAGCTGGCCTTCTTGAGGTGAGCACCTACAGTGAGGCGTAGAGTTTGCCTTGACTGGCATTGTGAGAATTTCCAAGTTATGCCAAGAGGGGCTACCAGAACAAAACGTTCTAAAACTAAACTTGTACATGAATCCATGTGTAGAGGCCAGAAGTAAATGTTAACTGTTTTCCTTAGCCATTCTCAATCTTACTTTTGAGACAGGGTTTCCCAATGAACCTAGAGTTTGTCAGTTGGGCTAGACTAGCTGGTGGGGCTAGTTTTTATTTTTTTTTTTTAAAGCACAATTATTTTGTGGTTCTGTTGTGGTACTCATTGTCAGATGAGTGCTGAGAAGATAGATACCTGATTCACAGACTAAAAGTGTTCTGTGTACAGTAACTGGTACAGTAGGACAGCCTTTGGAACCACTTGGGCTCGCCTCCTCTTTCCTCACCTGGAGCTTTCTTCTTCAGGTACCCTAACCCATTTGTTTGCTGAATTGTCTAGAGTTAGGGGTCGAGCTGCCTGGGAGAGTGCAGTGAAGCTGTGCATCCAAGACTATTCTTTGAAATAAATTTATAATAAATAATTTTATTTATTAGTCCTTTCATTTTAAAAATAGCACTTTAGATTGGTTACTGTATTTTTTTTGTCAGTTACACCTATATTTCATATATTGTAGGTGATTGGTTTTTCTTTATAGACAGATGGATCTAAAAGCAGATGTTTATGCTTTTGATTTTTCTTTGTTTATCTTTAAGAACTGAGACTATAAAAGGAAAGATAAGAGGTTACACTGTCTTCTACTGTTAGGTTGTTCAAAGACAGTTCATACAGGAGTTAGAAGGAACTGTGAATTCTTCATATCTTTCCTTCCTTTTCCCAGAAATTCCTCTCTTATCTTAAATACAAAATGCAACTTTTATAGGGTGACTGAAACATTTTGTAGTGACAACTGCCTCTGATCAGGGTTCTTAGCCTAGTATTTGAATGTTAGTCAGAGATACTGAAGTAAGCCCTGCCCAGAGTGCAGTTAGCACTGACAATGTGCAGGGTTTTTGAGTACTTGTCAGAGCACTCTTATCTCAAGCCCTGCTGGTAATGGACACTTGCTCCCCATGGCTCTGCAGGCTTTTCTCTAATTGGGACGCAGCCCAGGTTATTTGTACTTTTTCGTTTCTCCACAAAAGCTGTGCTATAAAGATTTTAATTGCTGTCTCTTGGGAAATATTTCTGAGATAAAAATGGTTTTGTTTTCTGTAAAGTTCTCAGAATTCTACATCATTGATGACTTTAATGATTTTATGAACATTGTACATTAAGTGATTAATGAGATAAAGTCTTTGAACTTGTGAGCCTCAATTGGATAGTAGAAAAGTAAAACAAAATAAAAAGACGTTTTAGGGATAGTAAGGGATTCTTGACCAAAGGCTATCTATTGGGTGGTACAATCATTCTAACCTTCTTAGCTATGATCACAGCAGTGGTTTGAAAGGAGACTGCACTTACTAGAGGTGCTCTAAAGTACTTAGGGGTGGAATGTGTGTACTTTTATTTTGAATGATTTAGGAAAATAAAACAAAATCGCATAAACTAATGAATTTATAATATAAGCCAGATGTGCTGGCACACATATTTAATCTCAGCATTTGGGAAGAAAAAGCAGGAGGCAGAATTTTAGGCCAGCCTGGTCTGTGATATAAGACCTTGTTTTGTTCTGCTCTCCAAATGAATAAAATGGGAAAGGAACATGGCAGCATATTGATGACTAGTGAATTGAGGACTATATTTGTTCTTAAAAGATTTCAAAGTAGAAATTTGAAGCAGAAAAGATATTTATTGTTTTATTGTTTCCCATCCAAGTACTAACCAGATCCACCCCTGCTTAGCTTCCAAGATCAGAAGAGATCTGGCACATTCACCCTTGGTGTGGTTGTAGACAATTTGTATACTACCCCTCCAAAAAAAAAAAAACAAAAACAAAAACATAAAAGATCAAACAAACCAAAAAAATTGTGCTGGGGTTACATTCAAGATCTTGACACATGCTAGGCAAGTCTGTATTTTGAGTCTTATTTCCAGACTTAGATTTATGCAAATTTTAATCAAATTTCAATTCTTTATTAAGTGTTATAAACTAATCATTGAAAAAGTTTGATTCTGAAAATGCTTCTATTGTACTAGGTCATCATTTCTAATCTGCTAGAAAGTTTTGAGCCAGATTAATGCTGTGTTAATAATGCCATTAACCCTTAGGATTGATGTTCTTGCTTGGTCT
Organism: Mastomys coucha; assembly: GCF_008632895.1. Classification (NCBI taxonomy): domain Eukaryota; kingdom Metazoa; phylum Chordata; class Mammalia; order Rodentia; family Muridae; genus Mastomys; species Mastomys coucha. The sequence continues at coordinate 47,672,791 of NW_022196903.1, forward strand.
TAATTTTTCATTGGCTTATTGGATATAATTTAATTTTCAAGGGCTCAGCAGTTAAGAGCACTGACTGCTCTTCTGAAGGTCCTGAGTTCAAATCCCAGCAACCACATGGTGGTTTACAACCATCTGTAATGAGAGAGATCTGATGCCCTCTTCTGGTGTGTCTGAAGACAGCTATAGTGTACTTACATATAATAAGTAAATAAATCTTTAAAAAATTTTAATTTTTAATAGGTATGACAGTTGAGTACTTAAACTTTTACCTTTTTATTTATCCTGGAAAGTTTCCCACATTATGTACTTTTGTTTTGATCATATCTATCCATCCCTGTTTTCCTCCAGTTCCCCTTACCATCCTTCCCCATCAGTTTTTCCATTTTGAGAATATTTATTCTATGCATTTGAATAAAAAGATTATTCCAAAAGAGTTTAGCAGTTCAGCTTTCATAAGTTTAGATTTTAGTCCTATATATCTATGATTCTACAACCCTGGAAAGCTTAATATGGGGATTTCTGAATGAAAAACATTCATCAGCTAAATACCCTCTTTATAAATTCTTCCTGAGTCTCTATTTTTCTCCAGTTAGAAGCAAAAGACTTTTTGTTATAAATACTAGCCATTTTATTTATGACCATGTTTGGTTCTTTGATTTAGGTTTTGCTTTGTGTTTCCTACTGGACTTCCAACTTTCCAGAACTGAGTAGTTATCAGCATTCCCTTAAGAATCCAATAGAGTTAGTATATTATTGTAGCCTTAGCCTTGAAATTTGCATTTTTACTTAAAACAAAATTTTTTTGGGGGATCGGGTATCTACAAACACCAGTGTCAGGAGAGTAACAGTTCACGTGAGGGAAGAAGGAAATCCAGTTTAAACACAGCTCAGTAGCCAGTGTCAGTTCAAACTTCTAGAGTCTGACAGGGGAGAGTTTATTTTAGGCATATTTAAGTTCACTACAATTTGGCAAAAAGTTTCCTGGTTAACAATTATGTCAATCCCAAGTGTACACTAAAGCTTAATGTGTAACTCCATCTAAAGCCTTGTGCAAAATACCTGTGACTTCTGTAAAGATGGTTCTACAGTTTAAGGGCCTAGGGATCTAGTGTGGTCTCAGTCATAGAGATAGCATCCAGGTCACCAAATTATCAAGTACGTGTGACATCTTCCCAAAGGATGGATACTGTTGATTGAGAAACATTGCACAAGATAATGACCTTGGGAGAAAGAGTCTGGGATAAACATAATACTTTTAGGGATTGAGGTGTGACCTGGCCCTATAGGATAGGATAACACAGGTCACCTGGTTACTAGATCTAATCCTAGCCTTCTGGGCGAAAACAAGTATACATCCCGTCCTTAAAGAGGGATGCTTGTGCAACATTCCTGGTTTCCCTAGTGTTTACCTGTGAGCACAGGGCCTTTTTTTTTTAAACAAAAGGATTATAGGCTGAGTACTATGCAGTAGGCAAAATGTAGAACTTTGTGAATTTACTTTTTTAAGATAAGAAACTAAAATTGTAATATTTTATGATAAAAATCAACTTGAGGTTTTTTTTAATACAGCTGAAAATTGAGAAGACCCTGAAAGAAAAAGAAGAATTGTTAAAGTTGATAGCTGTTCTTGAAAAAGAAACAGCACAGCTTCGAGAACAAGTTGGAAGAATGGAGAGAGAACTGAGCCATGAGAAAGAGCGGTGTGAGCAATTACAAGCAGAGCAGAAGGTTTGTTACACTTTTCTAAAATGGAAGCATTTAGGATGATTGAAAATCATGTCTTGAGGAAAGTAGCGTGTGTGTGTGTGTGTGTGTGTGTGTGTGTGTGTGTGTGTATGTGTATTTATATTAATGTGTGTATGTATGTGTATTTATATATGTATATGTATAATTTTTTAGATGTATTTATTTTATTTTTTTATGTGTATGGGTATTTTGTCTGCATGTGCAGCATTTGCATGCCTGATGCCTTTGGAATCACAATTGGGGGCAGGTCCTCTGGATGCTAGGACTAGATCTTGGGAACAAGTGTCTTACCTACTGAACCAATGTCAGTTCCTATTAATCTTCTGCCATAGTCTCTTTTACATTTTTAAATAGTCAAAATATTTAAAGATTTTTGGTACCAGGCTTAATGATAATAGGTCTCTGAATTTGTTGTTGGTTGTTGTTGTATGTAGCACAGGCCTTGAACTCTTGGAAACCATCCTCTGCCTTCCTGGTACTAAGATTACAGGCATGAACAACCATGCCAGCCTTCTGACAGCCATTTCTCAGCATTTTACATCTAGTTCTGTATTATACTCATATAATATATACTCTGTATTATATTATATTTGAGGAGGAAGGCTGTAGGGTGTGAGAAATTCACATAGGAATAAGCACAAAATAAATGGAAGGTAAACGAAGAAATTAAAGTTACTTTTCACTCAGCTCTTTACCTTAGCACCCAGTGAGGCAGGAAGACTCAGGTCACGACCAAGTTCACAACAGCATAGGTTGCATAGGAATAGCCTTTGTCCCTAACACTCAAACAGCAGCAGAAACAGGCAGAGATCAGTAATCTGAGTACATTGTGAGACCAAATTCTGAAGTTCTTAATGTAAGAAGGCTAGAAATTACCCTTCAAACAAAACAAAAAAATCCCCACCTAGTTAAGATAGCTATTTTTTCCCCTTGAGCAAAGAAAAATGACTATATATAGAAAACTGGAGTTGAGTTTGAAACTAAAAACTATAGAAAAAATGTGACTACTTACTATAGTCATTTTTTATGTGATAATTTTCACAAAAAATAACTTATTTAGTTATTAGAAAGATATGCCTCACAATTTCAATGTTATAGCTAGTTGGCTAGCTTCATGTCTATGGCTGGATTGAAATTTTCTCTTAAGTTGTATTCTATTATTCTTCTGGCCAATAAGGCCCTATTACTTAATAATTATTAATTTGGTCATTAGTGCAGTGATTCTTTTTTTTTTTTTTTTTTTTTTTTTTTTT
>NW_022196903.1:47676248-47677051 GCF_008632895.1 Mastomys coucha
AGCTCCCTTCTCTGTGATAACTCCAGCCTGTGTCAAGTTGACACACAAAACCAGCCAGTACACCTCCTTACCTTAGCCTCCTGAGTGTTGGCCATTGGAGATATGTCTTAGCATACTCAGCTTTTAGAAAATAAAGTACTTTGACATACCAGTTCTTTTGGCATATAGTTTTCCATAGCAGCAACTTTGTATACCTCATTATACTTGAACCAAAGTTTTATTAGTTAGCTAGGAGAGAGACTTAGAGGGGACCTTGATCAAGCTTTCATAAAATAGGTACATGTCATAATTTATGTTATGAAGAAATTTTAAGCTTTAAAGTATCTATTTAAAGAAGATTCTATTTTACTTATTTTTATATGTGTTGTAACAGCTTTGAATATCTATTTTAGTCTTTGAATCATACTGAGTTCATTAGGAGCAGTGATTTAGATACAGGCGTGTATAGTAGTGCTCATATGGCACTTAGTGGGTGTTAACCTCAAAAGTGTTCTATGAGACCTGAGTTGTCCCTGACATAACATTAAAAGTAAGATGTTGGGCTGGTGAGATGGCTCAGAGGGTAAAAGAGCACTGACTGCTCCTCCGAAGGTCCTGAGTTCGGATCCCAGCAACCATGTGGTGGCTCACAACCCCCTGTAATGAGATTGGACGTCCTCTTCTGGTGTGTCTGAAGACAGCTACAGTGAATTACGCTGGAGCGAGCGGGGCCCGCATAGGTCCTGAGTTCAATTCCCAGCAGTCACATGATAGCTCATGGCCACGTATGCAGCTACAGGGTACTCATACACATAAAATAAATC
>NW_022196903.1:47678244-47717179 GCF_008632895.1 Mastomys coucha
TTTTTGTTTGTTTCTTTGTTTTTTTGGAGGGGAAACTAGGAATGGAGAAATTTACATGTAAATAAAGAGAACATCTAATAAGAAAAAAGAATTTTAAGCTTATTTTACAGTCTTGGTTTATGCAAGTTGGAATAATAAATGTGGGATTGAAATTATAAGAATTCAAAGACAAATGTAGTGGTAAATGCATATAGTCTTAACACCCAAAAGATCTAGTGAGACCCCTTTTAAGGCTGGACAATAGTGGCACATGCATTCAATCTCAGCACTCAGGAGGCAGAGGCAGATGGATCTCTTCAGTTTGAGGTCAGCCTGGTCTACAGAGTGAGTTCCAGAATAGCTAGGGTTATGTATAGAAACCCTGTCTTGAAAAACCAAACCAATATTTTATATATTTGAGATAGGGTCTCTCTTCATAGTCCTGCTTGTGCTGCAACTCACTATGTAGAGTAGTTTGGCCTTGAACTCAAAGAGATCTGGATGCCTGTACTGGGATTAAGGGCATGTGCTACCACATTTGTCTTCCCTTTTTAAAAGAGAGCTCTCTCAAGTATACACAATTTTGTTTTGCTGAAAGATACTTTATTGTTTTCTCTAAGGGCCTTCTTGAAGTATCACAAAGCTTGAGAGTGGAAAATGAAGAGATTATGAAGAGATACAGTGATGCTACATCTAAAGCTCAACAGCTTGAAGCGGACATTGTATCAGTGACACATAAAGCAATTGAAAAAGAAACTGAGCTAGACAGGTATCTCTGATACTTTAAAGAAATGACTTCAGTTATTTACAAAGCTACTTAAGGCTTTTATTAATGTTTTTTTTATCTTAACACAGTTTGAAGGATAAACTGAGGAAGGCACAGCATGAAAGAGAACAACTTGAATGTCAGCTGAAGACAGAAAAGGATGAGAAGGAACTTTATAAGGTAAAGTTCCTTTTCTATTATCTTTCCCCTTCTTAACCCCAATGGGATTTTAGGGTTAGGGATTTGAGAGCAATTCAACTGAACGCCTGGTCACTTGTCTCATTATAATCAGGAGGATGACGGACTGTAGTCAGCTAAAGGCTTCCGTGGGGGGGGAGGGGGGCTGGAGAATATATACTTTCATGGTTGATCATACTGTAATAGGGAGATCCTCATAGCTTTTGTAAGGAGGTTCTTCAGCTGTCTCTAGAAGGCCTCTTGAGTGTCATAATTATGATACGTGACATCAGAGTGAAGAATCCAAGATGGGAAGAAAATGAGGAAATTATGACCATAATGGATACTGTCCCTAAAATGCAGTATTTGGGAAATTTGCTGGTTCTTTAGATACATAGTAGATACTGTATAATAAATGAAAGTTTAATGATAACAGGATAGTTGTTTATTAGAATTTATATAAAGTATTTTCGCCTTTTAAGAATATACATTTTTTCAGTGATGATACTTAATATTTGTTACATTGTTTAATGTGTATATACATACACATACAGGATTGTGTGTACAAGTGTGGGCATGCAGAACCTGGTGTGTGTGGAGGTTAGAGGACAACTTTGAAGAGTTAATTCTCTCTTCCATATGGGGTCTGGAGATTGAACACAGCTGTCAGGCTTAGCCACAGGTTATCCTAATGTCTTTTCCTGCCCCTTGCTCATATTTCGTATTGACTTGAAATCTTGTCAGATTATAATTTTATAAAATATCACCTCTGCTCATGAGTCTTTTTGAAAAATCTCTGTTTTTTAAAGCATTCCTGTAGTATGCTCTAAACTAGCTTAACCACAGGTGAACATTGAGGCTAATTTTCTTAAGTATCTAAGAAATATTTCCTATAGAAAGTTCTAAGTGAGTGGCTGGGAAGAAGGGTGAGTGAGTACTTGCACTTAAGTGTGCGAACCTGAGTTCAGATCCTAAGAGTACATAAAGCTAGACACAGTGGCATGTGTCTGTTTTCCCAGTGTACTAGAACAAAGTGGAAGGTGGAGAGAAGAGAGTCCTGGAAGCTTTTGGGCCAGCTAGCTTGATGTATACAGTGGCAGACAAGAGACACTATCAAGAGAAGTTGGAAGATAGCTGACATCTGAGGATGTCCTCTGACCTTCATATGGGCACCATAGTATGTGTGGTTTGTGACACTCCCATATGAACATACATACGTACACAGTGATCGTTTAAAAGTTTGAGATGAACACTCTAAGCTGTCAGTCTGAAGTCACTTTTATGAACTGATAGTTATGAACATTAGGTAGTGTTTTAGAAGTGCTGCTAAAGGTTTAGACTGCTGAACGCCCCAGAGGACCAGAGATACATTTCGTCCCCAGGAACAGGAATTAGTCCTTTAGACTTTCTGTAGATTTGAAGAGTGAAGTGCAACAAAAGCAGTTCCATTCCTCTGTATTACATAAAAATATTGTGTGTATGTGCATGTATATACATGCATGATATTAGTATATGTTGTATGGGGGCTAGGAGGTCTGTCATAGTTGGCCTATAGAAGTCAGAGGGCAACTTCAGTCATATGGAAAATAACATAGTGCTTCTTACAAGCAAAAAGTGGAATTGGGCTAGAGGTGGCCAAGTGGTTTAACAACTATCTTACTGAGGGCTGGAGTGTGGCTCCTAGCACCCATATCAGGTAGCTTACAGCTACTCATAACACTGAAAACTCTGGCCTCGGTGGGCACCTAACATTTGAATGCACATATCCATACACCCATATCATATATATATCATTAAAAGAAAGGTAAAAAAAATTTAGTATAATTGTTTGAGATGTTTTGAACGTACCCTTTCTAGTTTTCAGGACTTTTTTACACTAACTTCTGAATATGCCTCTAACATTATGTTTTCCCCCCCAAACATCCAAATGTATCTACAGTTTAAAATGGAAAATAAATGGTTAAACTGATGGAAAAGCTTTCAGAGATCAGGTAGACATCAGGATTACTTGCTGTGGGAATTTAAAAGCTATGTTCTGTCACTCTATGTCTCCATCACTATTTTGCAAAGTTTGGGTCACCTGACACCCAGCTCTTCCTTTGGAATTTTTGGATGAGAAAAAATCACTTTTTTAAAATTTATTTCTTTAATGTGCATTGGTGTTTTGCCTACATGTTAGCACTTGAACTGGAGTTACAGACAGGTGTGAGCTGCCTTGTGGGTGTTGAGGATTGAACTAGGGTCCTCTAGAAGAGCAGTTAGCACTCTTAACCACTGAGCCATGTCACTAGAGCCCCAAATAATGGTACTTTAAACTTCGACTAACTTGGGTTATAATGCTAGCAAGAATATTCTTTATGATTTTAAACACTTTTATTATAGGTACATTTGAAGAATACAGAAATAGAAAACACGAAGCTTGTGTCAGAGATACAGACTTTAAAGAATTTAGATGGAAACAAAGAAAGCATGATTACTCATTTCAAAGAAGAGATTAGCAAACTGCAGACCTGCTTGGCTGACAAGGAGAATTTGCACAGAACTCTCCTGCTTACAACCTCAAATAAAGTAAGGACTTTAGAAAAATGTTTTTGAGGACTGTGAAACTTCTCTACTATGATTTTTACTCTTGTTTTAAATTCTTCCCTGCTATTTCTCTTTTTAAAAAGAAATCCTTTTTAATTCGCACTTATATTAGTTTTATATATGTGCCTGTGTATGATGCATGTGAGCACCTAGAGGCCAGAGAGTCAGTTGGATCCTCTGCAGCTTGGGGTTAGAATGGCCTCTGGAAGAAGGCAAGCACTCTTACCCTGGTGCCATCTTTGTTTCTCAACCATTTCTTTTGAAAAAGTTTAAATTCACAACAGTTACTGAACTCCTCTTGCTTCTAGCTCTTAAGTACTGGGATTATAGGTACCCATCACCTACCTGGGCTATTGTTTTATGTAGCATGTTATGTTGGATCTGCTCTAGTACGATACATCCTCATCTTTTCCAGTGGCTGCATGATCTTGCATGCTTACATTTATTTTATTGCTTAGCTTTTATGGATAAACATTAGGTTGTTTTAGCATGTTCTGTGAATTCTACTGGGGACATCATTAATGCAACTCTAAAAATGTTAGAAGTCCATGACATTTACAGTTCCTGATTAAGTCTGCAGTTGCTTTTTAATCAAAAGATTGCAAATGTGAAAAGTGTATTTGATTGTATTTATTTGATTTACTAAGATGCTAAAAATATCTTTAAGCATCTTTTTAGCATTTAAGTAAGACCAGTGAAAACCATAATTTTTAATTAATGAGGAAAATGATTACTAGTTGCTAAAATGTTTTAGTAGATTGTAATGCAGTATGAATTTATGGTTATAAAAGAATTTAAATAGTGAGGGTGAGGGTACAAACTGAAAGTTAGCATCCTTTTTTTGCTATAAGATTGTAGGATTGTAATGTAAAGAGTTGCATGAATTATGCATGTATATGTACATTTTAACTGAAATGAGAGGGGGAGGAGGGAAGGAAGGAAGAAGGGAGAGAGAAGGGGGGAGGGAGAGAGAGAAAGGGAGGGAGAGAGAATATGTGTGTGTGTGAGAGTGTGTGAGTGTGTTAGTTTTTAGAACTTTTTTTTCTTTTGAGACAGGTTCTCATTATGCAACTCTAGCTGGCCAGAAACTTGGTATGTAGGTCAGGCAGGCCTCAAACTCAGAGATTGGCTTGCTTCTACCTTCTGAATGCTGGGGTTAAAGGTGCTCAGCTCCGTGTCTAGCTACAAGAATACCGCTATGAATACACTTACAGCTCATTTTCATTCATGATTATAGCTATATAGTATTCTTTCTTGTCATTAAGCACATATGTAGTCAGTACTACTTAGTAGTTTACTGTTTTCAGCTCTTCTAAGCATGCTCCAGTTGGTATTCTTGTATAGCTAAAGTGACAATAGGCACATTCCTAAATAAATTCCTTCAAATGGAGCTGGTAGGCTAAAGGGCACTTAACTTTTGATAGTTATTTTCAAATTGCCTTTTCAAAAAATACTGTATTAGGTTTAACTCCCAGTGCTGTAATATATGCTATTGTTTATAGTGGCTTCATAGCTTTTCATTATATGGAGGCATGGTATAGAATTGTTTAATTCAAGACAGTTTCATTTTAGACACTTTAATATCCTCATAATTTTCAGTTTGTTTTAAAAAATGATTGAATTCTGAAAGACAAACCTTTGCCTTCCTATGTCATTTATAATTTTTTGAATGCTTTTTGAAGGTAAAATTGCTAGATCAAGAACCAAGAGTAATTTAAGGTGTTGGTGAGTTTTGAAAAGAGGCTGAGAGGCTGAGAAGGGTTAGGGTTTGTGTAATTGTGCAATAACTATGTCTGTTTTTTTAAAATTAATTTGCCAGGCATGGTGGTAGCACATCCTTTTAATCTCAACACTTGGAAGGCAGAGGCAGACAGGTCTCTTGTGAGTTTAGGTCTACATAGTAAGTTCCAGGACAGCTGGGGCTATGTGGAGCGAACCAGTCCCCAAACAAACAAAAGATAATAAGTAAAAATAAAATAAATAAAATCAATCTTTATATGTGTGAACATTTGGGGTATACATACTCCCATGTTATTGGTTGGAAAAATATCGCAGAGTAGTATTAAACTTTTCTTGAATGTATTAAAAAAAAATGTTCCTTTAGTTATTTTTTCCTTTCTTGACCTAGAGGTTGATGAGTGATTGAAGCTGTTAAGATTCAAGATATGGCTCAGTGTCAGAGTGCTTGTGCAGCATGCAGAAAGCCCTTATTCAGTCACTTGTACTGGATTAATGAGGCATGGTGGCACACACTGTGAACCCTGGACTTAAGAGGGAGAAGCAGGAGGACCAGAAGGTTAAGGTCGCCCTCTGTTGCATGGCAACTCCAGGCTAGCCTGGACCATAGGAAACTGTTTCGTTAACAAAAAAACAAGGATAACTAGTATGGCTAGGCTTAAGCAGATTTTGTATACACCAGTTTCTTGTGGCTCTAACAATTTCAAAACCAAGGTTGAACTGACTTTTGTTTTATTTTACATTTTTTTTGCAGACTAAAAATAGGACTTCATTATACTTAACTTTTAAAATGTTGTCTCTTCCAGATTTTCATAATGGTATGATGGTAGCTAAATATTTTATTAGCTATCTTTTAGGTTTGCAAAAAGGAAACATCTTTTAACTGCTGTTTTTGGTGTTACAAAGAAGTCTTTGAAGTTATTTTGATTCTAGTGAGTAATGTGAGTACTGGCTAAAGATCCAGGGGTAAAGAAAACGGAGTATGGAGAGTTCACATTCATTTGGTCTCAGCAGCTTTCATGTGTGTTTTAGTTCAGTCAGAACTTTAAGCCCTGGGTGTGTTGACTGGCTTCCTGTCCTATAAAGTGGTAGAAGTGAACACTGTTGGGCTGTTACATGAGAAATCTGAAACAAAGCCTAAGGCATGAGTGGAAAAGCATTATTTAACTTAAAATTCTGAAACTGTTAACTTTAAATTTTAGTGTTTTAATTGAAATTGTATATTATCTGCCTTTTTTCAGGAAGATACATTATTTTTAAAGGAGCAACTTCGCAAAGCAGAGGAAGAAGTCCAGGCAACACGACAAGAACTTATCTTTCTGGCTAAAGAGCTCAGTGATGCTGTGAATGTGCGAGATAAAACAATGGCAGATTTGCATACCGCACGCTTGGAAAATGAAAGAGTGAAGAAGCAGCTTGCTGATACACTGGCAGAACTGCAGTTACATGCTGTAAAGAAAGATCAGGTAAAGCAAGTTAACTTGCATCTCTGTTGGTCCCCTGTAATTTCTTGGATTGAATAGAAAACATCTATATGTACAGTTCTTAACTGTCAGTAAAGGCTGCTCTAGTATACATTTTTGATACGTATTAGATGTGGTGGAGATTGCTTCACGTGGAACTTCGATTTACTAGTTGTATAGAATGGCAATATGATTATTTAAGGGTATTACATACGAGTTACATAATTGCTCCTTAGGTGGATGGTTTTCCTTCAGCTTTTAAGTAATCCTTAGACTTAATATATAGTTCAAATTCCAATATAAAAATTAATATAAAACCCAAACTCTAATAAAACAAATATAAATTAAAGGTCAGAAAATAATAATGGAAATAGAGTTAGGATTTATTATTAAGTTATGAAATACCAGAATTTTTTCCTTACTCGTAATATTTTTTTCTAAGGAAAAGACTGATACACTGGAACATGAACTGAGAAGAGAAGTTGAAGATCTGAAACTCCGGCTTCAGATGGCTGCAGATCATTACAAAGAAAAGTTTAAGGAATGCCAGAGGCTCCAAAAACAAATAAACAAACTTTCAGACCAGTCAGTAAGTGTCACTGAATTCCCGTCAACTGAATTTTTCCTTTGTCAGGCTTTTGTTTGCAAATAAGATGTATAATATTTTAAACATTAACCTTTTGAATATAAATTATCACTTTATTTTTTTCTAAACACAAATCTTATTTTCTACTACATTGATTTATGTAAGTATATGTGCATGTTGTGAAGTAGTATGTGAAGGTCAGAGGACAGCTTATAGGAGTTGATTATTCCCTGGTTAGATCCTCTGCGTCTCAGGGATAGAGGACGGAACTCAGAATGTCTGACAAATTTGATTGCAAGTGCTTTTACATGCTGAGCCATCCTGCTGGCCCGAGTTTGTATGATCTTGTTTTCAAATCATTGGCCTAATACTGTAATGACAGTCTTCTTTCTGTTTAAACTTGAGATTTGTATTTATTGAGAACTAATAAAAGGAAGGAAGCTAGGTCAGCAGCAAGAGCAAACAGGAGCAGATACTCTTTTCTTTAGGCCATTGCTCTCTTAAGCCCTTGATATATATCTTTGTTACTTAAATTCAATATCTAGTAGTAAATGTCACTGTGGCAAAGGTGACTGCTCTCACTGTTTCTCAGTTCTCTTCCATCCTGCTCACACCACATTAGGAATATGTAAAATGTGTTGGCTTACTCTTCTATATTTCATGTAGGAGTAGGTAGATTCATAATAAAACAAAGACATTTCATTTGGATGGGTTTATGTATTATGTAAAGCCCCAAATTGTACTGAAATATGACTTGAAATATGAGGGGATCTAGGAAGTGAAGTATAAAGGAAACATTGACGATGCGGGGTTGAGTGGTCCCACAGTTACAGTTACAGACTGTTCTAGGTTCTCAGGAACAAATAGGAGCAAGGAGTGCATGCATGATAGTGAAGTAGAAAGGGTTTTGTGAAGAAATATGATTCACATGGAGATTCTGTTTGTGTTATTTTTGAGCACATTTAAAAAAATCTTAGTTTTTTTTTAACTTTATTTTATGTGTATTTTGCCTACATTACGTGTATACACCACATGTGTGTTTGGTGCTTGTGTAGGTGAGAAGAGAGCTTTGAATTCCCTAGAATTGGAGTTATAGATGGCTGTAGACCACCACGTGGGTGCTAGGAATCAAACCTAGGTCCTCTGCAAAAGCAACACATGGTCTTACCTGCTGAGACATCTCTCCAGACCTGCTGAATACACTTTTGACTTGTGAGGTTGTAAGATGTTTATGAATGATGAGTTCTGGTGATTTCACAAGAAGAAAGCAGTTATTGTTCTTTCCTTTCCACCACTTAGGAAAATGATGTAGCTTTATCCCTTTTAGGCTTTCAGAGTGAGTAGTTTTGTACACTTTTTTTTTCTTTTTAGTATTTACTTGTTTAGTAAAGGAAATCAATATGACTCATTTAGTGACCTTTCCAATAACTTACTGTTACCATTTGGCATAGGCCAGTACTAATGGTGTCTTCACAAAGAGAATGGGGAGTCAGCAGAAAGTGAACGATGCTTCAATAAACACAGACCAGACTGCTTCTGCCATGGATGTAAAGCCAGCAGCATCTTGTGCAGGTAAAAATCTCTTTCCGTTTAGCATGACCTTCCTTGAAAACTGGACACTGGTTTGATACTGCCTGCTTCCATGTGTGAGAATTTCAGGCTGCTTCCATAAATTCTTGGGAAAGAGAATTGAGGGGCAAAGGGAGAAAATGAAGGTATTAATGTGAGATAGAGTTATGTATGTGATGACCATGAAAAATGTGAGTGTAAACTAACTTATCTTCAAGAGAATAGTCATGTTTTAAAAATTAAATTGGTACTAGAAGTACTAATTTGAACTATATGAAACAGTGAAATGCAAGAATTCCTTACACTCAAAATTATGTTATAAATGTGACTATAAATACAGACCAGAGAAGGTTCTTAGAGCACAGTGACAAAGGACAAATATGGAAAGTGATGAAGTTGAAAAATCTAGGTTTTTGCAGCATATGAACAACATTAAAACTGGAGGCTTATCTTGTACTTTGAGTAATTATTTTACTTTAATTTTTTGTAACATTTAAATTTTATATATATAATGTTGTAGGGGGAAAATATCCTGTTCTAAATCCCTTCTCTTCCCTCCTGCTTTGCGTCAGTGGGGCATATCTTTCATTAGTATACCTGTAGACTGATGTTAAAGTTAGTTGGTTAAATGTTTTATTTGTCTACTTAAAACAGATTCAAGTATACCAAATGAGTAATGTGGTAATTTGTATTAGCTGGATTTTTAATTTATGATCTTTTCCCTTTCTTTTATGTAAAACAAGTACCTAACAATAAGGAAAATAAGTGCAAGCCAACATATATTTCAATTTTTAATGTGTGGTGTAACTGACAATTTAGTTTAAAAAAATGAGATTTCCTATACTATTAAATATTTAATTAAGAACAATCCTATAGGATAGTATGCAGTATTCCATTTACTTGCCCTCTGTTCAGGTTGACTATTATCTTTGAAATGCCCAGGGAAAGAAGTGCTTTTAGGTTTCAAGAGTTTTTCTACAAATTGAATGTTTACACAAACAGTTCATTGTTCCCATTGAGAATTAAGAACCTGAAACACCTCACATCTGCATTTTTCTTAGTGACACACTGGCATTCACAAAGCTTCAGAGTTAACTGAGTTGTACTTTTAAGGGAGTTTGAGTTTCAGAGTTTAGGATAATAATACTCAACCTCTGCTGGCCTGAGGGCGTCAGATCTCTTTACGGGTGGTTGTGAGCCACCATGTGGTTGCTGGGATCCGAACTCAGGACCTTTGGAAGAGCAGTCATTACTCTTACCCACTGAGCCATCTCACCAGCCCCCCACCCCCTCTTTTTTTTTAGGCTCTCACATTTGAATGTGAGATTTGTTCTGATCAAAAATAGCATTTAAAAATTCTCACATAGTGGTCAGATACGACCATACATGCCTATAACCCTAGCAGTGGGTATGAATGGAAGCTATCCCAGGTTATATAGGAAGACTGTCTCAAAAACAACAAAGGTAGACAGACAGACAGACAGACACACAAACACACACACACAGATAGTGTGGGAGAGAACAGCAAACAGATCTCACATAAAATTCATTTTTTGTTGGGTTGAACTTTACATGCTGAACAAATATTCTTCCACTGAGCCAGATCCCCAAGTTACCCCCTTCTTTTTAATTGTTTATTAGCTAGTTTGTTTGTTTAAGGATAGCCACTTATCAAGTTGCCTAGGTTAGCCCTTGAGCCCTCTCTGTTCCTTCAATTTTGATGTTCCCTGTCGCAGTCTTCTGAATATTGGGGTTATAGCCCAGTGTACTCTTAGACCTGGCAACATTCCAGATTTTGTTCCATTAAACACTCGAAAGTTTTTCTACAAGAAGATAAAATAAAGAAAAAAACTAGTTTTGCTTTTTGAGACAGCATCTCTCACTTTGTAGCCCTGGCTGGTATGGAATTTGATATGTAGTCCAAGCTGACCTCAGACAGACTAGTTAAAAATTTTTTGAACAGATTTATTTTTGGCTAGTCAGTGGTGTCACATAACTTTAATTTTAGCATGTCAGATGCATAGGCAGCAGATTTCTTTGATTTTTCAAGGCCAGCCTGGAATACTGTGAGTGAGTTCCAAAACAGCCAGGACTATATAAAGAAATGCTCTCTAGGAAAAAAAAAATCAAAACAAAGCAAAAAATAAAAACAATAATACTATTTTTTTTTTAATGAGTATGGGTGTTTTGCCTGCATGTATGTCTGTGTATCACATGCATGCATACCTAGTACCTTGGAGGCTGGAAGAGGTTGTCAGATCCTGTAAGGCAGAATTATAGACAGTTGTCAGCTGCCAGGTAAATAGATGCCGGCAATGGAACCCAAGTCCTCTGATAGAGCATTGCTCTTACAGCTGAGCTGTCTCGTCAACCTCCAGACAGCAAATATTATTTTAAATATTAATTAAATATTTTCTTAATTAATATTAATTATTTTCTGACAGAGACAGACTTTGATATGTCAACAAAGGATCATGTCTGTGAAATGACTAAAGAAATTGCTGAGAAAATAGAAAAGTATAATAAGTATAAACAACTCTTGCAGGTAAGTTAGCTCCTTTTTCAGTGAATGATTTGTCATGTGTTAGATGCCAGCCCTTGGTTCTTTTGTGAATGGATAGAGAGTTCTTTCCCCATTCTTCTATACTAATTATCCATTTGGAATGATGAAAGGGGTGTTTTGTGTACTTGTCATTATCATGCAAGTCTTATGCTTCTGTAGTTAGTGTTTTCTATACACATGATACAATATCCTTGTTTGAATATGAGTTTTTATTTCTGTTAGGATGATACATAGGAAACGTGAACTTTAGAAAGGGTCCTTTTAAAAAATGTATTGTATAAAAAAGAAAAAAAAGAACCAGGAAATTGTGTGGTGTTCACTCATGTACTTCCCAGTGTGGATGCATATGTAGGCCACAGATTGACTTCAGGATGTCTTCCGTGGTCACTTCTTCACAGTGCTTTTTCAGACAGGGTCTGTCACCAAACCTGAAGACAGCAGTTTTGGTTGAACTGGCTGCCTGGGAGCCCTGGGAGCCCTGGGAGCCCTGGGAGCCCTGGGAGCCCTGGGAGCCCTGGGAGCCCTGGGAGCCCTGGGAGCCCTGGGAGCCCTGGGAGCCCTGGGAGCCCTGGGAGCTACTGCATTCATTCTCCCCACCATTAGAGTTATAGATACAGGCTGCCATGGTCAGTGGGTGCTAGAGATCTCAGTTCAGGTCCTCATGCTTGTGCAGCCAAGTATATTACTCATCTAGTCAAGATTGGGAATGTTAAGCAAATGAGTTGTTGTCTTTTAGTATAATTTTAGTTATTTTAAGCAGTGTTGTTCAGATTCTTTCAATTTTGTTAACTTTAATGGTGGTACTCACTTTGAATTCATTAAAGTATAGGGGTGGATGTTTCTCATTACAATCTAGAATAGAGAACAAAGTTACTTTATATTTGGATATGGTTTTTAAGGGTGTGTGTGTGTGTGTGTGTTTTGCATATGAACAAGGAAGGTAACTTTTAGAACAACAATGAAATGCATAGATCTGCTCGGTGTTGCTAAAAGATACTTTTTCTTTTTCCTATTTGCTTTTAAAGTAATGTTTAAAGTGTTTTGATCAAATTTCAAACTGGGCTTTTTGAGATCTTTAAATAGAAGTGAGGATGGTCCTGATGTTCTAGTGTAATGTAGTGCTTGTGTTTTTATTGCTGCTGTTATAAAAAAACTTAGTGCAGTGCACATTGTAGGACAAGGCACCACATGTGACTATACAGTGTATACAACTGTTGCTGGGTGTGTATTATAACAGAGTGATTGAGCTTTGTTTAATTTTTGTTTTCATGTGTATCATCATTTTGCCTGCAGATATGTGTGTGCACTGCATGTGTGGTAGCAGAAGTCACCTTGTCAAGGGTCCTGGAAATTGTCTTGGAGTGCTCATTGTTTTCAAAGCTGACAAGAATGAATGTATATACCAACATTCTCTCTATACCAGCAGTATTTCTCACATAGGTCAACTGAGATGGGCAGTTCCTTTGACAAGCCTACAAGATGGAGAACATTAGGATCAACTCTGAAAATTTTTGACACAAATTCATCTATAGGCCTGTCCTTTTGATGTTTTATTCTTTAGATCAAGGGTTTTTATATTTCTTTGGGTGTAGTAGAGTCAGTTTCTAGCAAACCTTAACTGCTTCTTTTTTCTCTTCCTTCCTTCCTCCCTCCCTCCCTCCCTCCCTCCCTCCCTTTCTTTCTTCTTTCTTTCTTTCTTTCTTTCTTTCTTTCTTTCTTTCTTTCTTTCTTTCTTTCTTTCTTTCTTTCTTTCTGGTTTTTCAAGACAGGGTTTCTCGGTGTAGCCCAGGCTGTCCTGGAACTCACTCTGTAGACCAGGCTGGCCTCAAACTCAGAAATCTGCCTGCCTCTGCCTCCCAAGTGCTGGGATTGATTAAAGGCGTGCACCGCCTCTGAACTGCTTCATTTTTCAAGTTACCATGTCGTTTTGGTCCAGCTTTGTGAAAAAGATGAAATAAATAGAAGCAATTTCCTCTTTCCCTTTTCCTCCCTGGTGCTGCTGTTGTAGGACTAGAGATCTAGCTGCTGACAAGTTCTGGCCAAAGCTAAGGGGATTAGACTTGACTGAGTTTGTTAGGCAGCTGGGTGTTCAGGTAGTCTTGTCTAGGGTGGGCAGCTCTTTCATGATTGGACAGCCCAGTGTTCTAGAAAGACTGGAGGGTATTGAGTGAGTGAGCATGGCATTGGAAGCAGGCTGGAAAGTGAGGAGAATATGGTGATGATGCTTGGGGTGATTCTTGATTGATAGAGGCACTATGAACATTTACATAGAAGCCTTTTGTTGTCAAAGGAGATTAGAGATTTTCACTTAGATGCATGCCTAGGTGCTAGGATAGGGATTTGTAAGAAATCAGTACATAGTTATTCTTTGGTGCTGTTTTATCACTTTATACATCAAGCTAATGACTGTAACGAGAATATCATTGTAGTTTGAGTTCGATTTCCATAATGACTTAATGTTTACATTTCTTTCTTAGATATGTATGTATGTGCGTGCGTATGTGTATGTAGTATATATGTGTGAGTACATTTTGTGCATGTGCCATGCCTGTGTATGTTGGTACATATACACATTTGAGTGTATATCTATGGAAACTAGAGTTTATTGTGAAATGATTGCTTCCCAACTTATTTATGGAAACAGGCTTTCTCCCTGAGCCTTGAGATTACTAATTGGCTAGACTAGCCAGTCAGCTAGCTCTGGGGGTGGATCTGCCTGGCCCTGTGCACTTCAGTTTTAGGGTTGCAAATGCATGCCACCACACCTGGCTTTTACATGGGTGCTGGGGATCCAAACACAGGTTCTCATGTCTTATACTTCATACTGACTCATGTTTTTAACCCCTAAGCTATCATTTTGTAAATGTTTCACATGTTTAAAAAAAAAAATCTTTCGTTTCAAAAATTGCTTGCTATGTATTTTTTTTCTTTCTAAAAGAATGGAAACCAGATTTTTGCCCAATTGTATAGTTTATTTAAAAACAAAATGCATGTGCAAGCAGGGGTGGCTTTATTGTATACATGTGGTGGTGATTTTTGCAAGTTGGCCAAAAATAATGTACTGCAAAAGCAGTGGCCGTGGTAGTGTTGGAACTGCCTGCTTGCAGTGTGTGGAGATGGGGTTACTTTCTCTGTTTTATGTGTGCTATTGATTTTGTTTGCTTAGTGTTTTTAGAAAATCAAATTTTAATTGTGGTAGAGTATCAATTTTGTTTATATTTTGTACTTTTTTTTTTTAAAAAAGCACATTCTGCAAGGTATTAAACATCTCTGCATCGTCCCAGGAATTACTTGTTTTGCTTTTGTTGTGCTTGGAGATCAAACCCAGGCATTAGGCCAGTGATCTGCCAGTGAGCTACACTCTTAGTCCATCCAGAAGTTTTATAGTCAGCTTTTACATTGAGGTTTACAAAACTTTTGGAGCTGGTTTTTTTTGTTGTATTTTATGAAGTGTGGAAGGTATGGTGTGGAGTTTAGAAGGTTGGAATTGCTCAAAATTTATTTTTGAACTTTACCTTGAAAGAACAAATATTCAAAATGAAATTGGCCTATTTACTTTTTGGTCTCCATTTGTAACTTCTTCCTTGTGTTTTTAAGAAAAAGGGCCATCGTAAAGTGCATGATTTACATTTTCTCCTTTTGCAAAAGTAGTACTTTTGTGAAATAATATTTGTCATGATCCAAGTACAGGAACTATGGCTATTTGGATTATATTTTTCTGTATAACACTGACACTCATATTTAACTGTTGAAAGCAAATTATAAACTAAGTGGGATTATATTATACACTCTCTTTTGCAGTGTACTGTTAATATGATACCTCTCCTGGTCAACTGACTGTCCACTTATCTCTTTTAAGTAGATATGTTATTCCATTGTGTAGCTATAAAATGACGTACCTAATCTTGTGTTGGTAAACATTTTGGCTTTATATGTCTATAAAGCCCACTGTCTCTATGTCTATTTTATATGTCTATAAAGATGTCTACTCTGTAGAGATGTGAAGTTTTTAGTAATTGTACTAATTTTAATTTTATTTAGGATGAGAAAACCAAATGCAATAAATACGCTGATGAACTTGCGAAAATGGAGCTGAAGTGGAAAGAACAAGTGAAAATTGCTGAAAATGTAAAACTTGAACTAGCTGAAGTAGAGGATAATTACAAAGTAAGTTCATAGGCTTAGCTCATGGTGTCTAGTAAGCTCATGGCGCCTAGTAAGCCTGGTCCTGGTCAAAGTGAGGTACCTATAAACCATCAGCCAAGCACAGTTTCCATATAGATATGCTGGATATTTAATTACATACAGTTTATTCACTTGCCTGAGAAAATGGCCTCCCACATGCATTAGTTAATGTGGCTTTAGTCCTTTGGGTTCAGGTGAACGTTGAAATTTACCTTTTAAAAAAGTTTTTAATACATATTAATTATATAAAATAATAGGCTTCAGTGTATTTTCACATATCTGTATAATATATTTTCATAATATTCTACCTGGTGCACACTGCATGCTCCCACTGATACCCTGTTTAAATAGGTCACTTCTTTCATGCCCTGTCCTGTTTCTGCCACCTCTTTCCCTAAGTCACATGCTTTTCATTGGTGCTGCTTTGAGGAGCTTGGGCAAGAGGTTATTTACAGGAGCGGGGCAGTGTAGTAGTGACTATACCACCAAGGAAACCATCTCTCCTTCTTCCAACAGCTGTTAACTAGGTATCAATCCTCAGAGAAGTGTGAGGCCTCAGATTACACCTTCCATGGTGGAATGTTGATGGCTCAGTCTTACGCAGTTTTAGGCAGGTAATCAGGTTTGCTGAGAATTTGAGGGTCTAAAGGCCATGTCATTCCCAGAAGACAGCATTTCACAGACTCTTAGATTCCCTGTCCCCTTTCTTCTTAAGTAGTGTTCCCTGAGCCTTGGACCAAGTGACACAGATGTCTATTTAGGGATAAGCACTCAGTAGTCATTTAATGTCAGCACTTTGACCAGTTCTGTGACTGCAAAGAAAAGCTTTCTCTGAACAAAGCTGACTGTAGCACTAACTTGTAGGCTTGAACACAGTAGAGGGCAGCTTGACAGATGTACGTATACCATGACCATTAGCAGTAGTCCTATGTTCTCCCTAGCTATGAGCTTTTGACTAGATGTCCACCACTAGATAGGTAAGAGTTCCCTCCAATGGATACTCTAACCAGGAAGTGGTTAGTCTGTCAATTTCAGCCTCCCCTCCCCCATCTCCACCCCCACCTCAGCCTGCTTGTCTGTTGTGAAAGCTAGCCACCCAGGAAGAATACATTCACAGCTCAGTTTCAACTTTATTTCTTTAAGTCCTGTAACCAAAATAATGTGGTGTCTTAAGCTGTAAGGTCTTAACTTCCAGTTTGGATACATAGCCAAAACCAGCCAATACCAGTGGCAATAGCTTCTATTGTTTTGGACTGGCTAACAATCCACAGGGAGTAATCCATTCCAAAAAAATGTATCTTTAGAAGCAGTCATTTCATTTTCTTACTGTATCTCAGATGTGTATGTTAAATTATTTTGGGACTTGACCTTTTTTTAATGTGTGTGTAATTGGTATATTATCGCTAAGTTGCTAGCCTTAAATTTTATCATAGTACTGGGAAGTGGTATAATATTAATTAAAGAAACTTATTTTTATCAGTGTAATATTACAGCCATACTAGTAAATGGTACCTGTAAGAGTGTTAGGAAAAATGAGTGAGTTACCTGACTAGCAAGTCAAAAATATTACCCTTTTAAAGAATAAAATGCATGTGATTATGATTACAATTTACTTATTTCTGTGATTGAAGACTAGTGAGTTCTAAGTAATTTAATTTTATCTCTAGCTAATTTGTGTGTGAGAGACAGACAGACAGAGAGACAGACAGAGATCGAGACAGAGACACAGATACATAGACATCGTAGCTGCTTGGGGGAGAGTTGTATCTATAGTGGAGTAGATTAGACTTCAGTAGTGCCATGAAGTCACGTTTTAGAGGTCTAAAATAGAATTTGGGTCTTATATACTATTGAGAATTTTCTAGGAAAAAAGGAACTCAGTGAGAGTAGTTCCCTTTCAAAGTCTTTTTTCAGCCCTAGAAAGGCTTTACGTAAGTGGTGAAGGGTAAAGCTGGTGAGATGAGTGTACGAAGTCCATTTTCTCTTTATACCCTTTCTATTTTTATGTGTATGGCTGTGTTGCTTGTATGTGCTATCTGTGCAGTCCTTGTGTTTCTGGTGCCTGTGGCAGCCAGATGAGTACATCAGATTCCATGAACCTGGAGTTGTGAGCTGCCACGTGGGTGCTGGGACAAAAAAGCCAATGAAGAATGGTTATAAAATGTCTTTATTCATGGCTGGGAAACAAAAAATGACACCAAAAACAAAACAAAACAGAAACCCCTGCCATTAGGATACCTATATTGGTGCATTTCTACATAAGCCAAAGGAGAAAATTTTAAGTATAAAGGAAGCTGCCTCCAAGGTGGAAGGAACATTTTGGAAGATGGGGCTGAAAGAATGTAAAAGCTAGAGAAAGATATGGAGTGAGTTAGAATTTGGTCCTAAGACATGCCATCACTGTTGGACTCTTAATTCCACAGTAGTTGAGATTATTGGCATAAGATGGGCCTGTCAGTGTCCTGTTATAGGAGGAAAAGGGCCCAGGACCTAAAGACAGATAATGGTAGCTAGGAGGGAGGGGCTTATAAGGTCCCCATCCCTCTCTGAATATTCTGAGGCCAAATAGTTGCTGCTAGGAGGGGGAAAGAGAATTCATTCAGTGGTGTAGGAGCTATAGTAAGGAAGCTATAGCCCCACCCAAGACCCTGTAAGCAACTCCAATGAATTAGCTCATCAGTAACTGTGAAAGTAGATGAGGGCAAGAGGACGAGGAGCATTAGGAGGAAGGGGAATAGGAGAGGACAGTAGGAGGTGCATATGGTAAAAGTACACTATGGATATTATGCACAATTGATGTGTTAATACATTTTTAAAAGATAAGGGAGGCCGGGTGGTGGTGGCACACGCCTTTAATCCCAGCACTTGGGAGGCAGAGGCAGGCGGATTTCTGAGTTCCAGGCCAGCCTGGTCTACAGAGTGAGTTCCAGGATGGCCAGGGCTACACAGAGAAACCCTGTCTCGAAAAACAAAAAAACAAAAACAAAAAAAAAAAAATAAGGGAAGCTAGGTATGGTGACCCCACCATTGGTGTCTAAAGACTGAGACAGGAGAATTGAGAGAGTGAGACTAACCTAACCTATGATGGTTCTAGTCATCCTGGCTACATAAATTCAAAAGCAGAAAAAGAGAAGAAACTGGTCAGTAATGGGAAATAATATAAAGACTGAGAACTGAGGAAAATAACTGAACTTGGTGATACAAAAATTACCTTGATAATACTATAAGTTTAAGTGGGTCTCATGTGTGAGCAGAAAATAGACAATAGAAACATTAACAATAATCTCTCTTTTTTTTCTATATTCAGCTACAGTTGGCAGAGAAAGACAAAGAAATAAATGGTCTGGCTTCATATTTGGAAAGTCTCTCAACGGAGAAGGTATTAAGCAATGCATTCATTGTGGACAGCCTATAACCAATTTTTGCTTTCTTTTGTCTGGCTTCTCTTTGAAAGCTTTGTTCCATGTCTTCAACTGCTACCTTCCTGGTAGTAAACAGTAGTTTGTGTACCATTCTCACTTCCAGATTTTTGAGAAATATGCCAAGTATTGAAAATTGCTGGTTTGGTCTCCATCATATACTTTGCATTAGACAATAAGCAAACTTTAAAATATTCAAATTTAGGGAAGAAGTGAATTTTTAATTGAGTATTTATTCAAACTTAGATATTTTCTTGAAAAGAATCTGTTAATTAAAGGAAAAGAATTGATACTGTTTCTTGCTAATATAAAGTTCAATCCTTAAACCAAACTAAAATTTTGACAACTTGTGTCTTCTGTGTTAATTTGATGCTTGCTAGTGTATACAAATGTATTTTACAGTCTGGTGGCAGAACTTGGTGGTGTAATAAAATGTGGAGCATTTGGAAGATCTTAAGGAGTGGATCTTCAGGTTGGATGGTGTTACTCTGCTACAAAATGGGACTTTGAGACTCCTTGCTTCCCTAGTTGTCTTTTGTCCATTCTGTCAGGAAAGATCTTTTGTCTTCTTGTATTAATGTTTGTATTTGTGGTTTGACAGTAGTCTGCTAATCCACTGGTGTCCACAGTCAGTTGTGATGTCACTGTGAGGTAGCATTGCCATCTTTAAAGGCCATCAATCCAGGCCAGTGACTCAGTTGCATAAGCTCACTTCTACTGCAGCTCAGTTAGGTACTACTATTAAACTTATCCATAAGACCTGTACTTTTACTTCATAATACTTTGAATAATTTTTTCTTTACCTATAGTTATTTTTTTATTAGATGTATTCTTTATTTACAGTACCCCCTTTCCCAGGTTCCCCTCCAAAAAATAGAAAAAAAAATGAAATAAAATTAAAAAACCAAAAACTAAAACAAACCCCCTTTCCATAATTTTTAATTATGCAAATATACTTATATATATTTTATGCTGCTTGGGCATCTGTTTCTTCTGCTTAACTGCATGGTCCATGAAGAGTACAGATGTACCTGTTTTACTCATTGTATTTGCAGTCCCTTTTACAGTACCTGCTATTTGAAATCAATCATTTGTTAAATGGATAAACTAATGGAGCAAATATAATTTATAGCATTTGCCTTGGAAAATATTTGATGGAAGAAATATACTGAGATTAGTAGCTTTATTGTCAGTTTTTAAAATGCCAACCTTATCAGGAACAATATGTTAAACACTTGCTGTCTGCTTTCATTTACTACTACCACTACTACTATTACTACTACTACTACTTCTTCTTCTTACTATTATTATAAAACTTTGAACTTATTTTTGGTTTCCTATAGGATGGCATTGTTTAAAAGTGTTTTAAGTATTTGCATTGTGATGTCAAACAGTCTGTTTAATATTTGGTTCCTCAAGAGTATTTCTGAGATATACTCTTGGACCTAAAACCTGCCAAAACTTCTGAGATTAGTGCTAGGTTCTGTTAGTCATCACTACCCCCTACACACACTTGCCTCGAAGGTAGGAAGAGGTCAGTAGCAGTAGTCGGGTGAATAAGTGCTGACTCCACTGCTGTTGATGTTTGTTTTTAAAGATTCATTTGTTGTATGTATGAGTTCTTGCCAGCAAGTATATGCCTGTGTTCACCCCTACACTGCTTCTCCTTGGTTTTGTTGAGGGGAAGAAGTAAAAAGGAGGCACAGGGTAGATTAGTGGAAGAGGTAGTAGAGGAGGAAGTGAACTGTAGAACTGGTGTTACAGGTGATTGTTAGCATTTCTGTGAGTGCCAGGAACTGAACCTGGATCCTTGGCAAAAACAAGTATTGTTAACTCTAAAGCTGCTCTTTACCTCCTCCTGCTTGAGGAGACAGGTTTTATTGAGTAACCCAGCCTGGCTTTGAACTCAATATTATATATAGTCCAGGCTATCTTCAAACTCTGGTGATCCTCCTATCTCAGCTTCCTGACAACTTCTTATAGAAGGCTTTTTTGTTTGTTTTTTAATGTGTTGCCTGCATGTATATATGTGTGTTTGCTCATGGAGGCCAGAAGAGGGTGTCAAATCCCTCAGGAACTAGAGTTTTAGATAGTTAGAGATTACCATGTAGGTGGTAGGAATTGTACCTTCTGGAAGAGCAGCCATTGCTCTTAACTGCTAAGCCATCTCTCCAGCCTATAATTCTCTTTTTCTTTAAAACAATTAGCAGTTTTGCTAAGACTTACATTTAGATTATCTGTACGGTTTTGTAGATTGAGGCCTGCCTCATTGGACTGCCATAGTTTTAAGCCACTAGAGTGGAATTAGTGGATTCCTAAGAAATTTAATCTTCATAGCATTTCTCTTTGAGGGGGGCAACTTGAGATGGTGGTCTCCAGCTATACATCGTCTACCTTCCAGGTACTAGGACTATACTGTAAACATTTAAATGCTAAAATCTCTAATAGAAGAAAATGGTGGCTTTAAGAGAAGAGGTAGACTGAGTTTGTTTAGGGGTCTCTCTCCTTCTTCCATCTTCTCCTCTTTCCATCCCTCCTTCCTCTCAGCCCTCTTTCATGGTATTTTGGATGGTGCTGGGCAGTCAGACTCAAATACTTCTGCAGTCCAGACTACATAGGGTTCTACTATTAAACGGTATCTTTAGCTTTGAGACAGGAGTTTTTATTAGAACCCATGCATGCCTTGAATTCACTTTGTATGTCAGGCTTGCCTCAGCCTTGGAATCCTCCTTTCTCTACCTCCCAAATGCTAGGATATTATTTTTAAATATTGGCAGTTTAAGAAATTCTATTTCCATCTTAAAATCATTTTGTCAATTCATGGAGAAGCCTGTTGGAGTTTTTTAAATTAGTATTTCATTGTATCTGCAGTTAGTTTGAGGATAATTACTACTGTAAGAACAATTTTCTGTCTGTATATTTGGTATGTATCCCTCCATTTGTGCTGTCTTTTATCACATTCAGTATCATTCTATTCTTAGCATTGTGCATCTTTTTGCTAATTTCCTAGGCACTTTCTCTCATTGATTTCACTAACTAGAACTATACTTTTCATTCCTATATACATATATATGTATGTGTGTGTGTACATATATGGATATAACTGACTATATTTTGACTTTGAATCTTGCAACCTGCTAAATTTACTCAGTCTTCTAACTCCTCTGTTGTAGCTTCTTTCTGTATGAACACTTGTATCCTCTGAGTAAAGACAGATTCATTTCCTTTTCAGTCTGTCTGCCTTAATCCTGTCTTAGTCACAAGTTAACACTAATTATATTGAAGAGAATTAGGGAGTGCAGATCCTTTACATGTATTTTATCTGCAGTAGAATAATGTTTTTCTACTTTATATACTTTATGAGACTTTTTTTTCAAGTTAGGGAAATTATTTTTTATTCTAGCTTGCTGGATTTTTAAAATTTTTAAATAAATCTTGTATTTTCTGTATACATTGAATGTTTTCTTCCTCCTTATTCTGTTAACATGATTTTTTTTTAAAAGATGTTTGTTGTTGTGGCATAAGTATTAGTTCTGTATTTGGGCTAAGTGTTGGACATTTGGCTGCTTTGCTTACTTGTCTTTGTTTTGTTAATTTTAGGAACTTACAAAGAGTTTAGAAGATCAAAAAGGAAGGAAAATGGAAGGCCAGAGCCTCCAACAAGTCTCAAGGTGTCTCAACACAGGCTCTGAGCAAAATGGGCTCCTTCCTCCACTGTCAAGTGCACAGCCAGTTCTTCAGTATGGCAACCCTTACGCAGCACAGGAAACAAGAGGTTAGACAAGTATTTTTTTTAGCACGGAGTTGGCTGAAGATATAAAGCTTTTATTTTCCTGGAATTAAGAGAGCTGAGGGTATAATCAACTCTAATCATGTAGTTTTCATTTTAATGTTTAGTTTTATTACTGACAT
This sequence comes from Mastomys coucha, assembly GCF_008632895.1. Taxonomy (NCBI): domain Eukaryota; kingdom Metazoa; phylum Chordata; class Mammalia; order Rodentia; family Muridae; genus Mastomys; species Mastomys coucha. The sequence goes on from NW_022196903.1 coordinate 47,701,187, forward strand.
TTATTTACAGGTGATATGTTATAAATGAAGAGTTGTATTTGCTTATCACAGATTTGTGGGCTAAAAATAAAAGCATAAGAAATAGTCTTGGTCTGTAACCCAGCTTGGCATGTGCTATCATGCCCGCATAGCCTCTGTGGCTCTTTTTCCTTTGGTTTGCCAAGGCTCCCAGGCCTTTTGGCACTCAGGAAAGCTCATTCCACTGAACCACACACTGAGTTCCTGTTTGCTTCTCTATATCATGATAACTACATCTAGAGGTGCTCATTTCTTGTAATTAGTTTCATTCAGTTCTCCCCCAAATGTTTCTTTTGTAATTCTTAATTACAGATGGAGCAGATGGTGCTTTTTATCCAGATGAAATCCAAAGGCCACCTGTGCGAGTCCCATCTTGGGAAGACAATGTTGTCTGTAGCCAGCCTGCTCGAAACCTTAGCCGTCCGGATGGTTTAGAGGACCCCGAGGACAGCAGAGTAAATTGAGTTTTAATTATTTGAGCCTGCCTGCTTTTGTGCTTTCTGGCTTAGGTGGAGTGTTAAGGCTGTTTGTCTAGAAAGACTGAATTTGCATTTGTATGTGATTACCTTCCTGATTTTGTTTTTTTAAATCTGTGTTTGAAAACCCAACTAGTGCTGGGCAGTGGTGGCACAGCACTCAGGAAGCAGAGGCAGGGAGGCCAGCCTTGTCTACAAAATAGCCAGGGCTATACAGAAAAACTGTGTGTGTGTAATGTGTGTTTGCAGGAGGTAATATTTTTTTCAGACTTAATACTTGAGGGTTTATATACTAAAGACTAAGTTCAGAGGACAATACGGATGTATCAGTTATCAATGTCACTCTAATGACTTTTTAAGTAACTACAGTGTTTTGATTGTGGCCTGCTGGCCTAGAAGAAACAAAGTATAAAGACGCAAAGCAGAGTACTGCCATTTCAGTTTTATGTTTATATCCTGTAAATTTTAAGGTAAAATTTATTATCTTTACCATATAGTAGGGTTTTTTTTGAGAAATTCATTTTAAGACATCCTTAATATTTATATGATGTTTCTTTTTCTAGTAGCGACATAAAAATGATGATAATTAAATTAGTTTTTATGGTATAAGATTATTATTTTTATTTGGTTTTGAGACAGGGTCTTTCTACATACCCCTGGCTGTTCTAGAACTTGTTCTTCTGCTCCTAGAAATCCACCTGCCTCCTCCTCCCAGCACTGGGTTTGGAGGTGTAAGCCACCATGTCTGGCTAAAAGATTATCTTTAAGAGATTTTCCCTCATTTAATGAATAAAATTTCTTAGAACAGCTCTTTTGTGGGTGGGGACTCCCTTTTGCATAGCAACGCTTAGATTTCCTGTGCACTGAGATAATTTCAAGGAAATGGTTTATCGTGCTCTTTACAAGTACAGTGGTATCATGACCTGTTTCTCATTTAATATAGTTTGCTGCATTTAATTGCTATTAACCTTTGCAGAAACTGATCAGTGTTCAGACAGGCATGATTTTAGACCTAGTGTTCAACACTCATAATGGAGAAAAATGTATTTCTCCCTCCTGCCTTTTGGCCTCCCGTGTCCATTATTGGGAATAATTAGGAAAACTGTCAGAACTTTTGTAGCCTGTTTAAGGTCTCTAGTATTATCTTACTGCTTTTTTTACAATTTTACTTTACATTTTGCATATTTAATCTGATCATTCTTGGCATAGATGTTACATGTGACAAGCCTTTCTTTTCCTTAATCGTCTGCTTCGGCTTAATTAGCAGAATGTTCTTTCTGGTCTGTGTGCTTTGCCCTCCTGCAAACCCATGAGAAACAGTGTTAGAGTCTTGGGCTCATTTGCTGAGATACTCAGATTGGCTAATGAGATAAAGGGTTCTATGCGTGCCTGGAGTATTTGTATTTTATAGACAGAAAATTTTTTTGTACTTTTTATTTACATCTAAGATTTCAAGAATTCTTGTCCTTTAACAGCAAAACCATTTGCAAATGAGGGGCTTTATTATGCAGTTTTAGTAAGAATAGGAAAGTAGATTTTGCTGTGGGAGTGGCTCATGGTTACAGTGCTGTCCTACTCTTTTAGCCTATGCTGCTGCCTTCAGCTACTTCTTCTCTTGTACTAGAAACTGGTGGCTTTCGGATCCCTTCATAAGTCTCATTTACCTAATAATTGTAACAATATTACAGGGAGTAAACGTTTATCTACCTCTTTGCCTGCTGAGCCCTGTATATATGATAAGTCACTTGTTTACCACAGTATTGTGATAGAGGTGGATTGTCTAGTGGTAGAAGCTGAGGTACTGATTTAAATTAGGCCTAAATCACACCACCGGTAAAGTAGACATAGGATCAGAGCCTCTTCAGGTCATCTGTGAAAGCTCTGGTTTTAACTGTTTCTCAGCTGTAGCTACACCAGAGTTCTGTATTTCTCATAGCACCCTGAACATTTTCCTCTGTAACATTTCCTAGGCCAGTGACATACCTAATAAGTATTCATGTACTAATATGTTTAGTAACCTTTAAAATTAGCATGTCTGAATTAATTAATTTTAATTTTAATTAAAAATTAAAAGCTGGCAGAGACTCAGCTTTTCAAAGTTAGGGTATCCTGGAAAGGCGTGTTAGCGCTATCCAGAGCTGAAAGTGAGCAGGTATTGAATTGGTTTTTCAGTGCTATCTGAAAATCCAGTAGCATGAATTTCAGTGGTACCCCAGGTACCTTTATACCCAGTTTTTAGAACCATGATCTTTGCTACTCAGTAAGGTTTGCTTATAAGCAATAGTGCTGCCTCCAGGATCGCCAGAAGTGCCGCCAGCCCCCTGAGAATCAGTGGATATGTGGTGGTCACCGTTGCAGCTGCAGCAATCCTGACTTCTAATCCTGCTGTTTAGATAGTTCTCTCCCTCAGCGCATATCTCCTTGCCACTTTTCATGCCTTTATTCCTTTTTTTTTCCCGAGACAGGTGTAGCCCTGGTTGTCCTGGAACTCACTCTGCAGACCAGGCTGGCTTCGAACTCAGAAATTCACCTGCCTCTGCCTTGCAAGTGCTGGGATTAAAGGCATGTGCCACCACTGCCTGGCCATTTTTTCCTTCTTTTCTTTCTATTAAGGTGTTTTATTGCAGCTTTCCGAATGAGTCTTTAATAATGAACCCCCCAACTGAAGATAGTTTTATTGATAAACATTTTTCTGTCACAGTCTTAGCATTTCTTGTAAGAAGTGTGTTTCTCGTCTTGTGACTCTAGAAATATTGAAAAATTACACTTTGAAAGAATCAGTGCTGCTCCACTTGTCATAATGTACAATGCCACAATGCTTGTGGCTTCATTTTAAATTGGCCATCACATTAAAAGTAGTTATTCTAGTGTGTTTACAAAAATGTTATATACAAAGCATTTAATTCATTTTTACTGAGGAGCCAGAAAAATACAATGGAAGATTCCTTTCTAGATCTTTGTTTCTCTTGATTAGGCAGAAATAGATTTCCCTCTCTTTCTGGTTTTACTTTTGTTTTTAACCTACTATGCCATTTAAAAGTTAGGTTACCTTAGGATGACAGTACTGGGCAGTATCTTTATTGAAATACAGTTCCCCTTGTAAAGTATGTCACTTGTGCTCAGCAGAGTCACAGAGTAGTGCACTTATCATGGAGTCAGTTTGGAAACATTTTTTTTTTTTTGCCAGTACAAAGGAAAGAGACTCTCTTGTCCTTTACCTTACCCCTCCCTTCTGTTCCTTTACCCCAGGAAACCCTTTATCTGCTTCCTTTTAAACTACCTATTTTCATCATCCAGTTACCTAAATCAAACCATATCGTACAAGGTCTTTTGGATTCTCCAGCATGTTTTCAAAACGTCATCACTATTTTAGTATTTATATTCAGCATGGAAAATGTGCTTGCTTCCTCCATTGCTGGATAATATTCCATCATCTGAATATTCCATATGCATACTTAAGATTTATTTTTTTTGTATGTGAGTGTTTGCCGACATGTATGTCTGTGCCCCGTGCATGTGCCTGGTGCTAACAGAGGCCGGAAGTGAGCATTGGTCCCCTGGAACTGGAGTTACAGGCAGTTGTGAGCCACTGTGTGGGCGCTGGGAAGTGAACCTGGGTTCTTTGGAAGAACCAGTGAGTGCTCTGACCATTGTGCCATCTCACCATGATATTTTATATCTGTCATTTTCATTGACATGGACCTGGGAATGAAGTAGGGATAGACTGTAGTGTATATTTTTTTTTGAAGACTCTACTGATTCATTATCATGTTTTTAATTCTTTTTAAAAGAGATTACATTTAAAATTATTTTCTCTTACATTTCAGTTTAATAGAAAAAAAACTTTTAAGAGCAACACTAAATATTTTATATACTAAGAATTAAATACTTTGCAAAAGCCACTTAGTGGTGTGGTAGTATACTAGTATAATCTCATAATCTTATCACTCAGAGGCAGAAGCAGGACAATTACTGCAAGTTCAAGTGATCATGTCTCCAGCTCCATATCCCCTGACCTAAAGCAAAACCAAAGGGGCATTCTCTAATTGTTTTCTATGTCAGTCTACTTCCTATCCATCTGCTATAAAAATGTAATGAAAAAGAAACAGCCCATTTTTCTGAGTTTATATATTTCAACTGGAGGGCAGATGTATAAACAATATATATGTATTTTTATATGTAAAATTTATTTTTATAAAATAGAACTTTATTTTTACTGGAATTTAGGGTCTCTCTTCTCTGGGAAGCATACTCTTCAGAAAGCTCCAGTATATGAACTGCTCAATCAGGAAGTGGTCTTGGAATGAGTTCATATGGTTGTAAGCATATTTTTAAGTGGAGATCTAATTGATCATTTTGTATATAGTTACAGGAGGTGGCTGCTTTGAAGGCTTTGCATACTCCATGGCTCAAGCTGTCCTCAAAAGAGGCCATTTCTAATTTCATAAGAAATTGCTTTTAACTGTGATGGTGGTGGCACACGCCTTTAAATACAGCACTTGGGAGGCAGAGGCAGGCAGATCTCTTTGAGGCCAGCCTGGTCTACAAAGCAAGATCCAGTAGAGCCAGGGCCACACAGTGAAACTCTATCTTGAAAAAGAAAAGAAATTGCTGTTTTTCAGTGTAACATCCAGAGTTCAGTATTTGTTATTTATTATTTGAGACAGGTTCACTTTGTAGTAACTGGCTTGAAACTATGTAGACCAGATTAGTCTCAGCTCCTAGAGCTCCACCTGCCTTTGGCTTCAGAGTGCTGATATTGAGGGTGTGTGCTAGCACACCAGGCTCCTCCTGTAGTGCTTGAGAGCCTACTTGGTGTGGGGGCCAGGCTTTTCTGTCTCATGCTGACCTTCCTTAGTCTTCCAAGTGCTAAGATGACAGATATGTGCTGCCACACCTAACCTTAGAATTTTTCTTTTAAAAGATAGTAATATTTAGGATTGTTGACAGTTTACATATGGCTTAGAAAGTAGAAATTGCTTTTACTTTTTTTTTTCTACCTAGTATTTAACAAGCAGGGCATTAACATGTGTGATAGACTATGTTTATACTGTACCGTTCATTGGCTGATACAAAATTGTTGTAAGCTGTTGACAATTTAAAATGAGCAGCAAGTGATAATGAATTATCTGGTCCATTATGTTTTTAGCCCTTAAAAAGTTGTATTCTAATGTAAATATTTGCCTTTAAGAATTCAAGATTAGAATTCCAAAGCATACCGTTTATTCTTCCCCTTCATTTTCTTTAATGTTTTTAAATTAGAATATTTTTTTTACAAATTGAAGAAAATAGTTTGAAATTTCATCATCATTACTTAGTAAGCAGATCCAGTATTTCAGATATTGTGGCTAGAAGTCCTATACCTGTGAGCCTGAGAACTCTTGACACTGAACCACAGTGGTTGTGTCTTGGATAATAAATATAACAGGTTCAAAAAGTGTATATCATCTTACGTGTACATATATTTTTTATTAGCCCTATTTTCTTTGTCACCCAGTCATCTCTTATGGAAAATGCAACACACACACACACACACACATACTTGCACACGCACAGAGGTAAATGAAAGAGGAGATAGTCAGATAGACACAGACTCTGAAATCTTTAACTCATTTTAATTTCCAAGCAGGGAAAATTAGGCAATAGGCAAGTGGTGTGCCCACTACAGAAGTCCTCTGCTTTTCTTCATTCCCCGTTGCACTTTCCCAGCTGCATCCTGTCTTGGTGCCTCTCCCCCTGGCATGCATGGTTAACGCATTAATTGCAGCCATGGAGTAAGCGTGACTGACTACCCAACAACAATGCAATAAATGCAGGCAATAGCTGCTGAGAAGACCTGAAGGAGGGGTTTTGTTCTGTTTTGTGTTCAGTGAGCTTCTGTGTTTGGCTGTTGATTGGTACAAATAGATCCAAAAATGACTCTGGGAATCAGGCATGGGGATCGAAATTAGTGCTTTCTTTGTGATTAAAACTCAGTTCTATAGAGCTTTTTGAAGTCTGACAGCGTGTGAATCAAGTTTTGATTTGGATTTTATGGATTGTTTTGCTAAGTGTGTTTTCCAGTTAGTCTTGCCAATGTGTATAATCCAAGAATGTGTCACACAAATTTTATTACTTTTCCTGTATTCATGTTTTCTATATAGTATATAATGTGTGCTTATAAACATCTTAACCAAAAAGATTATCACACGTTAACAATGATTAAATGAGAATAATTGGAACAGAAAGGCATACTTCAAGTATTTGGGAAGTGGTCCCCCTCTCTTTGGAACTGTAAAAAATGAGCAAAGTCATACATATAAACGCTTGGAAAGTCCTACTTGGTTGGTCTGGCTTCATTCTCAGTGTTCCCAACTGAGCATGCTGCTTGTGCTTGTCTTCCTCTTCCCTGTGGTTTCACTTGTAAGTTACCAACTGTGGCCTGGAAGTAATTCCTAAATATTAGTTGCATTTAGTTTAGTGTGCTAAAAATCTCATGAAAGGTAAGTCACTTCTTTGTCCAGTGTATTTGCCTGTGTATGTTCTATGTCCATTAATAACTTAGTAGAAGTCTCTATTTCAGACCGGAGTGTTTGTGTTCAAGTAACTACTTAATGATGGGCTCAAAGCACTAAGAAATGGTGCTGGCAATTGGATATGCCAAAGAAACATCAATAAAGTACTTTCTTTAAAAGCTGAAATACAAGCCAGGCGGTGTAGTACATGCCTTTAATTCCAGCATTAGGAGGCAGAGGCAGATGGATCTCCAAGTTTGAGGCCACCCTACTCTGCAGTGAGTTTTGGGACAGCCAGACTCTGTCTCAAAAAACCAAACTACAGCCAAAGTTGAAATACCATAAGATATTTTGTGATACTAGAGCTCAACTTCACGTTTGTTACAGTGTGTGCTTTTGCTTTGCTTAACCTCTCTTACCATGCTTTATTTGTAAATTAAAGTTTTTCATAACCATGAATGGAAGAAAAACAACAGTATTAGTCTGAACCTCACTTTCAGGCATCTAGTATAAGACTTAAGAGTGTATGCCCTGAAATTGGGGAGGAGTACATATTTCAGAAAAGTCATATTATTTATCCTAGTGAAATACTCTATAAATTCTTTCAAATGTATGTTTATGGGAAAGTTTAAATAATAGTGGAGCTAAAAACTAAACAGTAATTTAAGTGTCATTATGAGCTTCCTAAATTAAATGATTTGTATATTTGGTTTCTCTTCTCAAAAAGTTGCCTGGTTTTTTTTTTTGTTTTTTTGTTTTTTTTAATGCCAGGAAGATGAGAATGTGCCCATTCCTCCTGATCCAGCAAATCAGCACTTACGTGGTCATGGAGCCGGCTTTTGCTTTGATTCCAGGCAAGTTTTTTCTTTGTAGAAGTTTATAGAATTATGTAAGACACGTGATTCTAAAAATTAGTTTCTGGGAATTTGTTAAAAATAGTGCCCAGAGCCTAGCACACAGAACATAAATCCTCTTCAAGGCTTTGGCCATTCACTTTATCTCACCTTCTGTGGTTCATACATGCCATCTTTTGAAGAGCTGGAGGCATAGGAACTGTGAAATACATTTAAAATCTGTGCGTTCTGTTTTGGGCCTCTTTACAGGAGTTCAAGTGCTCACAGAGGCCAGCAAAGGGCATCTGACTTCCTGGAGTTGGAGGTCAGGCAGTTGTGAGCCAAGAGAGGGTGCTAAACTGATCCTCTTCAAGAACAGTGTGAACTCGTACTGACTCAAGCCCCCAAATTCTTTGATTGTTAAACCCAGTAGATGCTGGTGGAAAATGATAAGTTGTATTCATCCTTGGAATTAAAAAAAAGAAACAAAAACATTTTGGTTAAAAAGTGGGAAAGTTTTTTACAGTAAGCCTCATTTCACAGAATACCTGAGTTTGGTAGGTTTTGGTGTTTGTCAGTCCAATTTTAAAACTAAATTTAGTAGTGATTTTCTAAAAAGACATATCCTGTACATATTACCAAGAATCTAGAAACAGAAAAAGGCTAATTAAACCTATGAAGACTTTGAGGATAAATTGTTTAGTGTGAATATCAGCTAATTAATTAATTCAACTTCTACACTGACAGGTGCTATTACAAGTTAATGAGCAAATACCTAATTCTTCATTTTCTTTTTTCCTTAAAAGCTTTGATGTTCACAAGAAGTGTCCGCTCTGTGAATTGATGTTCCCTCCTAACTATGATCAGACCAAATTTGAAGAACACGTTGAAAGTCACTGGAAGGTGTGCCCAATGTGCAGCGAGCAGTTCCCACCGGACTACGACCAACAGGGGTTTGAAAGGCATGTTCAGACCCATTTTGATCAGAACGTTCTCAACTTCGACTAGCTTTTAGTAAGAGGTAGTAAAATTTAGCAGTTAAAAAACGAACCAAAACTCAAATTAGAGGCTAAGGAGATTGCCAGGTGTCACTTTCAGGTTCTTCCTCTACATTTTCCTGTTGGCAAACTTCGTTAGAGTGTGCTGTCACTAGGGTGAGGGTACAGCTTTGATTACAATAAATACAGTTTTAATCTGTTAATCTTGTCTGCTTTAAAGAAAAATGCTTCTGTGTTTATATCTCTATTTATCCCCCAGTTAGCAAAAGTATATGAAGAACACAAGAATTATTTTAATGTTACCGAATTGAAAACATATATATGTAATAGTTACTTAGCACAATCACATTTACAAGTTTCTGTTCACCTTGGCGATTGAGCATGACTACTATTATGTAATAAAAAGCATTGATCATAACAGTTCTGTGAAATAATTCTTTGAGTATAGAAAAACCCTTACTCAATGAAATGATAATTTTTAAAATCTTACTTAGACATGGAACTACAAGAAGAACGAGATAAGAGGTGTGAAGGAACCCTTTTTATAGGGAACACTGGCTTAGAGTTGATATAAGGCATATTTAGGTAATTTTATGATACATTTTAGCATAATCTAGATGCCTATTTTTAAATGATTGAGTTTGTAATTTTTAACTAGTTATAACTGTATTTAACTATAATGGGCCAAAATAAATCAAGGCATCATCTGTTCTCATTAAATGACCTTTGTAAATGATTCAGGGCATAAAATGGCAGACTGTGTACCATGGTGTTTCTCACATTTTCCTGATGAGCATACACATTGGAAATAATGTTCCTCAGTAAGTGCTCAGAAATAGAATGCACAACCCAGATCCAACAACTATGTTGCAGTTCCGCAGCGTGGTGTGCACTAACATTAAGGAAGACAATGTGGGGGGCTGTCATGTCACTGTCTCATTCACATACACACACACACACACACATATACACACACACTTTCCTTTTTGTTTTCTTTTTTTTTTTTTGGTTTTTTGAGACAGGGCTTTTCTGGATAATCCTGGCTGCCCTGGAACTCACTCTGTAGACCAGGCTGGCCTCGAACCCAGAAATCTGCCTGCCTCTGCCTCCCAAGTGCTGGGATTAAAGGCATGCACTACCACCACCCAGCTCTCCTTTTTCTTTTATGATGGGAATGTTAAAGTACTTTTCATTTGCTGCTTTAGCAGTCACTAAAATAGAGGTTCATTCTGAGCCAACTAGATATTGGAGATGCTAAGTAAATATTCAGAGTTGGTAGCATTCTGGGCTGTTGTCTGTGAACTGCTGTATACCATGTTGCTGATATTTATAGAAGAGTTTGTGTATTACTCAAATCGTTTGAAAAGGTGTATGTTTTAAAATATTTTTATTTTTACATTTATTTTATTGAAAAGGTATTTAAATCTAGGCTATAGATTCTAATTGCCTTAGATTCTAGGGTGACACAGTATGAGGCATTCAGATGCCAGCTCTCAGGCAGTCCCAAGAGGCAGGGCCAGCAGTGGGTTCTCCTTCCAGCTTCCTGGCAAGTTTTCCTTAAAATATCCTTGAGCAACATCTGCCCCACATGAGACCTTGGGGCCATGGAGAGGCTTAGTTTGTAAAGTGTTGGCTGTGCTGAGTTCCAATCCCAACACTGGTGTGAGGAACCAGAAGTGTCGCTGGGGAGGCAGTAACAGGATGTCCTCAAGTGTGCTGGTCAGCCAGTCTAGACAGAGCTCTCACCTTCAGGTTTGGTGAAAGACCCTGTCCCAAAGTAGAGACATGACTGAGGATGACACATGATGTTGACATCTGGCCTTCACATGTATGTACACATACTGTAGACATTTCTCCTGCAGTATGACCCATGCTAACCTAAAAGTAGTCTTTGAATATTACTGTCAGTGAAACAAGGCTGCTCATTTTGTTGGCTATTTAGCTGAATAGTTTATGTAGAGTTTTAGCCCCAAGCTTATGATAAAGTATTATTTATAGAAAAGTAAGCAAAACATAAGGGAGCAAAATCTTTATATATCATCTAGATTTTGCAAAATAACTAGGAGCTTAATAGAATAGGCCCTGAACAGATGGTTTAGTTCCCTTAGTAAATTTGATACAGGTTCTTACAGCAGAGCTAATTAAAATAAAGAGCCATATTTATTTTGGGTCAGAGGCAGTTTATTTTAAATGTGATTTCATGTACATTTATTAAGCAGCTTTTCTTGACAGAAAGTTTGAGTAAATTGCCTTCAGTTCTGATAGTTTTGTTGCTTTCAAACTTAATGTGCTCTGTCCCCAACAAAACATATGAAAATATAATTTAAAGCACGGTTTTCACAGACACGGTACAATACATTCACTATACACGGTGTAACAAAATATCCCTTCCTCACCTGCTTAGTAATACTGTCACAATGAAGAAGTAGAAACTGAGTTTTCTCACTGAAGAATTTTAACATGCACGATGACTGTTGTTATGACTGTGTAACTGCTGAACTACTGATCCAGCCTGCAGTTCCTCACTAGAAAGAGCAAAGCTAACTATTAATGGCTGGCCTGGAACTTTTTGGTCAACTGTAGGTAGATATGGAGAAAGTAGGGCCTTTTTTTGCACCAACTTCGATTCTCAATTCTGGATCATCCATTTAACACCATGAGAGCTAACACTGTATAGTCAAGACTGAGGCCATTTTTAGTGGGCAGCATCTTTATACATGTTTTTAAATCTGTCCTCATGAGGGATTAATGCAGAAGCTTACCCATCTGTTTTAACAGAATTATCTTCACAGTGTGAGTACTGAGGAGGGACTACTACCTAGCTATGCGTACGACTGTGTCAGATGGGAACATGGGCAAAAGGTTATTTTAGAGGGAATCTGAGTCTGCCTTTTACCAGTTTGTACTGTGTGCAGTTAGCTGTGTCAAGCAACGTTTATTGCGTATTAGGCAACCGGTAAACTCTTGTTTAAAGAATAGCACTTGGGAGAAAAGAACACTCAACACATGATGGTACTGTCGGTGAGAGAAGCTCCAGGACGATCCAGATGTAGGTCACTCTTCCTTGACCACCTGCTGCAAGAAGCACTTAATGTCAGTAAGGCTTATTTTCATATTCTGGCAAAATGTTTTCTAAAGCTAAACAGACAGTTCTAATGAGAATGCAGACATCTACAGTGTGATAGGAAAGTGCCTTTAAAAGAAGTCGCAACTGAACATGAAAGGGGCAGTAGGAATGGATCTTAGCAACCTTCCTCTCTCAAACAGATCTTCTGAATTTTAGTTCTGATTGCAACCCACAGATCTCTTAGGGCAATAAATAGTTGTAAGAATTGGCAATGTCTAAACAAAATTGTTGGCAATTGAGAACTACAAAGTGCTTTAAAACCTCATCTATTGATGAAGCTATAACTAAGTTTCACACACACACAATTTGCACTTAAGTATTTCAAAGTGTTTCCTAACATTTCGGGGAAAAGTATTTTGACACTGGTATCTTGGTCCACAAGTAATATTAGATATAACTTTAGTCTCTTGCACTCAGCAGGCACTCAATGAGGATGTTAGCTTTAATGAGTGCACTGAGTCCTTTGCACAAAGATGCCATTTAGAACACTAAAATGATTGGTAAGTTCGATGGCAAGAGTTTTAGCTTTTTAAAGGGCAAGATAACTTAAAAAAAAGCACACCTTTTATGCATGTTATTTAAATATGAAAATATTTTTAGCATATTATGTTAAACATTCTTATTTATATTTCCATTACCTAAAGTCTTTCTACTCACAAATACTAACTCCATTATGTAAGGCATGGTAACCAGTTTGATAATGAAGGTATGATTTTGGTTTTATGTGAGTCGATGTGTTGAAAAGCTTCAATCACATTACAATCTTAAAACATCTCAGTGCCAGCCCCTCCTCTCCCAGTTGATATCACTGCAGTATGGTTAAACAATATGCAACATGCCCTTCATTTTATTTTGTTTTGGGGAAAATGTGCTGAAGAATCTAAGAGTTTTTTTGTTTAGCACCTTATATCAAAGTAATGAAAATGGGCGTGATGATTACATGTGCAAATGTACAAAATCATTAACTCTACAAAGATACATCATTCCAAAATTACAGAAAAGTTTAAAGCATGCATTTAATTATTTTTCATTAAAGGGTTGCTGAGTGCTTCCCCTGAAAAAAGGTGGCTGTTTTCAAAATCAGCAACTGCTGGTGAGGATTTCTTGGCACAGTTCTGACCAGCACATTACTGCTGCATCTTCCTGATCATCTCGGCAGACACTGGGGGATGAAAATTGATTGTGTGGTGCCGCAGGCCCTGAGCTGTCTTGTAACTCTTCCCACACCGGCATTTGAATGGTTTGCGGACTCGAATCTGTGTTCGGTGACCATTCTTAGCATGGTACTTTATGCCATTCACATTCTGTGGAGAAGATAAGAAAAATTACCTATTAGGGTCACCAAATGTCCGATCACACTCATGCAAACCTCAGCATGGGTCAGATTCCAGCAAAGCAGCTGCTGGATGGCATCCAGAGGGTGGGCTTCATGTGTGCTTGCTGGTCCTGGGCTGTGTAGACCGGATTTTTTGTAAGAAAATTAATGGTACAGTTCCCCTGCTTCTCAGTCACTAAAGTTTTCTGCTTGGAAGAGAGGTAATTGGAAATCCCTTGAATATTTCTGAATGGCCAATGAAGTATCTTTCTAAAGAACACAAAAAGTAGGGTAAGGCAGATTGAATATAAGACATTAACTGGTAAGTTCTCTGCTACATCTCATCTGGAAACTTTGACGAGTTAGCTAGGCACAGTGGGGTGTTAAGAGCCCATTGGCACTGCTTTTGATGATGTACTACATTCAAACAGCATGCTTTTAAACCTTTATTTACATAAAGTCAGTCCCATAAAAAACAACATGCTGAGTAGATTTCTTAGCAACAGATAGATGATAATCTGGGTGTTTAGATTAGTAGAATGCCTCAGAACCCACATAGGGCTGCATGCAATTGCTTGGGGAATCTTATATCCTCTTCTGGCCCCAGCAGAAATCTGCCCATGTACGTAGACCCACCTGCACACACATTATTAAGAATAGTCATAAACTTAAGATATTATATGCAGTGTATCTTTTACTTTATAGTCATGCATTATGCTATCGTGGGCATTAAACTATGATAATGAAAGTAGCAATGTTTCATGGATAGATTACATACACATTTTTTTTATTGAAATCTCTTTCCTAAATGAATGTCCATTTTAACTAGGTTGCTAACATTTTAAGTTTCAGGATACTTTATATACTCTATGTACATTTCTTAAGACTTCTTTTTCAAATTCTATCTTGATCTAACAGCTGCTAACAACTTCACTTTTGCTAAACTGCTTTCGTCTTAACTTTGCCTTACCTAGCCTCTGTCTACTACAACTTACAGGGTTAGCTTTATACTTGGATAAAACATTTTCATGGCTGTAGTGGGGTGGTGTTCCTTCCCTGTGTGTGACTGCTAACTGTTCTTGGTGGAATTCATGGAAAACAACACCCAGCTGCCGTGTGTCAGCCAGCTTTGTTGAAAACCACACTCTGGCTAGCTATTTCATCACAAACACCAGATATGTTGGGGATAGTTCTAGAGCCTCCATCTAAGTGCAGGATATTATTTTAACACTCTATTAAGGGTAAATTTTATAATAAAATCCTCAACAAGTAATAGTAATAAAATACTAATTTAGACAAAAATATTAGAATGTTTTCCAGCTATTGATTTTACTACCTCACTAGTTTACATACTGTAAGATTATTTACCAGTTTAGTAAACTAGATAGTTAATACTGCTCATCTGGTTAAGCCTGAGGGACTGGCTCCAGAGGTTAAGAAAGAACAGAGAAGGTACTTGGAATCTCAGTGTCTATCAGTAGCTGCCACATTGGAGGACAGGAGCAGACAGCACAGTGAATACTGGTGCTGAGCATGGGTTACTGAAAGAGTGAGGAAGCTGTCCTGTGACCTAGGCCCCTTTTCAGATGCCCTGAGCTTCAGAAAACAATGAGTTTCCTGATACTATTTGGTGGGCATCACAATGCCTGCCGGGTCCACGGCACACTACTGCAGAGTGAATTTATTAAATGGCCACCTCACAGCATGCACCTCACTATAAGAAGAAGCCAAGAAGATCGCTGTTAAAACATGGCTGAGAGGTGTCTGCCCCATTTTGGATTTGCAGTACTTTTTCTGTCGTAGAAGCCTGCATGACTGTGAAGCTGAGGGCAAGTGGCTGTACTTGTTCTCAGGTCTGGCCTGAGTAAATCAAAACAAATGGGCTCTGCCCACATACATGCCTGGCTCTGATCTTTTGCATCTTTAGTCTCCTGCCTTGGGCTGAACACCCCATATTTTGCTAAGAGGCATGTTGGGAGTCAGAGCTTGGAGGAGCAGGTTCATACAGGCCTACTGTGATGGCAGATAGGTAAGTCTAGGCAGCCCACCCCTCACTGGTAAAGCTGTTCTGACTGGAGTGTAGGTCTGTGGTGAAGGTACCAGCTGTACATCCAGCCCAGATGCACCTTTCAATGGACTTAGCCCCAGCCTAGTGTCAGAGCAGCTACATTGAGGTGATAATTTCAATCAACTCAGAGAACTGAAAAAATAATTGGAGGTTGTTCTGGCTAGGTTTATGTCAACCTGACACCAGCTAGAGTTACCTGAGAGGAGGGAACCAGTTGAGAAAATGCTCTTTTTTTGTTTTGTTTTGTTTTTGTTTTTGTTTTTTGTTTTTTGTTTTGGTTTTTTTGAGACAGGGTTTCTCTGTGTAGCCCTGGCTGTCCTGGAACTCACCCTGTAAACCAGGCTGGCCTTGAACTCAGAAATCTGCCTACTTCTGCCTCCCAAGTGCTGGGATTAAAGGTGTGTGCCACCATCTTAAGATGGGACTGTAGGCAAGCTTGTAGGGCCTTCTTTTAATGATTGATGTGGGGAGGCCCAGCCCACTGTGAGCGGGGCCACCCCTGGACTGGTAGGTCTAGCCTCTTAAGAAAGTAGGCCGAAAAAGCCATGGAAAACAAAACCAGTCAGCAGCACCTTCCATGGCCTCTGCATCATCAGCTCCTGCCTCCAGATTCCTGCCCCGCTTGAGTTCCTGCCCTCACTGCTTTTTTTTTTTTTTAACTTTT
>NW_022196903.1:47717809-47728497 GCF_008632895.1 Mastomys coucha
TGAGTGACTTTATCCTCAGCCCACAGAGAACAGGTTACATTCATTTAAGAAATGGTGTATGTATTAAGGTGGTCTATTCATAAAGTCACTGCTTTTTATGATAAACTATTATATGAAGCTATAAGTAGAAATAAACCCTTTCCTCCCCCAAGTTGCCTTTGGTCGTGGTATAACATCACAGCAATAGTAACCCTAAGTAAGACAAGATGTGGGTGTTATGTTTGGGGAGGGAGGGAGAGAGGAAGGGAGAGAATGACAATTTAAAAGAAAAGAACTCCCAGGTTGTAGGTCAGTGATAGAGTACTTGCCTGGCATGCATGAAATTCCAGATTTACTCCCTAGCATTCCCCCCAAAGCTTGGAAATTGTGACTCCTGAATCCAATGTGGTGAAAGTTGTTATCTGGCTTATAAATGCTAAGAGTGCTTCTTGTCTGCTTGGTAACATCCTCTTTATTAGCTGAGTGAATCTTCAGTGAGTCTGAGGGGCAGGGTTACTAAAATCATGTCCTGCTCCCATTGTGTCTTAGTGAAGGTTACTATTGTGATGAAATACCATGAAAAGCCACGTGGTGAGGAAAGGGTTTATTTCACTAACAGTTCCATATAACAGTTCAACAAAAGCAGTGAGGACAGGAACTCACACAGGGCTGGAACCTAGAGGCAGGAGCTGATGCAGAGACCATGGAGGGGTACTGCTTACTAGCTTGCTCCCACGGCTTTCTCAGCCGGCTCTCTTACAGAACCTTGGAGCACCAACCAGGGGATGGCACTACCCACAATGGTGTTGTGCCCTCCCTCTATCAGTTGCTAATATAAAAACTGTCCTACAGGCTTGCCTTTGGTCAGATATTATAGAGGCATGTTCTCAATTGAGGCTCCCTCCTCTTGGATGACTAGCTTGTGTCAAGTTCAGTCATAAAACCAACCAGCACACTGGGTTCAAACAAAGGACAATCCTTTGCTCACTACCACTCAGACCTTGTCAAGGTAGAAAAAGAGAAAACCCATTAAGAAGCAAAAAGGCAGGGCAACTGTAGCCTAGTTAGGCCAGGGAAGATCTGAAGCCAGGCATTTAAAGCCTGACCTACATGAAACCAGACATAGTTCACCAGGAGTGGGACATGAATCCAGCAAGTTCTGTGGCCTTTTCCTGGCTGTTTCTGAAAAACACAACTATCTTATGCAGCTTTATTCTGGGAAGAATGAAGCCAACTGCGCATTTGGAAGTATTCTCAGGGTGTCCAAAGAGGCCAGGGCAGCATCCATGCTGCTGTGATTTAGCCAGCTCCCAGGTCGCAGTGGGGAAGGCTTACCACAGTGTGGACTGATCACAGCGTGAGAGGTGTGCTCGTGCACAGGCACGTGTGTAGAGATCACATTCTCTGTATGAGAGGTGTGTGTGCCTGTGGCTATGCAGAGCAGGTTTGTGGCTACTCTGTTTTATTCTCTGCCTTACTGCCTTAAAGCGAAGTCTCAGCCTGGGGCTAGGATGGCAACAAGCAAGTCCCAGCAATTTTCCTTTGTCTGCCTCGGATGCCTGTGTGTGACTTGTGCTCAGCACATGCTCGCACTCATGGAGCCAGTCTCTAGCTTCACACTTTTTTTTGTTTCTGCTCTCATATTTTTATTGTGTGTGTGTGTTTGTGAATGCACTTGTGAGCTGCCTGACATGGGACCCACACTCAGGACCTCTGGAAGAGCAAGAAGTACTCTTAACTGCTGTGCCATCTCCAGCCCCAGCTCTAGACTCTTGATGAAGAGATTTTTTTCCCCTGTTCATCCCATGTGCAAGCAATAAAATGGCAAGGTAAGACGAAGCATCACTCAAAGTTGTGATGACATCATCTTATGAGTTTTTGCCCCTTGGAAATATTAACAAAATGTTCAAACCCTCTGAGTTCTGAACAGAGGTGGCAAGATTAAATTTTGAAAGGATAAGGAAGTTCATTGGAAAGTCTAGAATGTAGTACTAGGTGCTTGATGTCTGTAGATAACTACTCACATTTTGGGTGAGGAAATGACAGAATGAGCTGCCTTACAGAACTGGAACAGGAGTCAGGAATGGTACTTGTGTCATTTATATTCCTCGGGTACCCTCCTAAAATGCTAGGGACTGTTTACTGCTCAATTCAAACACACAGCTGGGGGGCTTTGGCACCTCTTCCAACTGTGAAGGTCTGGGGCTCTAAATAGTCTTGCCGCTGGGCTAGATAGGCAGGAAGGCAACAGAAGGGGCTAGCTAAGGGCTTACGAGTTGGGGAATTTGATTCTGCCATTAAGAACTACTGCCCTGGGCTGGAGAGATGGCTCAGTGGGTAAGAGCACTGACTGCTCTTCGGAGGGTCCTGAGTTAGAATCCCAGCAACCACATGGTGGCTCACAACCATCTGTAATGAGATCTGAAGCCCTCTTCTGGTGCGTCAGCTACCATTCAGCTACAGTGTACTTATGTATAATAATAAATAAATCTTTAAGAAAAAACAATTGCCCTTATCAAATTAGGCTGGTCAGTAGGAAAATGGCAGGCTGTTCCAGAACATCTAGTCCATGGGAGGCCTGAGGTCCAGATGCTGAATGGGGCCACCCACCTCCATGGAGTGACCTTTGTTGTCAGAACTCCAGGCCAGACATACCCAGTATATGCCACCTTGGATAGGAAAGCTGGAATTCAGTCCCTTCAAGTTCCTAGTGTTCAATGTAAAGCATGCAGTGAGGGTTCCTTGGGGAGTTTGGTGAGGAAGAAAAGGGAGAGAACAGCGGCTGAGGAGAGGAGAGCAGCGGTTACAGGGAAAGCATCTGGAGATTTGTGACTGTGGCACCTGCCTCCACAGTGCCAACACGCTAAGAGCCAGTGAGGCAGAAGCACACCGCTGCGCCATGGTTCATGTACTTGGTGTGCATAGCGCTATGTAGACGGTACCGAGGGACTATGGTGGGACAGGCTCACTACTCACATCAGAGAAGTCTCTGTTCTTGAATGTATGAGTATCAAACAAGTCTCCTTTTCATACACAATGATACTTTATGAGATTCCCTCAGTGTCAAATATTCCTTTTCTCTCTCTCTCTCTCTCTCTCTCTCTCTCTTTCTCTCTCTCTCTTTGTTTTTTTTTGTTTTGTTTTATTTTGTTTTGTTTTTTTGTTTTTCGAGACAGGGTTTCTCTGTATAGCCCTGGAACTCACTCTGTAGACCAGGCTGGCCTTAAATTCAGAAAAGCACCTGCCAAGTGCTAGGATTAAAGGCATGCACTACCACTGAAGAGTAAAATTCTGTTGGCAGAATTTGATTCTGTTCCCCACTCTTAGAAGCTTAGAATTTCCTAAATCAGTACCTATGTTTTAAGAGACATTAATTAGGAACGAGCTCTTGTGGAGCTATGGATGGAACCCAGGCCACTGCACATGTTAGGCAGGGGCAAAGAGCCACAGCCTCAGCCTAGGACACATTTCAAATGGGAGCACACTGAAGGCTCCCTGCAGAGCTCGTCACCCACACCCCATCAGGGCTTCTGGAGAATCTGGAGGAAATTGGATCCATTTGGGAGCCCCCTTGTGGGAATAACCCAAGTACTGCAGTGGATTCACTGCCCATGCTGGTCTGTCTGTATGCTGTGGTCTCTGCAGGGCCACTTGTGAGGGGACTTGCTTTGTTTTACATTTCTTAAGTCACAAAACACTTAACCCTCACCATGAGAGGGTGCAACTCATTATAGGGGAAAACCTGAGCACTTGGACTTGTTTTTACAGTTTTTCCAAGAAAAAGGCTGCAGTGAGGTGGGGCAGGGTGTTGGGGCTCTGCTCTTTGGCTCCAAAGCAGAAGAGTGGAAGCTGCACAGAGGGGAGGGAGATGTCAGGGATGCAGGAAGCACATAGGAGGGATTTGGACAAACCACCAAAGCTGCCACCACCACCACCACCACCCACCACCACTGCCAGGGTGTCTGGGGTGCAGAGAGCCAGAGGCCCCTCTCCAGGTACTATGCCTCCACTTGGTTCTGAAGTTATTCACCACGTCAGGGGCCTATGGTAGGTGCCTAGGAGGGGACTATGGGCTATCACAGAGTAGCTGGCACCTCCAGACAACTGGGTAAGGTGAGGGCCCTGTCTAGAGTGGGCACTGGGAGCCCAGCAGGCAGCATTACAGTAGGAGGCACTGAAGGAGACAGGAAAAGATGGGGCCCAGACCATGGTAACCTGAGCATGGCTCTGCCAAGGCTGTTGGGCAGACAAGAACTCTCTGCTCTCCCTCTGCCCATCTGCCTCTCTTCTGGGGAGAATAAAGGCCAATCATTGAAGTCAAGACACTTAGTGGCCTGGACATGAAACCAGAGAGTCTGCTAGTGACGCTTTATTGGCCATTTGCATCCTCATGCACTGTGTGTGTATTGGCCATTGGTCTCTCTGTGCCCTGTGTGTGTGTATTGGCCATTGTGTACTGTGCGTGTGTTGGCTTTGCCGTCATGTCTCTAAAATCACTGTCCTTTGTTGGCAGGCGCCACAAGCTGGAACTCAAAGCCATCTTTGGAAACTGCACACTCATTCCTTGCTTGTTACCTATGTGCACATATATGAAACATCCACGTTAATAAACTACATGTTTTTCCCTCTAGCCTATCTTTTATCAGTTATTGGCATGGCAGGCATTTTTCTTCCTCTACAAAGTTCTGAAGGGGGTACCCAATTCTCCAGTTGGGTCCTTTCTCATTTTCCATTCATAAGGGGAAGCCTAGGGACTTTGATGGAGTGATGCGAGCTATTCCTGAGTCAGTGTCCAGTGAGAGAGTAACTTGTCAGAGGCTCTCTGCTGAACAAGAATAAAATTAAAATCCGACTGGTCTTGGGAGTAAACAATATGGCTGCCCCTATGGATTCTGCCTGATTCCAGAGCACACCAGCTGGTTACTGCCTCTTGCCAGTATCAGTGTCTCTAAGAACACAGTGAAGGTTAGTGAATTCTCTCAAGATGGCTCTGCTACTCTACAACCATAGAGAAGCTCAGCATCTTGCTGGGAGGAGTGGCTAGGGGTATCTTCTGTGCTTCTGAGTCAGCAAGGGAAACACTTCCCTCACAGCCACTAGAGCCACCCATCTACCCATGTCTGCCCCTACTCAATGTGCCTGAAGCCAATTAGCTCCTGTAGTACAGGGTCACTAAATTTGCTCTTGGCTTTAAAAGAAGAGAACATTAAAGCCCCATGTGAACCCCCGGCTGGAGGAAGAAATGGCTGGAGAACCTTAAAAGAATAAGGGAGGGGGCAGAATGCCCCACCCTTCTGGCCCAGAATGAAAGGTGGAGTTTGTATTTCCTCTTCCCCTTTCTGAGGTCCCCCTGGACGTGATTCCTTAGATCCTTTCTTAGCACGGCTGCTGTGCAAGACTCTGCTCACACTGCTCAGGCACTGGAGAGGAGGCCACAGTTTGAAGAGCAGCTGATGTGGAAAGAACGGGTCCAGCATGAACAACCATGACATTCCCTGTCCAGCAGTTACTATGAAGCTGAAACAGGAGGAAAACTTTCCTGCAGTGAGAGCTGCCCTCATGGGCACTCTGATCTGTCTTGCCCTTTAGCATACTGCGCTGCTACTGTTAGATGCCCCTCTTCTCTGTGCCTCTAAGCTTGGATATGGAAGCTGTACTGATCTGGACTGGGCAGCCCTTCTAGAGTTGATAAGACATCTCTGTCCTAAGGTTTGCATGTTTGTTTAACGAAAGCCATCTGGTCTACCAGTCCTGAAGCAGCAGCAGAGTGGCTCCCCCACCTTTGTGAAGCTGTTGGGGTTTCTGCTTTTCTAATAGCGAGATTTAAATACTAACAGTTGTTCAGAGACACATATTTAAGGAATAGAATGAGATGTGCCCATGCTCCCAATTTTCAAGCCTTTAAGAACTAGTCAGTCTGCACAGACAGGGTAAGCTGATGTGCTATCATGTCTACCAGGCATGCTTGGGAGTTTTTCATTTCTACACAGTTGATTTTAAAGAGCTGCTACCACCTGTAGGGACTTCCTGCACACACTTCTCCTTGGCGCTTCTTTTATTGTTTTGTCCTTAGTAGTTTTCTCAGTAGAAAAGTTAGTACCACCAGCTACCCAAGTCACCCAGTGTTAGGACTGTTAGACACAGCAGGTGGACAGAGGAGATTTTGGAGTAAGGGGAGGGGTGTGGAAATCAAAGCATTTTTTTTCTCCTGGTCTTTTATGGGGAGGTGGGAGAGGGCAAGAACTGCCCAGCTGGAAGGTAAACACCCAACCTTGTTTTCCAGAAGGCTCTGTAAACCGGCTGAGGCTTTTACAGGCCCAGCCACCTGGAAATCTATGCACTGAAAAAAGTGTTTTGCAAATAAGTAAGCTGACACAGTCCTTGCTCTGTTTCTATGGCTTTGGATGGAACAGAATCCCTCCTGCATGCTAATCCCCATCTCTACCATGGATGCTCCAGGCCATACACTGGATATTCTGACAGCAACAAAACCACAGACCTCCTACAAAAGAGCTCTCTGACTTTAATCCCCCACACAAGTCAGAGAAGGAGAAAGCCTGCCAATCATCCAGAACCCCAGCCAATGCTCACGGAGTGCCCTGGGTACATGTCCCTGAGGCCCTTGCTCTCCTGAACATGGGCGATGAGGTGTCTATCCCTGGCACACAGGCAGGCTCTCTTTAGACTTGTGAAGGTCAGCTATTTTAAGGTGTTTCTTTGCCAAGCAGTTCCACCAAGTGAAGACACCTTTCCTTTACCTTGTATCTCTTTTTACACCCTGGAACTGGGCAGGCGAAAGGCTTCTCTTCCCCTCCATTCATGCACATGGAGCTGAGGATTGCTTCGGAGCTGATGGCACTCTCTGTGGTCCAGGACTCATCACTGTCTGACTCCTCATAGTCCACCTCTTCCTCGTCATACTCGCTGCCTGTGGAGCAGAGGAGACATGCAAAGACCGTCAGAAGCTGCCCCCTCCCGACAGGCCAGCTGAAGGACAGGAGGACTAGCAATAGTGGCAGCCATCGGTGTACAAGCAGATGGCACGCTAGACCCAGGTGGACTGCTGTTACTCCTAGGGAGGACAAGGCTAGGTTAAAAGCTTGCCAGCAATCTGCAGCTAGGAACTGGTGGAACAAGGATGTCATGCTGTGATAAGATTACAGTTAGGACTGCCCATGGCTGCAAAGGGACCAGGAAGGCTCCAGGGGCCCAAGCACAAATAGACAACAATGACAGACCCCTCTCAATACACCTACAAGCTAGACTGGACATGATGATGGGGAGAACTCTGTCCCTTGGTTTCCTGCTCTCCTAGTCTAGAAAATACCAACAGTTCTGGGAGAAAACTGCTTTAAATGGATTTTTAGGTATCTGCCCTTAAGAGGGGATGCATGTTGGATCTTTCGCTTATGGAGGCTATTGTAGAACTAGAGGCAGGCTACCTACCCCAAGCCAGGGAGCAAGAAATGTCAAGAGCTCTGAGGTGCAGGTCTGGCTTCCTGGAGAGAAAACACCCTTTTTCCCACCCACCTATCACATCTACCTTCTAGCCACACACTTCCCAGCAGACCTGACTTGTTGAATGGCTACTCAGAATGGAAGATGAGTCCTTTATATTCCTAAAGATGAAAGGGGCTTTGCCCGGAAGTGAATTAAGAATCGGCTTTCCTGGCTCAGGACAGCTGGGATGGAGAACCACGTCAATAGTGGCCCTATTTTACTCTCTTTAATGAGGGAGGCCCGAAGCCATTTATTTTGCACTTTTGCACAATACAACCCTGAAGGACATAATTCTACAGATCATAAACAGTGTAAAATAATATGTTGACAAGTCCTAATGCATTTACAAGCCCCGTGGAATAAATAGGAATTATAGCACAACATTAATAAGAATTATATGGTAGCAATTACAGTTGTGAAATTCATCCCCCAGGTGTGAGGCTAAATTGCACCAGGGGCCTGCCTAGGTGCTTCATTGGCTTGCTCTGCAACATCAATTATTTCAACACCAAATATTGGCACTTTTATTGGGTTTCATTTTAATAGGCATTAATAAGACTGTTTGAAGCGCAGTTGAGCCAGCAGCCAAGGACGCCATCTTCTGAGGCTGAAAGCTGAAAAGGTCCAGGAAGGAGGGGACTGTGTGTTTACTGAGTTTGTCTCACTCAGTCCTGTAGTGATGATGAGGTAGGGAAGAAGCTGAGCCCTGTGCAGGTTAAGATGTGTCTGTGCTCTCTATCAGCCACGGAGGGATGCCCGTTCTCCTGGGCTGCATCCCTCGTCCCTATAACCCTACAGCTTGCCGGCTCCTCCACAGGGTCCCTCTTCCTCCACATTTGCTGGGTCATTACCAAGTAGCAGGCTTTTCTGTGCCTGCTAAGAAGTCTTGGTAAAGGTGTGGGGTGGTAGAGGGTAGGTAGGGTGCAGAGAAAACATTTGCTTAAAATGAAGCTTTGGGATTAAAAGTGGGTTTTAGTCAACCCTGCTATGCTTGACTATAACAGCCACCATCATCTAAAATAAAAGTAGAGCAGGTTTGGTAATGCTTGCCCCAGAGACTCCAAAGCACTCTGCCACACAGTTTTCCCAGTCTGTCCCAAGCAAACCTCTAGGGCCATTTTTCAGTAGGGTATTGCATAAGATGTTTTACTCTTAAACAAAGGCCACATGCTGGAGTTCTTTAAAATGCCAGTTTGAAAGCAGTAAATGTGATTTGGAAAGGCTCTTCAACAGGACTTCAGAAAGTAAGAACAACTAATTTACCCATCTAATTGGGCTCATTTGTTCACCTGAACATCAAGAACCACTCAGCATTTACAACTTGGGGGAGGAGGTGGGAAACCCCCTTAATGAAGCCCAGTAGAAGATAAAACTTTAAAACTAAACTGGATCAAAAGGGACCAGACCCTGACAGGGGTGGGGGTGGGGGGGTTAGTGGCGTTGCTGGAAACCACATGGGCCACAGGCAAAGCAGACAGGCAGGGATGCCATACCGTAGGGCAAGGTCAGAGTCAAAGGTAGTGCTAATATGAATGAGGCAGCACAGTGGGCACTGCACTGGGCACATGTATGTATGTTTGTATGTGTCACAGGGCCCTGAGGGGACTGCAGGAGACTCATCGCCTCCCTTGGCTGGGAGGTGATGTACAAGATGGACCTGTGTTTAGTTTTCTCCTAGAACAAAGAGCTGTCAGAGCTGGTTCACATGTTGGTTTGTGTTAGCTGAGGGATAGGGTGTGTGCTTTTTATTTTTCATAAAAGTGGTACAAACCTCTTCTTTGCAAATTTAATTTAAAGGTTAGAACTACACTCAACAACACACACTGCCTAGGAGGGCTGACATGTAATAAGTACTCAAGTAAATGGATGGTAATGTAAGAAAATCACTTATAATATACACGTTACATATACATATTGCATATACATATTACATACAACACTTTTTAGAAAAGCCAGTTCAGAAGCTGGGCATGGTGCTTGCATGCTTTTAATCCTAGCACTCAGGAGACAGAGGCTGGCAGATCTCTGTGAGTTCAAGGCCAGCCTGGTCTACATAGTGAATTCCAGAACAGCCAGAGCCACATAGTAAGAACCTGTCTCAAAAACAAACAAATAAAAACAAATAAACAACAACAAAAACAAAGCTAGTTCAGGAACTAAGAAATGGGGGAGGGGAGAAGGACATGGGGTAATGTGCACAAACTGTTATGCATTTGCATGCAGACACTTCCCAGCATCCATACCATCATGATAAACAAGGAAAAGGCAGGAAAGAGTCCACAGAAGCCAGGCCCAGTCTGCACTGGCTCAGCAGTGCTAGTGGACAGTGTCTCTGTCTCTGAGCCCCAGCACAGGTAGAGTCCAGGCTGGGGCACAGGCTGTGTCCATACGCTGCCCTTGACAAGCTCTGTGAGCCCAGGCAAGCGACATTTTTCTGAGAGTCTTAGACAAAAATTCAGAAGTGTGAACATGATGGGCATTAATGTTTCCACAAGAAACGTAATTTAACCTGCTATGCTGCATGGAAAAGCCAACAGCTCTTATCTTTCTGGGGATGAATGTTCCACCTTTATAATCCCTAGTTACATATTCCCTGCCACGGAGGCACAGGGCAGGCGAAGGGAATTGGGAAGAGCTGTACCTTGGTTGCTCATGCAGGATTTCCAGTTTGAGAAGTAAGCAGAGCTAGCACAAAAAATTGTCACACTCTGAGGAACAGTGTAGGAACTCTTCCACACTCTGTGGGAACGCCTAGAAACTGTCACACTCCGAGGGACAGCGTAGTAACTCTGTCACACTCCACAGGACAGCCTAGAAACTCCTACAGGTCATTTTTAAATTTTAAAAACTCCTACAGGCAACATTTTTAAAAGAAATTGGTTTTGTGATTCACATGAGAAAAATATTAAGGTGTTCCCCTAACCATACACACCTGTTCAGAGCTGCCATCTGGGCAGAGCCCATGTCACTGTCCACAAGCCCTACTGTTTCTGCCGCTTGTTCCACTGGGCCACAAGGGTCATCTCCACCCTTGTTCTTTCTTCACTCTGTTCGCTCACTTCTGCACACAGTCATTTATTGCTATAGGATGCCCTACTCCTCCTTTGTAGTGCTAAATGCACTGGATAAAGAAGCCAGCCTTTGAGGACCCAGCTATACCACTCCTGGGCATATACCCAAAAGATACTGCAACATGTAATAAGGACACA
>NW_022196903.1:47729425-47750469 GCF_008632895.1 Mastomys coucha
AAAAAAAAAAGAAGAAAAAAAAAAAAGAAGAAGAAGAAGCCAGCCTTTCCAGAACATCCGTATGCCATGTTTTTATTGCTCAGGTCATTAATATTCAAGCAGCAATGATAACTGCGGTAACAGCACATTCAGACCCTTCAGGTTCTGGCAGACATATCAGCTGGACAACTTTCTGCCCACAATGGGTGTACCATCAATTAGCTAATCAGCAATGAGCACTTCACTGGAGCTGAGACAACAGTCCACACCATTTGGGGAAAGATGATGACAATGAGGGACACCAGGTGCTTCTGATGGAAAATTCTTCACCTCCTTACTCTTAGGCTCGGTTCTTTATGGGATACCACTGCCCCTCCCAGCAACCATCCTGTCTTCCTCTCTCTTGGAGCTCGGGTAACATTGAGATATCTGGCTTGTCATGTGCTGGGATCTGAACTCTGGTGCTGACTACATAGCCAAATTCTCTTGTTTTTAAGGATTTATTTTATTTTTTAAAATCATGTGTATATGTGAATGTCTGTGTGTTGGTATGTGTATGTGAGTGTGGCCTCCTCTGCAGAGGCTATGAGGAGGATGGCAGATTCCCCTGGAGTTACAGGCAACTGTAAGCTTTCCAGCATGGGTACTGGGAAGAGAACTCAGGTCGTCTGCATGAGTAGTGTCTATCCTTAACCACTGAACCACACCTCCCTAGCCCCAGCTTCAAACAAACCAACAAACCAGAAACAAAAGGTCTTGCTAGGTAGCCAGGCTGGCTTTCAACTTGTCCCTTCACTCCCTGAGTGGCTGCTATTGTAGGCTAGCTCTACCACATTCAGGCAAGCTCTGGTTTTTGTGTATGCTCATTTGGTAGAAAAATTTAAAAACTTATTTTTATTTTTGTGTATTTGTGTGTCTGTATGTGGGTGGAAATATGAGAGGTTCATGCCCTCAGAGGCCAAGAGGGGTGTGGGACCCCCTGGCACTGGGGTTACAGGTAGTTATAAGCCATCTGTTATGGGTTCTTGTGGGTTCTTAGACCTAAACCTGGGTCCTCTGCAAGGGCAGAATGTAGCCAACCCCCAGGCCTGGCTGTTTAGTTTTTGTGAGAGAGCATCACTATGTAGCCCTGGAGCTCACTATGCAGAGCAGGCTGGCTTTGAACTCTCCACACTAGGATTAGAGGCATGTGCTGCCATACCCAGAAAATCTCATTTTTAAAAGAAAATTTAAAAACTACTTGTATTTGCTTACTGCTAAATGTTTCTACCTGTAGATCTACTTAACAAATGTTTTTAAATATTAAAAACTATCAAATAACAGCCAGAATGAGTTTCTGAAATTCTCATCTGTAAGTGTTGATTACAGTCAAATTCTACAAATTTCAACAAAATTCAATCAGCTTTTCTCTTTTAGTAGTTAAGCTTTAACACATTTTAAAGGGGTTGGAAAGATGGCTTAATGGTTAAGGGTACTGGTTGCTCTTCTAGAGAATCTAGGTTCAATTTCCATCTATATGACAAATTCCAGAGGTTCTGGTGCCCTCTTCCAGTCTCCACAGGCACTGCATGCAAGAGGCACTGCATGCAAGAGGCACTGCATGCAAGAGGTGCAGGCAAAACACCTATTCATGTAAAATAAACATTTGAAAAATAAACATTTCTTTTAAAACAACAAAGAAAATGTTTTTTAAGACAGGCAAGTCAAAAAGTGATCACCGTGCCTACAAAGCAAACCTCCATGTGACAAGCTAGGTGCCATGCTTAGCTGTGGCTATCCTTGGGTTGTAAGACCTTGTAAGACATAAGTGGAGGAGGAGGCTGGCTGATGGTACATATCAGAACTCCTGAAGTTTTCTTGGTACAGGAGGCTGGGGGGTGGGGTTGCTAAATTCCAGGGCTAGTCTGAGACTGTGCCAAATAAATACTTCTAAAATAAGCTATATAAAATAACCTTAGAGGTAAGAGAGAGGGAGAATCTAGGAGGGAAGCAGATAGGCAGGCAGGCCAGCAAAACATGGTGGCTCATTTGGTCAGGGCAGCTGGAAAAAAAATGAAGGCAACCTTGCTTTACTTCCTGGTTTGGACTCTTGAGAGTACGTCTATCAAGGTTTGTTTACTTCATAAACAATAATTTTTATTTAATTTATTTTTGAGACAGGTTCTTACTATGTAGCTCAGTTCTGCCTTGAACATGTGATCTTCCTGCCTCAGCCTCGTGAGTGCCGAGATCACAGGTATGTACAACCACATCTCACTAAACTCTCTTCATATGACTTCATGCTGTGAGGCAGAGTGCAGCAGACCAGGGGAGGTGCCCATGGCCTGACATGGGTCTGTGTCTCACACTATCCAAACTCTGCTTTCACAGATTCAGTACTGTGAGTCTCCAACAGAACTGGAAACTGCCTCTGTTTAAACTCATCCCAGGATCCCACCTCACCTCTCTCTCCTGGCTTTGTTGCTGTTCATCATAAGTCACCTTCACTCTGGTTCTAATCCTGACCTAAACGTCTCCCCTTGCAGGCCAGGCTTTGGTGGCTTCTGCCCTGGGTTTTGGCTTCACCCCAACCTGGACATCCCTTTGTGTCTCCCACCATGTAAACCCCTTTCTCAAGGTTCTCTGTCTTCTTTTTGAAAACTCTCTTTATTCAAATATTCTACCTCCAATTGTGTGTGCTATTCATGTGTGTATGTGGAGGACGCTGGGTGTGTTCCTCTACTGCTCTCTGCCATATTCTTTTAAGACAGGGTTTCTTACTGAACCAGAAACGTAGTGCTTTGGCTAGGCTGGCTGGCCATAAAGCTACCAACTACCCACTGTTGCCAGTGTTGAGGTTACAGGCGTGAAGGGCCATGCCCACCTTTTTATGTTGGGTACTGGAGTCTTGAACCCTGGCCTGCATGCTTGGAGAACAAATGCTCTTCTCACTGTTCTTCATTTTTTAATTAATTCTCTGTTGCTGGCTGTGGCACCGGGTATGAGCCCAAGGCTGCTCTGTGCACTGTTCACTTCTGAGTTTATTATTTGGGTGTGTGTAGTGGTTGGGTGTACATGCCATGCATATTACAGCACATGTGTGGAGATGAGAGGACAACTTGTAGGAGTCAGTTTGCTCTGTTCACCTCGTTGAGATGGTCTCTCTGGTTTCTGACACTCTACTCACTGTGAGCTTCTAGGTGACCCTCCTGTCTCTGTCTCAGATCTTGCTGGAGTGCTGGAGTTACAACTATGTACCTCCATATTCAGCTTTCTGTTTCTGTGGGTCCTGGGGATTGAACCTGAGTCACCCGGCCTAAAGCCAGCAGTCTTACTTGCTGAGCCATCTCACTGGTCCAGCCCTCACTTTAACTTTTAAAATCTGACTAATCCCCGCCCCCAGAGATTTAGTCTAAAATTTGTTTCCACTGAGGTGAATTTCCACTGCTAGATGTTTTAATTTCTAAGAACTCTGTGATGGTTTGAATGATAATGGCCCCCATAGGGCCATACATTTGAATGCTTAGTCACCAGGCCAGTTAGTGGAACTGTTTGGGAAGGGTTAGTTGTGGCCTCGTAGAAGTAGGTGTAGCCTTGTTGGAATAGGTGTGACCTTGCTGGAAAAGGGATGTCACTGGGAGTGGGTTTGAAGTTTAAAAGTCCACACTAGGCCCAGTTTCTCTCTCTGCTTGCTGCCTGCAGATCAGGATGTAAAACTCTCAGCTACTGCTGTACTGCCATGCTTATTTGCTTCCCACCATAACTGTCATGGACTAACCCTCCAAAACTATAGGGAATCTATCAATTAAATGCTTTCTTTTATGAGAGTTGCCTTGGTCATGTTGTCTCTTTACAAGAATACTAACAAGACAGAAAGTTGTATCAGGGGCTGAGGTACACCTACAGTAAGCCTGACCATGATGTTTATAGAGGGATATGAAGGACTTTGGGACTCCAGACTAGAAAAGTCATTGAACACTTAAAGTTGGGCAGGAGACAGGGATTATAGAATCTTCCTCCATGATTAAAGAAAGCCACCAAGGCCAGGTGTGTGGCAGGGAATCTTTGCATGGAGGATTGGAGAGGCCAGTTCATGAAGCTGTAAAGTTGAAGCCAGGTTTGCACTGGAGACACTAATATGTTGGCAATGGCAGAGTCATGAGATCTATTAAATACAATGGCAGATTAGGTATAGAACCAGCCGGAGAGAGAGCACTGTGCTATACTCAGCAAAGCTAGAAGGGAAAGGCCACTGACTTCCTTTGCCATCAGACTAATATAGAAGGATTTGAAGTTTGCTCTGCTGGTTTTGTGTTGGTCCAGTATTTTCTCACTATGCCCCATTTATTCCCTTTTGGAATGGTATTGTATATTTTTGTGAAAGACTATGAGGACTTTTCAAGTTGGATTGAATGTATTTTGCACTATGATATGGCTATAAACCTATGAGGCTAAAGAGTAGAATGTGATTGTCTGAATGAGAATGGTCTCCACAGGTTCATATATTAGAATGCTCAGTCACCAGTTAGTAACACTGCTGGAGAAGGAGTAGTGTGGATTTTTGGGAGGATGTATTTGACACCAGGCCCAGAGTCAGTCAGTGTCTGTCTGTCTGTCTGTCTGCCTGCCTGTCTGTCTCTGTCTGCTGCCAGCAGATCAAGGTATAAAGATCTCAGTTAACTGCTCTAGCATCTTGCCTGTCTACTTCTCACTAATTATCATGGACTAACACTATAAAAGTATAGTGAGCCCCAATTAATGAGTTCTCTTATAAGAGTTGTGTTGGTCAAGTACCCTTTGGGGTCTTTCATGTACCCTCAGGAGCTGAAGAGTCCTTTTGTCCTGAGTGCTCTGTGTTGCTCTCTGGGATCTGATAGCTGACACTGTTGTACTGGAACTAATCCCCACATGCCTAGTCATACACTAGGGTGAGGCATTAGTGCAACTGCCCATGGTGACTTGTCCTGAACCCAGGTGGCACCTGTAGGCCTTTTGTCTTGGGTCTGCTCATCCCATTGATATGAAGCTATCTGCCAGCACTGCTGGGTGGGGAGCTTGACTCTTGCCACTTGGGATGGCTCTGCACTTATCTACATCCTGAGAGCCAGACCCAGACCCTGGGCCCTGTTTGGTGCCTGGGGCTCTCCATCCCTAAGAACTCACCTCCTGCATCTGTAAAGGATTGTGAGTAGTGCCCTCTGTTGTAGTCATTTTTACTTAGACTCTTGCATTCAGAGGTGTCACTGTCAAAGAGCTAAGAGCTTTACTGAGGTACAGTTCACACACTGCTCATTCCCAGCCACATAGATGCCAATGGTTTTGGTGCATTCACAGTGTTGCATGGCTCTCACCACAGTCACTGAATGTTAGAAATTCTATCTCCAAGATACTGCATGCATGATAACCTTACATTGCTCCTGGGTTCTCTAGGTCATTGGGAGAATTAGCTTGATTTAGAGCTCCACTGCTCCCTACCAACCCCAGCCTCAGTTCCAGCTCACTCCAGCCTGTACAGGAACTTCCCCATCATTCCAGGAACACATGTATAAGCAAACTGTGATGCATAATGGAAACTCCTTGGAGCCCTGGGTCCACCTTTCTAGCTACCTTGGATCACTTCTGCTTCAGTGTGAGGGACCAAGATCTAGATAGGGATGCCACAAGGTTCTCCATAAGCAACAAGGAGTATCTGTGGCTGAGCTGCCCATTGGATGGTATGAGTTCATTGCAAACATTTCAAGCTGAGTGCTCCCATTAGTCAGTGCTTTGTTATCTAAACTAATGTTTTATCTCCTCTGTCTATGGCTGCTTAAGCTTTTTCTTGTCCACCAAGTCACTGTTCACTGGAGTCACAGTGATGACATTTATGAAATGTCTGTGAAATGCCAACTGGCCTCCCTCTGGGAGTGCTTTTCTCCCATCTTCTCTCATGGGTAGATGCTCACCTAGCTGTCAGTCAGCTCATTTTAGCTCAGAATCACCTCTGCCATGAAATCCACTGTGATGGCCTGTCCACAGAATCCAATGTCCTGCAGGTACAACCTATGCATCCTAGTGTCCCCTTACAGTGTATCTGACTCCTAACAAGTGTTTTCATCTTTTCTGTTTTTATTTCTACCTATAATAAAAAGGTCTATGTGGCTGAATTCCTGGAGGTACTTACCAGAGCTTCCACACAGTAGGCAACAATAGGTTGTGTAAATAAATAGATAAGAGGCAGAGATAATGTGTAAAAGTCAGGCCTTTTGACCCTGGGCCATGGCTTTTCCACATGCAGTGCTGTTCCTTGGTGAAAAGTAGCACAAGTTCAAGGCCCAAGTGAGGAAGGCAAGGGAAGACAGGCAGGGATCCGAGACTCAGTGGCAACTGAACAAACATGTCAGTTCCCTGGCACAGTCCTTGGTGCTTGTTTGTGGCAAAGGAAACAAAATCATGACTTTGTAAGATGGTTGAGCAATAGAGCTTCCTAAAAGTCACATGATCCACAGCTGCATTGTATGTAAAAGGAGCATAGCCACAGTGCCACCCAGCTACTCAGATAGGGTCCTGAGGACTAAGGGCTGACGGAGGAAGCTTAGAACTTCGTCTTTATCCACCAGTAGCAGAGTGGGAAGGATAGTACAAGGCCCCAGGTTTAATGTGAGGAGAAGATCCAGGCTATTCACATCCACATCAGAAAATGGGAAACAGACTTTGAAGCAGTCTCATGATGCAACAGTAAGATACTCTGTGTACAAGTGGCCATGCTCTTGGCAAAAGATGGGAAACAGCAACAACAGCATGCCTGGAAAACCAAACCAAACCAAACCAACCAACCGACCGACCAACCAACCAAACAAACAAACAACTGACCAAACAAACAACCCACCCACCCACCTACCAACCAACTAACCAACCAACCAACCAAACAAACAAACAAGCACCAACCAGTCAAGCAACCAACCAAACGGAAAACAAACAAACAAACCAATCCTTTTCTCATGAAGCCTTGATTACTGTGCCTTGTACTCCTTCCTTCCTCTGAAGACTTCACAGCAGGCCTCTCCACTTTCCTCTCACCTAGGAGTCAAACTGGCTGGGCTCTGGGCTGAGCTCCAGGTTTCCATTACTGTCCCCAGCAGGACTCCGTCATCAGGAGTCCTGCCCAGCCTCTTCAGTGCGGACTTGGTGCTGCATCTTAGTTTTCCACCCTCAGGAAAAAGGAAGGATCTAGGGAGGATAAGAAAATACTGTTTCCTTTATCCCTCCCACATATGATATCTCGTCCCATGTCTAAAATTTCATATCTCTTTAAGTAACACTAGATTATGAGAGATGACACTGCATTGCCTATTAGGGGGCCACCCGAAGCCCACCAATTCCAGTGGGAAAAGTCTTGGTGACTTTTCTCCTTGGTTTTCTAGCCGCTGTTAAGAACATGTGAGAGAGCTGTATGAATGTCCCTGAGCCATGGTCACTCCAGCAGTATTTGTAAGTGATAGGCATGACTGACATTTACAAAATGACAGGAATGACAGAAAGAAACGACAGAAAGATACACATATATGTAGGAAGCTGCTCCAGTCATGTGCTTGTATGTCTTAATGCAGAATATATTTTTCTTACATGAAAGTTCAAATCCTTGAAGCCACTTCTGACCACCACTGTACCTCAGCTCATAGAACTTCTTTCTAAAGTCTTCAGAGTTTATCAGCAGCCACCACTGTACGAGGTAAGGCAAGCAGATGAGAGGAGAGGGAGCAGGGCTAGGACACTAGGAAGATGAGTGGCTGCCATCACACCCTCCCGGTTTAGGAAGGCAGAGGGGAAATGGCACTGACAGTCACACATGAAAGCTGACTCTGGGACTTTCACATTGTCCACATGTTCTCCAGAGTCTGTCTTTGTTCTCTGGGAATGGTTTTAAGCAACAAGTCACATAGAATTGTTGTTCTCTTCATAAGGAATGTTCACACAGCCAGGCACAGGCCTATAATTCTAGCTACTCAGGAGACAAGACTGAGGCAGGAAGATCACAGGTTCAAGGCCTGTCTGGTCAGCTTAGCTGGACCATGTCTTAAAAACAAAACTGCTAGAAAGATGGCTCAGCAGTTCAGAGCATCTAATGTTCTTCCAGAGGACCTGAATTTGACTCCCAGAACCCATGTTAGGTGGCTCACAACTGCCTATAACTTCAGCTGCAGGGGCCTTTGATGCCTCTGGTGTCTGTGGGCATCTGCATACATGTGCACACATCCTTCCCCAACCAACATACAATTAAAAACAAAATAAATCAAAAAGTGAGAAGAGGGCTAGCTGGTAGCTCAGAGGAGAGAGTTGTTGCAGCATTTTCTCTGTCCAATCACATTAGGGCAGTGACAGGCCTGTGATTGGACAGGAATAGAGAGGTAGAGCTAGAGTTGGAGGAGGAGAAAGGTCAGAGAGGAGGAAGAGAAGGATCTTGATCATGGAGTTAGATGATGAGGAAAAGTCAGACCCCATGTGGTTATACAACCAAGCAAAGGTTTTTACAAAATAGATTAATTGGGTTAGAATATTGTCTTTATTATTTGGTTTTGAAATTATTGTATTGGCATCTTGTAAATTGTGATCTTAGTATTATATAAATCTGATTGGATATTAAGGCCTTAAGAGTCATGCTTTACCTACCAGGTCCTACGCACTAGCTAGATGAATGATTGTGGGGGTGTGTAAAGCGTTGTATGTGAGTGAGATGTTGCAGCTTGCTGGGAGAAAATAACAAGAACCCGCAGGCACTTAGTGTTGAGGCCGGATGGTACTGGCATTAGAAGTGTTCCGGTGGGAAAGGGAGTTTGCGGGGTGGATTCATTTTTTAAATATTCCTGCAACAGAGAGTGCCTGCCTCGCATGTATAAAAGCCCCAAATTCAGTCCCTAGTACTAAAGTAAGAGGAAAATTCTCAGGGAGTTAGGGTCCTTTAGTTGTTATGTCCCCAGGCTGTTGAAATATATGGGTTCTCTCTCCAATACAGTTTCCAGTCTTACAGCCTGAAAGACAGAGCTGGCCTGCCAGGTTATGCCATGGAAGGTGAGGTAATTCATGGGGTTAGTATGTTGGGCCAGACCCAGAGAAATGCAGCTGCTCAAAGCTAGAGAGAGAGGAGGAGGAGGAGGAAGTAGAGAAGAGAGAGAGAGAAAGAGAGAGAGAGAGAGAGAAAGTGTGTGTGTGTGTGTGTGTGTGTGTGTGTGTATGTGTGTAGTGTATACAATGACTTCCAGGACTGATCTTGTGCCTTCAGCTCATTCATAGTCTGAGCTGATCTTCAGCTCATTCTTGGGGACAGAAGGAAATCCATGTGGAGCCTGCCAGCACTGAAGGATACACACACACACACACACACACACACACACACACACACACACTTCCATGAAACCAGTTTAGCACTACTACAATACTGCAAAAACCAAACCACAGTATGGGAGCTGGGCACAGGGCCTCAGGGATAGAGGATAGCATGGGTGAAATTTGGGCTCTCACCACTATCTGGTGGCCTCAGCCCTGACGCTCTACCTTTTTAAGCCTTCCCTTTCCTCACTGGACATTGGAGATGATGCTGAGGGTAAGCTCACTGGAATGTGTTGTATATAAAGTATTCAGATATGGCTGCCACATAGTTCCATGTTCTATCAGTGCTGCGAGCATTGTTTTCAGCAACATTTAAAAATCTCTGGGCTTGAAAGAAATGACGAATGACCCACAAAGCTGAGAAGAAATGATCTCCTTAAGAAGCTGGGGATATAGTTCAGTAGTAAGATATCTGTCTAACATAAACGACCATCTAGTCCCTCAAATCATGTGTGCACATGCATGTATACATGTGTGTGTGTGTGTGTGTGAGGAGAGACAGATTTGGTTAGAATTATCTCCCCAAAATAAGTAGAGATGCATAAAA
This sequence comes from Mastomys coucha, assembly GCF_008632895.1. Taxonomy (NCBI): domain Eukaryota; kingdom Metazoa; phylum Chordata; class Mammalia; order Rodentia; family Muridae; genus Mastomys; species Mastomys coucha. Next base: position 47,739,297 of record NW_022196903.1, read on the forward strand.
TATGGTTTGCTTTACTAATAGGGGAGATTAGGATGCTAATTTGTAATGCTATTGACAAATATAATGCCTATTTAGGATTCTATTAGACTATATTAAATTATTATAAATATATAATTACAGATACATTACATCTAGGGTTATATTTTATTAGTTCACTTACTGTTGGAGATAATGGTCATCTCTCTGCTGAGGGTACAGGACTTGGGACACAGTTCTCTATCTCACTGTGAAACATGGAAGGGCAGACATGGACTAGAGCTAAGAAGAGGGTTTACTTCTTTTTTAAAAAGATAAAATGTAGCCCAAGCTAACCCTGAACTCACTGTACAGTGGAGAATAACCTTGAACTGATCGTCCTGCCTCCATCTTTCAAGTGCTGGGATTACAGGCCTGGGCTACATCCCCAGCCAGAGGGCTCACACTGACTGCTAGTCTGAACATTACACACTGCTGGACTTGTCTTTTCTCTGCAATCTTAACACTCTGGCCAAAGCTTGTTAAAGGTATGGGGTTGCCCTTCTTAATTATGAAACAGTATGGGCAGATTCACCTCTAAGCTAGTTCAATATTAGGCTACACTGAGAAAAAGCTCACAATGGGTCTGAGAAGGGAGGGTGATAGAAAGAACTGCAGTGGCTAGAAGGAGAGATAATTAGAGTCTGTCAGCAAGCAAGCACTGTTTCTACTGCAAAGGGGTAATTGTCTCTCCTCAGACAGATCCCAGGACACGAAAATGTGGCACAACAGAAAATAAGTTGCTTCTCTAGGGAATAATGTCATGTGAGTCACTGAAAGTTCACGCCGATCTCAGAGTGTCCCCGTAAAAGCTTAGTTTCACACTTTGTCCCATGTGGAAACTACAGCCTGTGCTGCATGAAAAATGGGTTTTATGAGGGTGCTTCTGATGTTTAAGAAGCCTATTTGGCTTCCGAACAGCACCAGTGATGTTGTTTTATACACTGCATGGACCAGGCAGGCTTCCTGATCAGCCAGGCTGTGTTTCTCGAATGTCACAAGGATGACGAACTGTGAAACAGTGATTGGGAGAAATGGAAGGGCAAGAATTTCCCACTCGAGAGACTGTTGAAAGTGTGCTCTAAAGGCAAGTGCAACTTACAACAGGCACCATGAAACCACTGCCAAGAGGCAGAGGCCACAGAAGCCCCACCCATGCACAGCCTTCTCTGCAAAGCACTTCTGGTGTCAGAACAGGTCAGAAGGTTGGGGGATCTCAGGTCAGAAGGTTGGGGACTCAGGAAGACTGCCCAGAGACTGAAGATGATCTTGCTTGGTGTTTCTGTTTCTTTGGGGTCTAAAAACCAGATTTCTAAGGCTGGCTTCATTAAATATTCAGCTCTATGGCCTTGGGTAGTTCACTAATTTTCTTTGCCACTTTCTCCCCTTGCTGTGGTTTCCACGTCCAGGGACTTGCTGAATGACTCAGTGTTTAAACCCTCAGCACCCACCACTAGCATTATCAAAGGGAAGCCCCATATATTTTCTCAAAGTACATCAAGTGGAATGGCAGATGCTGTTTGTTTGTTTGTTTGTTTTACCATTTTTAAATCTAGGGACAATGGGAGCCCCAGTGGGTGACACAGTTGATCAACTCCAAGGACATGGGCACTACTGGGACTCGGGCTACCAGGAACAGGCTGGCGTTCTGCTAAGGAGTCTCTGCCACACCCAGGACTTGATCCTATTGACACCTACTTCCTTTCTCCAGGCCCTTTCCTGTGCTTGCTCAAGCTGGAGCTTGCTCCATTCCTGCTACCTGCTACCACTCTGGAGCCATCGCCCTGGTATGACCAACCTAATCAAAGCCTCAGAGAAAGACTTACTCCAGAACGGTCACCTGGCTCCATCATTTCTCTTGGTCCAAACCACCACTGTGATGGTTTGTGTATGCTTGGCCCAGGGAGTGGCACTATTAGAAAGTGTGGCCTTGTTGGAGTAGGTGTGTCACTATGGGTGTGGGCTTTAAGACCCTTATCCTAGCTGCCTAGAAGTCAGTATTCTGCTATTAGCCTTCAGATGAAGATGTAGAACTCTCAGCTCTGCCTGCACCATGCCTGCCTGGATGCTGCCATGCTCCCACCTTGAGGATAATGGACTGAACCTCTGAAGCTGTAAGCCAGCCCCAATTAAATGTTCTTTTTAAGAGTTGTCATGGTCACAGTGTCTGTTCAGAGCAGTAAAACCCTAACTAAGGTAATCCTGGTACGCGATCTACAGCAAGGGTGAGGTATGGGACTACTTCTTAGAAGGCTATATTCCTTCATATGAGGGTCAGAGTGTCACAAGTGACTCGGGAGATGCTGCAATAGTTATGGCACAGAACCGTCAGCTCTGATGAGATGGCCTGTGGATCAGAACAGGGCTCTTTACCCTGCGGATCTCAGGGATCTGATGATGACTGTCAAGCCAACTGCAGCCCCTGGAAAAGGAACTGCACAATGTTGGTGGCTGGCAGTGGTCACAGCAGAGTTAAATGTGGCAGACAGCAGGGGGCCAGTGTAGACTCCTTAGGCAGTAGCACCCTTTATTCTTCAGAACAGGGAGGCTGGGCCTTTTCTCCCTTCTGCCCTTACTTCATCCTCTCAAGGTCACTGTGGAGACACGCAAAGTTGGATGGCAAATTCTGCATTCTCAGGCCATAGCTTCTCAGTTTGTTAAAAAATAGCCCAGCAGACAGAGGATACCACACAAATGCCATGTGAAGATAAGCACCACATTTCCCAGGGTCTAACAAGTCTAAGTGTTTATTATTAGACCTCTATTAAAGGCAGTAAACAGGAAGAGCTGTGACCTGATAAACTACACCTATCAGTTCCCAAGCAAGTGACAATAAAAATAAGGGAAGCCCCATCAACCATCCAAAGGCTTATGTGGAAATCAGATGAATGACATATTTACAAGAACTCCAAAGTCACCAGTGCTTAAATCCTGTCTTGCTCCAAGTCCTGCAGCTAGCTTGCATGGGAGATTTTAATACAAAGGGGCAAGGCCAGGCCAGATTCTTTGGTGACCTGGGACAGCTGGTCCCACTGGCACCAAATTAGAGGTAGAAACATGGCAGCTGTGCCTTGCTCCCCCACCCTGCTTCCTCTCCTTGTTTATAAAACAGATAACAGTTTGACCCATGCTTCTGTGGGGCCACTTCCCTGTGTGGCAATCCCACGGAAGACCTGAGGGCTGCTTTTGCCTTTTTCTGGGAATTGCACAAGGAGAGGGCAGGCCAGGAAGATACCCACCCACTACCATCGTCCTAGGGTAGGAAGGCGCCTTTGTCCAGGAGCAACACAAATAGAAACCCAGCAACACAGGCGTCACTTTAATGCCTTCCTGCAACTTCTATCCCTCTTGGAGCTGGGAACGTGCTATCAAGTCTACCATGCAAATTTGGTTTAAGTTTCAGTGTCTCATTCTTCTTGGACACCCTTTTCTGGCACTACCCTCCTAACCACATATACAATCCTTTGATGCAGTTCTCTTTCCTGGGACTCTGAAGGCGATGCTCTCTTAGCTCCTTTCCACTCTCCATAGTCCAGTCACCTCTGGCCACAGAACAACCTTCTATGTGTATCTTCCAGATCATTTTTAAGTTCCAAGAGGTCTGGATTCTGTTTTATGTCTCTCTGCCACACGCCTATGACTCTAGTGATTCTGGTGGTTGGATCTTCCTAAGGACTGAGGGGAAGAGTTAAAATACTCATACTTCCTTCTGTGCTGCCATCACAGGACGATGGGAACGGGACCTGAGGACCTACTCCACCTTCTGTCCTACACAGACAAGACAAGGCATGGTGAAGTGAACTGTCCTTGGCAATCACGCCCTAGTGACACACAGCAAAGGTCTAGGCTGGGGCAGGAGTTGGCAGCAGGCTGTCATATACCTCTAATGTCCTGCCACTTAGTTTCCTACATCAAACAAACAGAAAAGCAGCCTCTACAGCCAGCTGCAGACTCTCACCACCACACCATGTCCTTTGGACTTTGTCTACTAGACAACTGCCCACTCAGGTTTTTGAATTTGACATTCAGATAGTGATGGATAGCACAGACAGTGCTAAATCTGTGGCAGAGTTAGCAAGGCATCCTCAACAGCATGGGCTGTACTTACATAGTGCCAGCCAAGCCTTGCAGAAGCAGGAGAGCTTCCTGACTCCATGGAGAAGAGGGGGTGCCACACCCCTCAGGATCCCTGCTTTTCTCGGAGGTCTTTTTGACCTCACAGAAATAAAAAGGTGAGAAGTGTCAACTCTAAGTGCTCACACCACTGAGCCATCCACACTGCCCTATCCTTCTCTTGCTCATTGATCTGTGTCCAGTGCTAAGCATAAACGATCCATATATTCAAACCAGCCTAGCTCAGACACACCCAGATCATCCTTTGGGAGGCAGAGGCATCCTGGTTGACACCTACAGGCCTGTAGCCCTCACCTCGGGTCCTGTGTTTTTTGTCTTGCACCGTAAAGAGAATGTTCTGTTTGCCTCAAGGTAAAGCAACCCCCTTTGTGAGCCCTTAGGTTGCATCTGGGGACAGACTGTCCAGGAGACAGACAAGCTGAGTGACAGAGACTCCAGAGAAGCTTTAGAGTTTCAGAACCTTCTCACGAGATCTTGGTGGAGGCTCAGGACAGGCCAAGTGGCTCATTGCTTCCTTCTGTTAAGTAAGTGGTCAGTCATCTCAGCTAACCTCAGGGGCATCCTGTCAGTTTCAACATCCAAGAAAGGGGTTTTCTAGGATTACATTATTATAAAAATGACAGTTTAGAAAGCTAAACACCAAATGCTAGTTATATCACAGTCCCAGTAATTTGGGGGGTGGATTCTAGGCTTAGAAGCTCATGGTTAGTGCAGAGAGCATTTCTTCTGCCTTAGCCAACTGCCTGAATTTACCTCTCTTTGTACATGCCTGTCTTGTCTGTCTGCCATCAGCCATCATTTACCTCTTGCTTCTTCTCTGTGCAACTGGATTCACTAATACACCTAGAAAGTGTGTCAGGGGTGCTGAGGCAAATCATTACAACCACACTGCCCATCTTACTGGTGAGATTTTATAGCCACAGTAGGTCCACAGTCTCTGGAAGTTACTGGATATTCTTACATTAACTCTTCCCTTCTAGAATCCTGTCCTCCATAGAAAAGGGCCTTCTAATAATGAGCAGCCATCTGTTCCACACAACACAGGAAAAACATGATAAACCAAGTCACACAGCTTCAGCCGTAAACATATTCTTACACATGATTTCTACGACTCTGCACACACAGAAAGCAAGCCATTAAGGACTTGCAGAGCAACAACAACGTGCACTGGGCTTCCTGCCATTACTCCACAATGTTTTATGGTGTAATTTTATTTATAACTGAAAAAGGTAAATAGGTAAATATATAAAATGGTGAGCAGACCCCTCCCCACCAGAGGCTTTCTCTGCAAATTAACTCTGCGGTCATAAACCCCATGCCAGCTGGACCCTCGCCCTGTGCTCTGTGGCATGGGCAGCCAGCGCAGGTAGACGGCCGAGAAGAAACAAAGTAGGCCTTTTCCACCCTCAGCCAGGCATGCTAATTGAACTTTGGCAAATGTTTAAAGATTTCTCTCTCCATGTTTGAGAAGGAATTAAAAACAGTTGAGCTGGGAAAATGAACATCTGTTACTGCCTTACACTCCCGACCACAATGAAAAACATTCATAATTAAAGCGACTTTGCTTCCTTGCTAGTTAGCTCTGTAATCTTAAGTTAAAAATATAAATGCAGAGGCTCCTTATTGTCTTTGGGCCTTCTTATGGCTGCTTGTAAAAAAAAGGTAGTTTATACTGGGTTTGTTTTTTTCCACTGGAATAACAATATCAGGAAACAGACTTGCGTAAAAAGATAGGGATGACAGCAGCTAAGCACCTCCACAAGGAGCCTCGGTTTATGAAGCTATGAAACAGTAGTCAAGAAGTGCTTTATATTTGGGAGTTAAATACGCTTTACAGCTGTGTAAAAAGCCAGAGCCATTTTAGGCCAAACATAAACATTCCAGTGTCTACAAGGTTTACTTATATGGAGGACTGGGCTCCTTTCTCTCACTGGGAGGGATTTGTATGTTCCGCATAACAACACTGAAAATCCTTCCCCATCAAGTCACTTCCCTTCCAACACCAGGAACTTCATCAAGAAAGTCAAATCTGTTTCCTATGGTTTGGGGCTGGGGTGGGGATGGAGGTAGGACTGGGGGGTGTCTTCACCCTCATAACTGATAAGGCCCCAGGTCCTACACCTTCAGACCTATCCATCTCCCTTCTTGCGGCAATCTAACATTTCCTGAGACATCATCGTCCAGAAGCAGAACCACTCTTTGACTGACTTTCTTCTCTTATTTAAGATGGACTACTCTCTCTCCATCAACTCTACTAAATGGAACTTTCTTAGCATGGCACTTAAGGTCCTTATGGCTCTGTGCATAGCTGGAACGCACAGGCCCTCTGCTGGGTACCTTATCACTGGTATTTGCAGTCAGGCTGGCACTACCATAGAAGCCACATGTCTGCCCAGTCTTTCTGCTCCCTAGCTTCCATTCTTACCCCCACACACTATGCTCTCTCTCCCCCACCAAAGGGCTCATTCCTAAAGAGCTATGACTGCTGCTTCATTTGGCAGCAATAGCACACTCAGATCTTAGGCTGGGCATACATGCTTCTCTGTAGCCACACTCCCATCTGGCGGAGGGCAGCAGCCATTTTCTCTGACCCATCTCTGCATTACCATTCTCAATAGGTATTAGTCTTGGCTGTTTGCTTTGAGTTTCCAGAAAGTTGGTATAACTTTTTTTTTTTTTTTAAATCTTCCTTAGTAAGCAGGCACTTGGATAAAGTTATTAGAAGACATTAAACTAGTCGTATTTCCTCCCATCAGAATACTGTTAACCTGAAATTTGGTCAAACAGATTTGCCAGCCTGGGTTGCAAGTAGAACTGTCCTAATTCACTCTTCTTCTTGGTCAGGCTCAACTGAAACTTACTGGTCAGTCATTAACATCAGTTTTGGGAGAAGAGCCCACAATCAGGAGACAATGAACTCATCTCAGGTTCAGCACAGGGCTCTTCTGGTGCTGGACGTCTCGGTCTGGGTCTGTCGCCCCAGAGGCCAAGGCAGGCATGAATAGGCTGTGAGTTCTAGCCAGCTCTGGCCCAGCTCCCACACCACAGAATCCACTGGGGTGAAGAAGCCAAGCCTGAGAGGCTCCCTGGGGAGAGATGGGCAGAGGACAGTATAGCCCTTCCGCCCTCAGCAGAGCATGGGGCTTTCTCTGAGGTTTTGGAAAACAAATCTGGCTGGTTTTCTTTCAAAGTGGTGTTGGCTCAGCACACCTCTCCTGCCCTCACCACCCCCACAGGAACAAACCCCAAAAGTGCTGAGGGAGCTGTCATGTTTTTCCTGGCCTCAACACGAGTGGGAAGTGCTATAAATCTCTCCAGAAAGCCCAGGCTCCTAGGATCTCTAGAACCAATCCCCTGATTTATGAGGACTGGATCATTCAGACAGATGTCTGAGCCTTGGGCCTTATGAAAAACATTAATTTATGGGAACACTCCTGCCACTCAGGAAAGCACTCTTTCAAGGTGTTCCACTTATGAGGATGTGCCTGCCATCTAGGGAAGAACATCACAGCAGCACAGGCCTGTGTTGGCCCAGGCAGCGACCCCATTCACTTCATTTTCAACTCATTATCTGGGAATGTGCCTAGTGGTTTCTTGAACAGGGACAGAAGGGCTGGATGTGGGTGGCGTTAACTGCAGCTGATTCAATAGCATTCAGGTTATCAACACTAGTCTGGGAAACCCAAAACAAAGCAGTAGCTGGCCGGGGCTCAGGCCTGGCCTGAGCTGGGCTAGCAGTACTAGGTCTCCAGGCACTGTGGGAGGATGGAGCCTCTACACCTGGCTTTGGCTCATCAGGTCTGAAGCAGGCAGTGGGGGGTTGGGGGGTGTCTACAGAGCCATATCTGTCACATGCTCCCAGGTCATTGGGAAGTTTGGGAATGATTAAAACATCACATTGCATTGCAGGTCAATGACTTAAGACCATGCCATGTTTTTAAAGCAGAATCCTAGAGTCTAGACTGCTCAGTTTTTTCCACATGCCTGGGAAATGGCCCAGTAATCTATCTACTCAGCTACTCCATCTAAGGAGTCCAGAGTTTGCCTTCGTCTCCAGTCTCCTGCAGGCTCTATCCCCATATCAGCTGCCCCTTCCCTACTGTCACGGTTCCTGGATCTCACCGCTCTCCTCCCTTCTGGACTATGGCAACAGCCCCTGTTAGGCATTCCTGTTTCTGCTCCCACAATATTTCACTCATAGTCAGAACTTTTAAAAATTTCATTTTATTTATTATTAGTTATGATGTGTATGAGGGCATATGTGTGGAGATGAGAGGACAACTTGTGAGAGTCAGTTCTATCCTTCCACTGGGGCTGAACTCAAGTCTGGCCTGCACACAAGAGTTTTTACCTGCTGTACCATCCTAGCTACCAGAATGTTTCAAGAATGAAAAGCAAACCAAGACATTCCTACAGGGGGATGACACTGTGGGGGGGCGGGGGTTGTTATTGTTTTACTACTTAGAAAAGAAGGAGGAAGAAGAGAAAGAGAAGGAGGAGGAGGAAGAGGAAGAGGGTGAAGGAGGAGGAGAAGCAGCAGCAGCAGCAGCAGCTCTTGTCTCTTGGGTGTCTGCATCCAACTGCACATCTAAACCAGCCAGTTCAGTTTAGATTTAAGCAGAGCAGTTCTGAATGAGATGTCAGCTCTTGGATGCTGGAGTCCAGGAGGAATTTCCAGGGCTCTTGGGAGAGAGGCCTGTATGCTGGGTCTTCCACAATGTGGGCTCTATTCTTTGGGCTCTGGAAGACTAGAGGCAGTGGTTTCTGTTGCTGCTTCGTCACATGGAAATCCCAGCTAGCGATGACTTTATGGGTTTGTATGGTCCAGACAACAGGGTTACTCTTTGGTGAAATGGTTCCCAGGGGAAGTGCCTGTGAAAATTCCCATCCAGCTAATTACCACTCAGAAGGACAGGCTGCTACCAGAGGGCGCTAGAGTTAGGCAGAGGCCAGGCCAGCCTCAGAGCCAGTACTCCCAGCTTTACTGTCAACTGCATTTTCTGCCCTGTCAAAGCAAGGCAGGACTGAGGAAGGGAGAAATCTCACTACAGGGAAGAGGGGAGACAGAGGGCTGCTCACGCTCGCTCACATGCCAGGGCCTGACTCTGAGAGACAGGTGACTCCCAATCACTTCTGCGTTGCCACAGGAAGCCTGGCAGCTTCCTCTGATCTTTAGAAGCATATAGACACCATGTCTACCCTCTATGCTGGCTAGGAGATAACCTGCTTCTCAGTGCCAGCAAGGGATAGTGTGAAACCCAGAGTAGCCTGCACCTATCTCCACCTCGGCTTTTACAGGTCAGGAGAGAGGGAGGTGGCTACTGGAAAGAAGACCCCTGTCTGCAATACCCGGATCCTGGTCAACTGGCAAATGGCCACAGTGGTGAGAAGGTGAGGCCTGGACTCCCAGCATAGCAAGCTCTGACTAGAGAACACCTTCTTTCAGAAGCCCTGGATACCAGCACTCTGCCATGGTGGCCTCTACCACCAACAGCCTGCCACTGTTCCTATGCTGTCTCCCAGAGACAGCATCCTCCTGCACTGGGGCCCTATGGGGACAGTTGCTGTCTATACTAGCAGTGCAGTTGAGAACTGGACCTCCTCTCACTGTGCTCCATGGCCATGTAATGGGCTTGTATACTAAGCACCTACTTACTGCGCGGTGAAGCACCCAGGAGAGATGAGGGAAATCTCTACCAAAAAAGGCATTCGGAAAGACAAAACAAAAGAAACCTTTCTTCCTGTCTGCAGGTGTGCTCTAAGGAAGCATTCATTCTGTGACACTGAATCTGAGATGTCCCAGGACCTGCAGCCCAGAGGTGATTGTGTAGCCCATAGTTAGATGGGGTCTTAGGGATGAAGAACTCCACATTCACCATGTTATAACCATGAAAACAAATAGCATTCTGTAGTGATTTAGGAATACGTGCTGGGGGACACAGTTACTGACTTCATGCTCCTGGGCTCAGCATCGTGCCTATGCAAGGTGAGCCTGCCTGGATCACTCTTTGAATTTCAAATCTTAAAAATGATTTTTTATGTGCATTGGTATTTTGCTTGCATGTATGGCTATGTAAGGGTGTTGAATTCCCTGGACCTGGAGTTAGAGACAGTTGTAAACTGCTATGTGGGGCCGGGAATTGAACCCAGGTCCTCTGGAAGAGCAGCCAGTGCTCTTAATCTCTGAGTCATCTCTCCAGCCCAGAATTTCAGAGTTTTTAATCTAGAGAAAAATAAATTTTATATTATGATTCTGAAAATACCCCACCCCCCAGTTTCTCAAGCCAGTGTGTATTCTTAGTAAGTGTGAGTTCCTCTGTGTTCTGTTTTTTAATTCCTCCACTTAAAAATGCTGGTCACAGATTATGGTTAGTTTCTTATTGGTTGCCTCAGACTTATAGATACTATGCTCCAGTCATCTGCATAATTCTGGGTCATAGAGCACCAGGTGACAAATGTTGCCAACATGGAGAATAGGATCACTGTAAGGACTCCACCTGGCATCATGCGTTGTAAATGAGAAGAACTGATCGATGGCACATATTAACTTGGCACCTGAGGACAAACCAATGCAGGACACTTTCCAGATAAGAACAGGATGTCACTGTGGAGGAGACACAATTTGCTATCTTCTAGAGACAAAGAGGAAAATATTCTCATGCCAAGCCTATCATTTTTATCAAATGCTCTAGTATGTAACAGAAAACACAGGTGTGGTGGTTTAAATAAGAATGGCCCTAATAGGCTCATATATTTTAATGCTTAGTCATCAGGGAGTGGCACTATTTGAGAAGGATTAGGAGGTGTGGCCTTGTTGGAGGAAGGATGTCATTGGGAGTGGGCTTTGAGGCCACTCCACGAGATGGAACCCATACCCTGAAACTGCTTGGATGACCAAGAAGCAGAGACTAAATAGCCTAGGGACCTAGGGTAAAGCCAATACTACTGCTCTAAACAAACAACCCCCACACCAAAACAAAAACAGCCAACTAAAAAATTGCGAAACAAACAAAAGACCAAAAAA
>NW_022196903.1:47750632-47759401 GCF_008632895.1 Mastomys coucha
AAAAAAAAAAAAAAAAAAAAAAACCTAAAACCCAAAACCACAGCAACTGAATGACCCCAATTGACATTCTGCTATACTCACAGAACACATCTTGCTCAGCCATTACCAGAGAAGCTTCCTTACGTAGCAGATGGGAATAAATACAGAGGTCCACAGCCAGAGATTGTGCAGAGAGTGAGAGACCTCAACTCAGCCCTAGATGGGATGTCTCGGCTCAGGAACCCCCCACTTCAAGAGGAGGCACAAAGACTATAAGAGCCAGAGGGATGAGGATACCAGGAAAATAGGGTTCTAAATGAATACGAACAAAGCTCATGTAAACTCACAGAGCCTGAGGCAGCATGAACAAGTCCGCACAAGTCTGCACCAGCTCTTCTCTGCATATTAAGGCTTCCAGTTTAGTGTGTTTGTGGGATTCCCAAGCATGCCAGTGAGCGCCTCTCTGGTCCTTGTGTCTTTCCTTAGGCTCTTTTCCTTCTGTTGGTTTGTTTTCTCCACTTCCAATTATTAGCTTTTGTTTTATCTTATTATTTTTATTCCACTATATTACATTTTATGTTATTATTACCCCTTAGAGGCCCATTTGAGTTCTAATGAGGGACAGAGAAGGAATGGATGCAGAGGAGAGGGGAGGTGGGGAGGAGCTGGGAGGAGCAGAGGGCGGGGAAACTCTAATCAGGATATTATGTGAGGAAAAAAAATCCTTATTTTCAATAAAAGGAGAAAAACACATTTTCTATTTGTAGTTACTTTATATTCTTAATTTTATGATTTTCATTTTTTGGAGAAGACTGTCCCTGTGGGACCGTGCTCTCCACAGTGTGGGGAGAAGCTCCAGCTTCCAGCTTCTGTGGCAAGCTCATCTCAGCAGCTCAGGTACAACCTGCCTCTGCCATCTGAACTTCTGCTTCTGCACAGTAACTCTTTGTCACATTCTGTTAGGACTTAAGAAAATAATTTTTTCCCTATATAATATAGCATGTTCTAAATTATATACACAGCTTTTCTACAAACCAAGTGGCTTTCATCTAATCTTTGCATGGCAGCAAAATGCTGTTCATGGCTTTTCAGAGCTTGGCCAAAACTTAATTTCACTGAGATGGACTATACAGAGGTTTTCAGCATGACAGAGGTCAAGTTTCATGGACTATTAGTAAGCTCTTAGGGAATGGGATATCTACTCATTACTTGGGGGTCAAAATCATGTCTTCAAATGTCATCCCAAATTGCCTGCCTGTTCTCGGTCCTGTAACAGCCAGGGCATGGTGACCTGCCAGAAAATAACAGTTCTACCTAGGGAAAGAGATCCAAAGATGTGCAGGAATGCTTGTCAGGGCCTCAGAATCCTGTTCAGTTGTGTTCAGGTTAAACATCCTGATGACAACCTCCTCTTCCTCCTCTCCTGCCTTCTCTTCCTCCTTTCGGAGCTAGGTGTCTCACTTTGTAATCTAGGTGGCCTCAGACTCCTTGCCAGGTGATCCCCCTGCCTGAGCCTTCTGAGTGTCCGCCAGAGCCAGCTCAGATGAAAATCTTAACTAGGCAGCTTACATTGGAGTGTGGACTGCTTTGTGAGAAGCATGTCCTTCAGTATTTGCCAGGAGGGAAATCTGCTTTTTCTTTGAAAGTCTGGGGGATGTTGAAATATGTTTCTATGTTAAAACTATATAAACCCACCTGACTGAAGCCGTGAGGTGCTATCATAGCGGGTACACAGCGGCAGGGAAAGACTAGGTAGTTCATTTACACTGTTCAGTTTTTTGGGTGCTGTCTTGGAGTCCCTAGGCATTTGGAGTTTGCCTGCCTGCCTGTCTTCCCTTTTCTTTTATTTCCTTTAAAATAACACTTGGTAACTGTGCTACAAAGACAGAAACCATAGTACATCACGGCACTTGCCCTTCAAACTCCCCAGCAACTTCAGTTTCTGGGGACTTTATGTGACTCTTCATACTCTTCACAGCAGACTCAGCAGAGCACAGTATGAACTATACCTTTGATCAGATGAGGTCTCCCTGAGGCACGGGCAGGAATTAATGCCAGTCCTCATTTTTCCTAAGAGGGACAGTGTAGGTTTGTTTGCAAGGTGCTAAGACTGAACAAGCAGACACCATTCAGTCCTGGCGTTCAACACTTTCCAGCAGCCTAAGCTTCCCCCTTCCTGGCAATTACCACTTCCTTTTTAGTGCATTTCCAAGAATCATGAGCAAATTTCCGGGCAGGAGCAGGGAGGCTCTGTACCCTGTTGTCTTTTCAGCAAAGGCAAATTAGTTAAGTCACCCCCCAACCCCCACTTGCAGATCCTCTCTTTAATGCTGTCCAGCTGGGTGTGCCTGGGGATCATTTTATTGTTAAAACTAGAGCCACATGGAAAAGACATTAAAATGAGTTCGCTGCTGTGATACCCACAAAGATGAAAGGCTTCTCTGATTTTAATGTGCCATGTTTTAGACAGTGGGGTGGGTGAGGGGAGAAGAGGGTACCCATTGGGCAGGTCTGCAAATCCATGAGGGTGGACTGTCTATCCATCCCCTCCTCGATGGAGGCGATGGAGGCGTGTGGAGCACCAAGCCAGCTGGTCTCCTCCCATCCCCATGGCATCCCACACCGGTGTCCAGGCTTGTGCCATGGACTACCTTAGCCCCCCATAGTGCAGGCTGTACTTGCCGCCAGAAGAAACTTGCTGGTAAGTGCACATGGAGGGCTGCTGGCTCATGTGAGCTACGGACCTTGGCTTAGAAAGGGGGAATTCTCTTTGGATGCAGGGGTCTGGGCTGCAAGTCCAGTGTGTGAGCTGTAAAGCGGCCTATCTTGTCATCTTTCTGGTCTGTCTGGGAATGTGGCCTCTGCTGGGACCAAGAAAAGCAACCAGGATTGAGGGCGAAAGCCTTGACTGTTTCCACACCAGGCAGCACAGCTGTCAAGCCTGTCAAGCCTGCCAGGACTTCTAGTGGGAATTCCTAACAGTCAATATTTTGTTTTTATTGGTTTTGATTAAACAATAACAGCTAATAGTGGAGATGAAATTTAGCTTTATAACTAAACATAAAATGTTAAGTATGGGAGCATTGCATGAATATTAACAAGCAAGGAAAAGTGGTCTCAAAATGGTTGGTCTTGAAATAATTTTATCACAAGTTAAATTATCAACATTTTCCACTAGTCTGAGATTAACCTGTGGGACCAGAGCCTTCACACCAAGTGTTGGGTTCACTTTGAGGATTCTCTGGACACAGGCTGAAATAGGTAGTTTTTCTTTCTTGTAATTTTCTCAATATAACAAAGTATTCTTTTTGTCACAGGACACAAAATATTTTAAATATTGTAAAATCTAGGTGCTTAAACACTTCCAGCCACACATGGATTTTCTGTAAGATAGTTAAGTAAGGCAGTTTGGCAACCAACTCTGCCCTTCACCTTTTCTCCCCAGCCTCTCACTTGAGAGGAGATTGCTTTCTTTGTTCATGTTACTCCTTTAGTATTGTCCTCAGTTAGGAACATTAAGGGTCCTGCTTACTGTCCTTCAGTGGAAAGGAAATGCCAGAGAGCTTGGCAGCCTCCCTGCTGCTTGTATGGACTTCCTTTGTTCTCAAGTGGGCTGTGTGTAGCAGGGGAAGTGGTACTTGCAGCTTCAAGGAGCCTGGGCAGCAGAGTAACACTTACTAATGGAGACACACCCTGGCAAATGCATACATGTGTGTAATCAATAGCCCAGAAAAAAATGTAGAATATATCCAACATCCCAGAAGATTCTTGTGTATGACCCCTGGCCCTGGCTGAACTAACCTGATTTCTATAGCAGAGAGGTTCGAAGGTCCTGAACTCCTGTGTTCTTTATGCCTTCTTTCCCTCTGTGTAGCATGTTTCTGAGACTCAAGCCTGTCTTTGATACAACGGTAGTTCTGTTCCTTTCTGCTGTAAGACAGTATGTCATTGTCTGGCCATATCATGATGCATTTGTACATTTGCCCAAGGATGAACTACTTAGTCTTTTGGGGCCACTAAGAAGACAGGTACTCTGTGCATCCTAGTACCTGGCTCTTGTGGCTGGACGTTCTCACCCCACTGGATAAAAACCTAGAAGGAACTGCCAGGCCCATAGCATTGTTTTGTACCCCTGAGAAGACTAACCTTGTTTCCCTTGTCCTCCTTGGGTGACTAGAGGGACAACAACCCCTGTGCTCTCTTCCCTTGGAACAGCGTTGAGGACATTCCCTGCTCTTCCCAGTCAGGAGGCTGGGCCTCTCTGAGATGCTGTGGTCAATGAATACTCTGAATGAAGTGAATTCAAGACTATGGTCCTGAATACTATGATGTCCTTTACAGGCCACTATGACCTCAGTATAAAATACACTAAGTAGCTATTCAGTGTTCTCACTTCGTAATGAGAAACTACAATGTAAAACACCTAAAGGTTGGGGAGAAAAAGCTCCCCACTTCCTGACTCTGGTGGTAAATGAGCCTTTGTGGGCATCTCCTTCAAGCGAGGGCACAGGGTGAGGACTGTGAGCATGGATCTGAGAGGGACAGTCAGCCTCCTGCTCTTGTTGAAGCTCAGCTCCAGGGATTATTGATAGGAAGAGGACCTAGACATCTGTAACCCCACAGTCCTCCTTCCCCCCACCCTGGGTGAGGAAAGGTCACAGCAGTGCCATCTGTTTCCAACACTCAGTTGTAAGAATTCTTGCTGTCGTGAACTAATATTTTTTTTCTGGTTCTATTGTTTGTTTTCTCAATTTTGCAATGCTATTCTTTAAGCACTTTTTTCTTTTTCTTTTTCTTTCTTTTTTTTAGATGTTTTCTTTATTTACAATATCTCCTTTCTAAAAAGGAAAGAAAAGAAAAGAAAAGAAAAGACCAAAAACTAAAACAAACCCCTGTTCCCTTCCCCCCTCTCCCTGCTCACCACCCCACCCCCTCCTGCTTCCTGGCCCTGGCATTCCCCTACACTGGGGCATAGAACCTTCACAGGGCCAAGGGCCTCTCCTCTTTTTAAGGGCTGGGGAATTAGCTGCAGCTACTAAAGGCATTTGCTGCTCTTGCAAAGAACCTGTGTTCAAGTCCCAGAAACTACGACTGTCTGTAATATTAGTTCCAGGGATTTGATATTCTTTTCTGACCTTTGCAGGCATACATGGGATGCACAGACATACATGCAAGCAAAATACACATACAAATAAAATAATGTAATAAATAAATAAAATCAAAACAAAAAGTTTTAATAAAGCCCAAACTGTCTATGCTTTCTTCGGTCTTATGGACTCTTTAGATGCACCCTGCATCCTTTATGACAAGGACAGGATAAGCCTGCCTTCCCCCAAAACTGTGCTATGCCAGACCAGGTCATTAGTGGATCCCACCTGTACTGCACGCTCCTGGCACCAGCCCTCTCTGAGGTTAATACAGACCAAAAATAAACACACACAAGCAGTGCTGGCCAGCACTAGTGAAATACTGTCTGTCCCTTCAGTTAAGGGCAAAAAATGTCTTCTTTGTGTTGAAAATGCATAGCTACTTCAAGAAGCTCAAAGCAGCCTGACCATAACACAGCAGCCATATTCACCTCTGACAGCCAGTGGTCCCTGAACACATGGCTTATTTACCAGTGCAGGGAGTTTAAAGGTAGAGTGAGGCCTGCCACAGTTGCTCCCTGTTCTCATTGCGTGGACAGAGTCTCATAGTAAAGCAGGCATTGCTGCCACTATACCAGGAGGAAACTGAGGTTTAGACAAGCTTAAGGCCACTTACCTCCCAGACTTCTCTGACAGGAAGGGGCTCTCACTACTTTACCCCAACACCCAGAAAACTCTATAATAACACACCACCTTTGTCAACATATCCAAGTCTGCTCCCCAGTTCCTTAAGCTGAGATTCTAGAATGATCTGGAGCTATAAAGTCCCCACATTGATTTCTCCCTGATGCCACTCTTTCCTCTGGAGTTGATGTTTGGCTTACAACTCTGTAAGGCATTTCGTGCAGGCAAGTGTACAGCCTATAATACGTGAACACTCACTATCATACATACATCTCATACGAGCGGCACTGACAGCCTACGGGTAACCGTCATGTCTTACAGGCAGTGGCTGGCCAGTTACCCTTGCGTACTTGCACTGCAATCACTGTTTTCCAATGTGTTTTCAACTGACTTCTACCAAGGAATGCATGTTTTAACACACAGGGAAGCCTTATGGTTCTCAGAACACCTGATATTCATATCTTATAACAAGAGTGATATTAATAAATATGTCCACTGAAAAGATCCCAGCACTGTGGGAAATGGAGCTAACTTGCTTGGGAAACAGCTAATTCAAGAAACTTTTTCAAGTTTCTTTGTCTTTAATGTGGTATTAATAATGTATCTTATCAAATGTTAGCAAAGAGCAAATTACTTGATGAAGGAGAACATTGTACATTATAAAGTGCTAAACATATATATAATATACTGTTATTGCTACAGATCACATGGCGCATGGGTTTGATTTTTTTCTTCCAGTTAAGAACAACATTGTGTGGGAAGGCTAGAAGGTGGTATCTGGCAGTAGTTATACAACATACGTGAAACCCCATTTTTTTGTCTACTTTACTCTTCTAACACTTTGAGAAGAAAGAAGATGTTAAAAGTCATCAGCCACAAGTTGGGGGTGTGGCTCCAGGTGGCTCAGCAGGAGGATGTGTGCTTCTCATGCTTGAGGTCCTAGGGTTTTATCCCCAGCATAGAGATGCAGGAGAAGAGAACAAGAATATCAGATCAGAGTAGGTTGTGAGAGACTAGATTCTCAGGCAACACAGCTTCTACTAGTCTCATAAGCAGAGGAGAGAAAGATTAAGACAGAGCAGGATGTAAACAAGCAGACAAACACATCTCAAGCCAGAAAAGCATCTACAGTGGTTCTAAACACAAACAGGCTGGACAGAGGCTTTGCCTCCTCCGGCAACACGGGGACACTTTTATGATTAACCAATCCAACTTCTCCAAAGGAAGATTTTGGGCAAGTTTTCTTAGGCTCCATCCAGACAGTCCACTCTTTAATGTAGGGCCTGTTAGCCCAAACTAGAGCCTCCCATGTTTGTAATCGATAGCAAGCTTCTATGGGCAGCAAATATCTCATGTCTCCCTGTCACACAGGGCCAGAATCTTTGCGACACAGCTCCCTGCAGCCCATACTCTGCTGCTGGGCTGCGCTGCCTTGGGTCTTGACTTTCTCTGCTTGGTTTTTGTTTTTGATGCTTTTCTTCTCTTATGGAAATTTTATTTTGATTTCTGAAAATAAAGGCACGAGAAAAGAGTCCATTGCACCTCTACTCAACAGAAACTCCCAAATACCTTGAGCAAAATCCTATCAGTTCTTCCTGTAAGTCTGTATCATAGAGTCTTTTTTATCCTCAGGAAAAATTAATATTTTGTTTTTTAAAATTGCTGTACATTTATTTCTTCTCTTGTGTGCATGTGTGTGGGCATATCACATGTACCACCCTATCTGTGTGCAGGTCAGAGGACAAGTTGCAAGAATCACTTCTCTCCTTGCACCCTGTGGGATCTGGGATGGACACAGGTCTTCAGGCTGGATAACAAGCACCCTTAGCCACTGAGCCATTCACTAGTTCAATACTGTATTTTATTTTTTATTTTTTTATTATTTTTTTATTTAAATAGATTTTAATGAGAAATAAGTGAGTTTTATATGTAAAAAAGATTTTGGTAAATGTAAAGGCAGTCATCCATTAGCTCTGGTGTGTGCGCATGTGTGTGTGTGTGTGTGTGTGTGTGTGTGTGTGTGTCTGCACTCATATATAAGCAATACCCTCCTTTTCAATATGTCTGTGTAGGAACCCATCCATCTGTATATTTGGTCATCCTGGCCTTTTCCTGTACCCCCGGTCTACTAAACAGGTAGAGTCTGGTTTCACTCCCTATACTCATTCTTGAAGAATCTCAAATCATCATCATGCAGCAGGCCCTTTCCAGTCTCCCTAGAGCAGAGGCAGACTGATGGGTGGGTCCTGAGGTATCCTAGGTGCTGATGCCCATCTGGGATGAGGCCTCACAATTCTGAGTCCAAAGGGTAGGAGACCTTGTTCATGGAGCAGCCACAGAAGTGAAGGATTACAAATACTAAGATCCCCAGTAGCAAGAGGGCGCCCAGGGCTCCGAAGAGGATCCCATAGAATGCCCCAAGTTTCACACTTAGGTGCTCACAGTGGTCGCCTGAGGATGTGTAGATGGTGAAGGATGTGCAGTTGCACCGGGGCCCATTTGGCAGGTGCTCGCATTGGCCTCCATTATGACAGTAGCCCTCACTACAGGGGGACACACAGGTGACGCCATCCTGGGGGCTGTAGACCAGGCGGTAGCCTTTGTAGCCATCACAGCTGAAGTGCTTGTCCAGTGTATCTAGGTTCAGGGCCGTCCCGTCCTGGATATCTTCCCTCGAGATGGGGAAGAAGTGGACGTTCTTCCTGGCTCCTCCACTCTTCTTCTGCCTCTCCTGTCGAGCCTGGAGGAGGAAGGCCTCCCTCACAGCGCCTATCAGCTGCTCGTTCAGATAGTGGATGATGGGGCCCCTGGGACGGTACTTGAAGTGGGAGGTGACCTTCCAGTGATGAATAGACTTGCTTGAGGGCTGTGCTCCGGGAGAGATTCGCATCAGAATCACTAAGCTGTTGGAGAAAAAAGCCTGCATGTCCAGGTTCTCTAGTATGTACGCCACCGAGGCGTTGACGTCAGCTGCGGAGGCGTTTTCATCCTCTCTGAGAGAGAGTATGATGGTCCTCAA
>NW_022196903.1:47759476-47767785 GCF_008632895.1 Mastomys coucha
TCTGGAGGGCAGGCCTCACAGCCCTTCCCAGGAATGCAGGTCACATTAGGGAAGCATGGCTCATCACAGGGATCCTTAGAGTACTCACACAAGCGGCCAAAGGTATTCCCATCACACTTGCAGCTGGTCACCTCAAGGGAAGAATTGCCCTCTGTGCTGGTCTCATGGTACAAACACTGCTCCTCCTTACTGCAGAAGCAAGCCACAATCTTGGGCTGGAGTACCGATGACAAGTTAGTCCTGACATTTGTCGCTAGAATCTCCAGGGTACATGCTTCTTTGGATGTCGGTGTCCACTGCAAACTCCCATTTTCAAAGAGCTCGAAGCCACGACAGTTGTTGGAGAGGCTGAGTGTGACATCCTTAGAGTCGCTGGTGATCTCAGTGGTCACTGTCCGCCCCTTGTAGGCTTGAATCTTGCTGCTGCAGTTGATAAAGGGTGGGTACTGATTGAGTGTGCCGTTCACATGCTGGAACCCACTAAAGATCGAGTTGGTGCTCTGTCCAATCGTTCTGTTCCCCATGGCCAGAACGTCAAACTTGCACTGTGTGTCGCCTTTGCACCCGGAGGTCAAGTCTTCACCCAAGGCGCTCTGATTGACAGTTGGGACAGAAAGATGGGGGTGAACTTGGCAGGCAGGGGATCTGTCCTTTTCCCCAGGAGGCCTGTCCTGTTGACTTGCCATGTCATTCCATAGTGAAAAAGGGTCTCCTCGGAGCTGTCTAAGGGGATGATGGAGCCATTGGGCATCCTGAAGTCATCTTCTGGATTGTCCTCAATATTGTATTTTTAAAAATGACTTGCTGTGATTTAGGAACTTATGCAATTTTTAAAAATGTTTTTCATTTGAACAACTTACTGTAAAAACAACATAAAGAAATACTAAAGAGCATACTAATAGGAACAGGAAATAAACTAAAACAGTACAGACGTTTCTGCAGTAATACCAGTCTATTATTCATCTTTCCAACTACCTACATTTACCAATGCAATGTGAAGATGCTCCCATCCCATTGATGGTGACCTGTGATATTGCTGTGAATGGCTGCTGTGTACTCCTCTGGTTACTCTTTATTAATTGGTGACCACTGAATTTTTTAGGTCTCTTTATAGATTCGATCTAGATTAGGATCCTGTGAATTAAGAACAGATCGAAGAACTCAGACACTGAAAGGATATCACAGTAAAGTAACGATACATAATGCCTGACAAGCTTATTTGTATAAACTCTACCACCCTGACCAATTTTGAGGTGACACTTTAACAACTAGCTTGTTTGTAATCATGAATATGCAAGTAGCAGTTCTCTGGAGTCACCTCACCCTTAGACAGAATCTTAATTTAACTCATTAAACTATATCCAGTAGTGTGAGCAGTGAGTGTGGTAAACAGAGGTATGGTCGGCTGAGGGTGAACTGCAGTTCCAGGGCCTTTATGTGCCTTGTGTTTTGAGTCTGGCAGAATCAAGTTAAATTGCTGGATTGGTTGGTTGGCTGGCTGGCTGGCTCGCTAGCTGAAGGTCTAATAAGAATTTTAAGCAGCTGGGCATGGAAGTACTCATCTATGATCTCAACATTTGGGAGGTTGAGGCAACAGGCTCAGGAGATTAAGGTTGACCTAAACTACAGAGTGAGTTTGACAGTGGCTTTGGCTATCATAAGACCTGTCTAAAATACCCCTCATAATTCCCCAAAAGATAGTCAGTGAAAGACAATGAAAAAACAGTTTCAGAGGACAGCCTTTGCTTTCATTGCTTCTGAACTGCATGGCTGTGAGATGTATGCTGTGTGAAGGTAAGGCTGACACACAAGGCATTGGATCATAGCCCTGCCACTAAAGCAATGCATCGGAGACCTCCGACCCAGTTCCCCTGTGTTATCCTGGCAAGGACTCCCATGACTGAGAACGGTGCCCTGTGTTTCTGCACTGAGGGTCTTACGCTCCCCCAGACTGCTATATGCTCTCAAAACAGGGAGTTTCAGTTTGCAAATACTCACACCTCAATCAAAACAAAGATCAAAAGTTGGCCAATAGCTGTCAAGATGAGTCAGCAGGTAAAGGCACTTAAGCACTCGCTGCTTAACCTGATGACCCAAGTTCAATCCCCAGGACCCACAGAATAGAGAGAATGGCTCCTGAAGATTGTCCTCTGATACACATAAGCACATACTCAAGTGTGCACAGCACACACACACAATGTTATGCAAAGAAATTTCAGGAGGGCCATAGACAATAAGTCCTAATGCAGAACTTCCAGACTCCTGAACACTAATTATTACAGGAACAATATCAAAGGGACACTCTGGGTATGGCGGTGTACATTTATAATCCCAGCTCTCTGGGGGAAGAGGCACGAGGATCAAGAATTCAAGGGCAGCCTTGGCTACATAGTAAGTTTAGTTCAGCCTAGCCTAAATAAGACCCTGACTCAAAATAACAACAGCAACAACAGATGTTTTAAAGACCTCAGTGTAATACTAGTTATGATGGCATCGCGGCAAACCAGAAAGAGTACATTCTCCAAAAGACAGCCACGGATGGGAATGCAGAGTGCCACTCACAGATCTCCTTTACCACACATGGGGACAGCAGTATGGCCCTGGTGGAGGGCTGAGCACAGAACCACACAGAAAGAACGCAGCGAGCATGAACAGTAAACAGGAATGTAAGCTGCCTTCCCCCTTAGAAACTGCTCTGATACTGTCATTCCTAGAGGACAAAAATGGGACTATTCTGACACCTTGTTTTCAGAGAACTGAACTTCATTTTTATATTTTTCTATCTCTATGATGTCAACTTGTGCCTGTGTAATGGAAGATGCTCACTCTCGCTGAGACACACCATGCCCACCTGTCCCCATGGTGGCAGATTCTCCAAGTCTATAAAGCAAATGTCAATGCCCAAACCACCTAAAAAACATTTGAAAAACTAGGCTCCAGGCTGTTCAGAGAGCATATCTTTACAATATTTATAAATGAAATGTTCTACAAAGTGACCACTACTTCCAACCCAGGACTGCACCTTGAACGTGAGAGCTGGAAGAGTGGACTCAGGAGGCGGAGCTGCAGGATATTATTTACAACCTGGCAATGGAAAAGGCTAGAACCACATGAGTCAAGCAGAAAGGCTGATCCCCTAGCTACAGGTAAAATAACATTCGGAACAGCGAAAACACCCACAGCCAACACTGAGCAGGGCAGGGGCTTAAGAAACCATTTCCCCTGATGATTTTTGATGTTTATGTGGAATGTTCTTCAAGCAGCAAATAACTTAACAGTGATCCTGACAGACTGAAAATGATACATCTTTCCCAGGACATAAATTAATTCTTTTGGTGGGAAATTGCTAAAATGGACAGTGTCATAAATTTTTTTTTTATAACCAAAGGAAAAGAAATGATTCCATTTCTTGCAAAAACTCTTACATGAAAAATACTAAACTCTCACTTCGAACTGTCCTGGTTTTCATAGGGCTCAGGGAGCCTGTTTCTAATTGGGGCAGTCCTGTTTACCTGGTGTTGGCCATGAGTCACAGTCTACATTACCTCAAGTGTGAAACACATTCTGCTGGAGACTGTTGGCCCCCACAATTCATATCCTACCTGAATAACTACTATAGGGAACCCCAGAGAAAAGGAGCCAGCACTCTCCATGCCTAGTTCTGCCACTCTTCAGATTTACATGGCGGATAACACTCAAAGACTCTGAAAGCCAGTGTTCATAATACAGAACACAAGAACATCCTGAGGCCATACCCCCATGACCCAAAACGTTAAAATGATGCCAAGTCTTTAACTCAGCCTGTAATATCTGGTAAGCTCCAGTATTCTGTGACCTGATTAGGGTAGTGGCATTTATGAATAAAGAGCTCGGAGAAAATTCTGGTCCCTTACTTGCTACACCTTTCCGGTCTTCAAAGTGCTCCATCATGGCTGAACTGAGGATGTCCATCCATCATGAGATAAAAGTCTCCTAATAACAGTCAGGAATCCTGGGAACTCTCTGGGGCCTTCCTTGGGGTGTAATCATGCCCACTGAGGACCCTCCTTTAACTCTGTTGAACTTAGCATCTTCCCAGACTCCGGGGAGTCCCTTACCCCAATATTTTGCGAATTAATGAATGAGAAGTAAAACTGGCCACTTCCCTTGATAGGAAACGAGATAGGGAACTATGGGACCTGCAGGTCTCAGGCAGGGAGGCGATGCCAAAGGGATGCTGGTGCCATCTTAAATGACTTTTCTCTTAGGATTGGCCAGAATCTCGAACATGATCCCTGGTGTCCTGGGCCCTGCCACCACCTCAGCTTCCTCTTCTGTCTCCAATGTTGCTTGCTGTGGGGCATGCAGGCTCACCCACGTGAGGCTGTCGTACAATGGAACACACTTCCTGCCCCCTTTTCCAGTGACGCTCCTTCCCCAACTATGCCTTACTGACTGCACTGCTCTTCCCATGAGCTTCTTCCGCTAGTTGACCTGGAGCTGCTCATGTCACTGAGTTCTAGATGACACAATTCAAGACAACAGCACTGTACTTATGTGTACTTCTCTGATTAGTGATAGTCCATGATCCTACAATGGGAGGGGTGGGAATCTGCTTCTCAGATAAAGCAAAGAAGGACCTTCCCAGTCTCCAATCCCTGCTCTATACTCTGCCTTGAAGGGAGTACATGAGCAACTCAGGGCTTCCAGTGCCCTCTGGATGCTCCCAACCTGGTGAGATAGAAGGGTGCTGTAGCAAACAAATGAACTTAGCAGAGATCTACTAAGAAACTCAGTTGTCAGGCCCACGAGCCCCCCACACTACAGTCTGCTTTAGGCAGGAATTGAGTTGATGTCTTTATCTTCAGCTCCGACCCTCTTTCAGTGTTTAATCATCGCCACACTTGGGAAGGTGCCGATATTTACCAGGTGTAAGATGGAAATGGGGCTTGCTCATTTCTGTAGCTCACTCTCTGACATGTAGGACCCACATGACTTTGTTTCTCATTTAATTAAGAAAAATTTCAAGAATAAGCAAAAATTGGGAAACAAGTATAAGGAATGTCCCAGCGTCCCACTGTGTACAGATGAACTGGCATGGCACCTTACCCTTGTCCCAGGCAGAAAAATGAGCAAATTAAACAAGGTTGCCACTTTACACACAATAATGGTAAGGTCTTAAAAACCTATAAAATTATCACTACAGTCAGGCACATATTCTGTAATGGCTTACAGGTAACAAATAAATGAATGGACACAGTGTAAGGTGAATAAAGGATCCAAGTTGTGGGTCTGAGTCCCCAGCTAGGGGCTTACCTGTTGGAGTGCTGCTGCGGAATGAAGAGGAGGGAGTGATGGGCGGGGTCACAGGGGGAGTAAGGCTTCCGCTGCTATGGCGTGGTGGAGTGGACACATTCCCTCGAGACACGGAGCTGGACAGGGTTAGTGAAAGCTTCGGCTGAATCTTCTTCTTCAGGGATTCCTGTTCTCGGCGTGCAGCATCTGTCATGAATCTGAAATGAGAGATGCAGGCGATCAGCCTTGGAAGAAGATACCTGACAGTGGGATCTGATAGATGCTCTGCCCTGGGGAAAAAAACCTGGGAGTAGGTCATCGAGTCTCACGAATGTTTGCCCTTTCCTATGTAATGGAGTGACCTTCTAGCTTGTTGCTCTTGAGTTTCTTCCAAATTGAGCCCATATCTTTGCCAGGAAGCCTCGATATGGATATGTACCCACCCTGAGGCCTTGTGTTTCAAGTGCTTTTCTCTTGGGAGGTTCTCTCTCTTATACTTGGAGGAGACCCAGCCATCCTTAAATCCCTAGCCATTCCCAAGCTGGGAGCTTCCTTCTTGTTGAGGACGGTGGCACTTAGTGCTTAGATCACTCACTGACACTCAACGGCTACAGTGTCAACTATCTGTTCCCTTTAGATGTTTTTGGCTCTGATTCTCCTAGTGAGAATTACTGGTTACTTGAGGTTTTATAGCACACTGCCAAGCCCTGCTAGGCTAGCAGCTGCAGAATGCCTCATCAGACCAAGCAGAGTCTAGAGGAGGCCTGAGAACAGGGTGAGGTGGAAGGTCAACAACCTACCTTGCCCACAGGCCTGTTTAACTTGTGATTTTCCTACTCAGAAGGGAGGTCTTACATCCTGCATGGCTCATCTGGACATGAGAGGTATTGTCCCAATGTTTGTGCTCTTATTCCTCTATAATCTATCATCTCATAGTCCGTGCAACAATCTGGAAATGGTAGTCTTTACCTAAAAACCAAATGCTTTCCATATTATTGGCAGGCAGACCTTGTCAGATGCATTTCTGGATGTTGTCACGATGAACATGGTGATTACAGAATATGAAAGCATCCAGGTGATAACAGACACTTATGTCTACCTAAGCCGAGAAGTGGCACTACTGTACCTCTCACATCTTCCCCATCAGCTGCACTTTGACCAGTTTAATAGTTACTGTAAACTAACAACATGGCACTTTACCATGGCATCTTCCCACATCTACTTAACATGCTGCTTACAAAATTCCTGAGTGTTTTTCTTCACTATGTCATGAACTTTTGGAAGTTAACAGATAGTTCTTAGAGTCAATTACACATACAACGAAACAATAGCAATACTGTTCCAGTGTCTTTAAATTCCTACTTTTATATTTGGAACAAAGATGGCCCACTCCTTAAATGATTCAGGCAAGGAGAACTAGATATACAAATGGACTTTTCTACTTTGAGCTGTACAGGAACTTAGACCATACTTTGACAAAGTCCTTAGGTTCAGTGTATAAGACAGGGATCATTTACATAACAGTGACTGAGAAAGGAACCACAGTGCAGTGAGGGTTGTTTGCACCCAGGAGCCTGAATTGGCTTCTTCTCAAGTGAAAAACTAGTTCTTCGGTTCTTCAACTGCTTTCCTGGCTTCCTCAAAACCTCTATTCAAAATATAGATGCTCAGGGGAAAAAAGGCAATGAACTGCGGTTTCCTTTTATTATTTCAAGTAGAACCACTAACTAGCCCAGTGCTAAGTGTCTCAAACTGGGGTGTGCTGTGTGCCAGGGAGTGGACAAAACCATAGTATAACCACCCAGCTTCTTCCAGGAAGACCAGTTGTACTCAGTGGTGGGTAATTCACATGGTAAGATAAACACAAGTATTTCATGGGGCAGACAAAAGTTTATAAGTTGTACTTTTGCTAAGAATGCGGTATTTGGAGTCACAGGGCCAGGGTTAAACCCTGCTGGATTACTGACTGTGTGACTTGAGGCAAAGTAACATAAGCCTTCCAGACCTCTGCCTTCTTATATTCAGAAGGAGACTGAAGCTTGATAGCTCTTATCTGATGTGTTTGAGAGCAGAAGATTTAAAAGGGTTTTGAATTTTAGAATATTTGCATAAACACTATCAGTTGAGCATCACTAATAGAGTCTGAACTTTGGAGATTTTGGAATATTTAGGGTTAGGGATGCTCAACATGCAAGGACTGCAAGTAGAGATGTGTCGTTCTCTTTCTATGGGAGAATTTGATCTTCGTTTAATTGGCGATCTGCTAGGCTGACATGTCAACATTCGTAAGTGATAACTGCAAGCCTCATTCTAAATCACCATCTGTATATACTCACAGGAAGTCTGGTATTCTCAATAGGGCTTTGTAAATGGGCATCCTTGTGAGACATCAGGTACCATGTCTAGGCTGCTACAAGAGCTCTGACTGTGGGCGGGGCCTCCAATGGCAGGGCAGCTCCTATTCCTGCTATCTGACCTGAAGCAGATTCACACTTGACAGTGGACTGTGTGAGGACTGAATGTGGTGACCCACTTGGAATATAGCAAGTGACTCAGAAGCTGCTTTTCTGCAAAGAACCACAGTGTGCTGTCTTAATACTTGGTCAGCCTCACTCAATAATGACACATTCTTTGAGTTGTTTCTAAAATGAGTGAGCAGAAATCTCACCCATGGAGTGGCTGATGGGAATGGGCCTGGAGAGGGTATATTTGGTGTCAGGTAGAAATTGGCCACTTTCTCTTTGGTTTAAAATGTATCAATACCTCACAAATAAAAATAGAAGACGAAGGTGTCAGTAAGTCAGGGTAACTTTAAAGTAAATGCCCTTCTTAGCTCAGCTAGGAAGCAGTGGGCCACACAGCTTCCTTCCCAGCCACAATCACCCACCTGTGGGGAGGTTGGCTGCTGATGACAATTTATCTTTGGCTTGCTTTTTGGGGGTGGAGTAGGTTTTGAGACAGGGTTTCTTTTGTTTGTTTGTTTTTTGTTTTTTTTTTTCAAGACAGGGCTTCTTTCTTTCTTTCTTTCTTAATTT
>NW_022196903.1:47768376-47769058 GCF_008632895.1 Mastomys coucha
CTGGCTGTCCTGGAACTCACTCTGTAGACCAGGCTGGCCTCGAACTCAGAAATCTGCCTGTCTCTGCGTCCCAAGTGCTGGGACTAAAGGCGTGTGCCACCATCGCCCAGCTAAGACAGGGTTTCTTTATGTAGCTTTGGCTGTCTCGGAACTCACTCTATAGACCAGGGAGGCCTTGCCCTCACAGACATCTGCCTGCCTCCATCTCTCAAGTGCTGGGATTAAAGGCATGTGCCATCACCATTGGGCTTGGCTTGCTTTTTCTAAGTACTTTCTAGGTATTGAGAACATGGCAGTCAACGTGAAACTGAACGTGAAGCACCCGCACCAAACATCACCGCCAACCCCCCTCTCCAGTCTTCCCCAGCCTTAAGTCATGGAAAACCTGATACACAAAACACACAGTTGCATAATGCACTTCCAGTAACCACACATAAATGTGCACACAGGAATGCCACTCCAATGCAAGCCCTGGTTAAAATGGCCATTTCCCAACACAGTAGGCCTTAGTCTTCTTCCCTTTATTGACTTTGATGGTACCTGTGCTTTGGGGAAAGGGTGTCTTGCTATAATAGAGCTTGGGCTGGTCTCAAAATGACAATCCTCTTTTGTTGGTCTCTTAAGTCTTTTTCTATATGAATACTTGAGACATTAAATTCTAAGGCTTTTTTTTTTTTTTTTA
>NW_022196903.1:47773648-47826405 GCF_008632895.1 Mastomys coucha
CCCCTCTGTCACTCGGAAGCTGAGAGGATCATGTCCCTGCTGCCCTGCGTCTCCCCTGGGAGTCGTCAATTCTAAGGCTTTAAGCCATATTCCATCAGCATGCTTATTAGCCAAAAGGTGAGCATGTTCCCCAACATGAGTATCCACCTGGGGGTGCCATTTAGAAGGGGATAAAGCAGAATGAAATCAAGAACTGAAGGCTTAGCGATGCAGCTCTAACCAGGGGGACAGCTCTCTCAAGCAAGCACACCCTGGCATCCCACAGACAGGCCTTCTTCACTATTTGGCTGGAAACACTCCCATTCTATAGCTGGGAGAAGCTGAGGGGGTCATGCTCCTCTGGTCTGAGACATCTCCCTCAGGGGGTTGACACCATCTGTAAGGCTCCCAGTAATCACAGGGAACAGGAGGAACTCAGAACTGAAAGAAAGACTGATCAAGTCACATCACCAGTCTGTACACTCACTCCTCAGTTACTAATCGGTGGAATGACCTGTTCCAGGCCACTGGGACTAGTGAGTGGCTAAGCTGGCACAAAAGCCAGTCAAGTCTTGAGACTGGATCAGTGGTTCCTACAGAAAAGTGCATGCCGGCTTGTGCTTTAAAGCCGTGTCCCACAGTTCTCAGAGGGTTTTGGTCTGGGGATGCTCAAGGAGACTCCTCTGGAGCTTACAGGTGGTGAGTGGAATGGCACCTGGTAGGGTGGCCAGGAGGTGTGTCGTTCAGGTCTCAGCCAACTGCTGCAGTGGGGCTGACGGGCTCCTGGAGGCCCTGCCCTTCTGTCCTGAGTGGGCCTGTTATGGAGAAGGTTGGCCATGTCCTCTCTCCACTTCCCTCAGCCTTGCAGTGAGGCCAGCTGCAGCAGAGCACTGGAGCTGATGATACTGGCCTGTGAGGGCAAGTCAGTTAATTTCAGAAACTTTATAAACTGGCTGTTAAATACAGCTATAATTAAATATTAAATTATGTAAATGTATTAAAAACAAGGGTTCACTGGTTCTTAATTATCCTATGGCATTTTACTATGATCTGTGACCTCAAGGTTACTGATATTAATGCTGTGTCTACTGGGTGTAAAGATACTACAGTATCTGTGTTCAGTAGCCTTACAGTGGTAGCTGCGAACCAAGAAATTGGGAATGTTTACATCATAGAAATGGGCAAATGTTACCATTCAGGACAGTTTTCCTCGTCAAGAATTAGCTACTAAATATTAGTCAACAGACCTAGTCTTATTTTTAATGTGGAAAAAAGCATTCAAATCAGGCTCCTTGCCTATTCACTGAGGGAACAGGGGAGGGATGGGAGAGACCACAAAGACTTCCTTTTCTTTGTAACATTATAAAAAGGAATATATCTCAGCACATTTACTATGAATTTGTAACATTTTAAAATGATTTTTAAATTATGGGATACGGGTAAATGAGTAAATGAGTTTTCTCACACAGTTTAGAGAATAATAAAATTATGATCCATGTGCCCCAAATTACCAGACACTTTGAAGTTTCTTTTATAACTTGTTTTCCCAAGAGAAATATTACCCAGATCCAAGTACAGTAGATTTTTAAGGGTTTTTCTTTTTAATATATGTATAGTTTTACACATAGAGGAATTAAATGTTTTTAAAAGAAAAATTAGTCCCTCGGGACTTCATCTGCTGTTGACTAACAGCCCGGAAGTCTGCGGGCAGCAAAGCCATGTTTTGATTTTGAAATTGAAGCTGTTGTTAAGATTAATTTTAATTTTCCTACAAATCAGAAATGTTTAAGTGGCCCATAATTTTACACAGTCATTTGTAGTAATATTTGTTATTGTGAGGGGAAGTACATATTTCTTAAGTATATTTTCAAGACTCCATTATAAACCTTTTAAGTCTGTAGACCACAATGCTCACTCGGGCTGGCAGGTTAAACATGGACTGTGAATGTAACCCACGGGGAATGTCAGCTGCTGCTGCAGGGAGACCAGTCGCAACCACAAACTTGGCACATTTATAGTCTTTCCTGAAACCTGGGCAGACATGCACTGCCATCTCATTCACTCGTCAAAACACCCATCCTGTGTTCTTCAGAGGGTTTGGGAGGTGTCGCTTGGCTTTCAGTGACACTGGAGGCCCCTAAGATGGAAGTGACCACTTGAAACTTAGTGTTTCTTGGAAAAATCTTAAAAGAACTGGGTTTTATGAGAGGGTGGGGAGTGTGAGCAGTGCAGGTTAGGAGGCTGCCCTGGTACAAGATGGGTCCTTGCAGAGTCCCAGCATCTCCCAGGCCCAGTTCTCCTGGCTGTGAAATGCAGGGCTGGGGCTTGGGCCTCCTCAGTCTAGCTCAGGAAGCACCCCCCTGCACCCCACCCCCCGCCTCCCAGCATCAGCCCAGTTCACTCTCTTCACGCCTCATTTTGGCTTCAAGTTCTGATCAGAAATGTATCCCACCTGCTGCACACACCTAGAACACATGCACAGCCCAGGGTCCTGAAACCCCGAGTCCTGAAAACAGGCAATGTAAAGGACAGCACCTGAGACCTGAGACGAAGCTCGGCTGCTGCTCCAAGGCCACTCACTCGCTTCATCTTGAGGGCAGGAGTGTTCAGTGGCGTCACTGTGTAAGCAGTAACACGCCAGACTGCAAGCTTGCCAGCAATACCATATAACATATGAGGTTTAGTATTTGTGCTACAATACCTTCATGAAATCTGGAAAATTATGAATTATGAAACTTACCTAGTCATGGATAACACATTTTAAGTGTTTTGTTAAATTAGTATTATTCCTTGTATTTTATGTTTTTTT
The DNA here is from genome assembly GCF_008632895.1 of Mastomys coucha. NCBI lineage: Eukaryota > Metazoa > Chordata > Mammalia > Rodentia > Muridae > Mastomys > Mastomys coucha. The sequence continues at coordinate 47,776,437 of NW_022196903.1, forward strand.
CCTGCATGTGTGTATATGTGCCCTGTGACGTGCACGCTTGGTGCTCTCAGGGGTCAGAAGCCATTATTTCTCAGGAACTGTAGTTACAGACAGTTATGAATCATCATGTGGATACAGAAAATCAAATGAGTGCTCTCTGCAAGAGCAGCAAATGTTCTTTTTCTCTGAGCCATCTCTCTAGCCCTGGACAACACATTTTAATGTAAATATTAGAAACATAAATTTCAATAAAATATTACCTTTGTTATTTTATCTAGTGAATATGTTCATGGCCATTACATGGGTTCCTTTTCTTCCCCATTCTTTCTGGCATGGCCTCACTATGTAGCCTAAGCTGAACATGAACTTTCACTTGTCTTGCCTCAGCCTCCTGAGTGCTAGGATTATAGTTTTGGGCAACCAAGCTCAGCTTACACCCATGTCTTTATGTAATAACAGGCTGTGGCCTGGGGTTTCAATATATTAGTGTAGCAGTTAGGGGCAGACTTTGGAAGAAGACTGTCTATGTTCAATTCTCTGATTTATGCTGCTTAGCTGTGTGACCCTAGACAATCTACTTAACCCTTCTGCGCCTCAGTTTCCCCATCTGTAAATGCTGATAATAACAGGACCAACCCAAGGGGTAAAAGGAAAGAGTCAACACATACGAAGCCCTTGCAACAGTGCTGATTCTTTGTGTTTGATGAGGGTCAGGTTCCTGGTTCACAACACATGTGGACAACACCAGCACTGGAAATCTAAGCTCACAAGTCTTTCATTACATCCAGGGTACTTAGATGAACACCTGAACTCACATCTGCACACAGTCTACCCTAACACATGTACACATAATTAATAAATAAAAAAATACATCTTTAAAGCTTTTCAGTTGCTACAGGTTGAAGAAAGTTAATGCTTACATTTGGGTAGGACTGACCCAGTTATGTGCTGGCTAAAAGGATAGATGACAAATACACACAGACCCAGACCCAGCAGCTTCTTCTAGGAATTGGGAGAAGAGTGAACAAGTAGCCCAGGAGGCAGAGGGTGCAGGATGACCCTGATCCCTGGCCATGTGCTGCCCAGGAAACACACAGGCTACAGGCCTGTCTGTGTACACGACCTTCTAGGTAGCACCATCCAGAGACCAGAGGCTGCTTGTGGACAATACTTAGGATCGAGGATCCCCTCCATCTCCCCCTCCCTCCCTGATCCCCCTTTCTCTTAACTTTTAAAACAGCAGTATCTCACCCTGGATTTAATCACTTAAATGAAATCCATGCATCAACGTTAGGCAGCGGGTGTCACGAGCAGGACTCCTCTCCCAGCCACCATGTCTTTGAATTTTCTTCAGTCCTGTAAAGTGTATGGTCAGCTTCACTACAGTCAGAGAACTGGCTCACGTAGGGTCCAGCAACTACCCTTACAAGTCATAGGTGAACATACGGTATCAGTGAAGCATTACTCTTTAGCCCCAAATAAATTAAACCATGATCTTTTTCATTGTTGATGTTAAGAATGAAAAAGTTCTAAGGGCTCCAGCACAGCCCTGGGTTTGGAAGGCAAACCTGGAAACTCCCTGCCATCCTCCCCTTCCCTCCAGCTTTCTCTGAACAAGGAACAGTAAGAGCCGTTCCTTACACATGGGTTTCATTGTTAGTTTCACATCCATGTAAAAACAAATGGACAAAACAAAGAGCTGCTGTTTATGAGATTTTGTGGTATAAAACTACAAATGATTCTTCCTGCTTTCCTATTTCGCCTTCTCTGAAAGCAAATTAAATTAGCATAATACTGCTAATGAGATGAGGTATAATTCTCTCCATAAACTAGAAGTTTATTTTATTTTTATTTTGCTTTTTCAAGGCAGTGTTCCTTTGTGTAGCCCTGGCTGCCCTGGAACTTTCTCTGTAGACCAGGCTGATCTCTAAATCATGGACACTCCTGCCTCTGCCTCCCAAGTGCTAGGATTAAGGGCATGTACCAGTAACACCTGGTTGGAAGAAATTTAAAAATGGGAGAAAATAAATTGGCCCCAGGACCTCTTAGAGGCTTGGCTGCAGTGTCTGTGCAGTACACACGCAGCACTGCCTATTCATTGAGAAACTGGGACTCTGCAGGCGTGGTCCTAACTTGATTTGCTTGGTCTTCTGAACTTTGGAAAACCATTTACTCTTTCTGGACTTGGTTTCCTTATTACAAGCCAGACATGATCCTAAGATCTCATGAAAGCTGTTGCCATGACCTTAGAAGATGAACACAGGGGAAGTACTTGGCCCACTTAGGAATTTCCATCTGGGAGTCTCTGGGCATGGCATTTCCACCAATATTGGTTCTCCCTGACCTTCACCCCAAATTAAAAGAAAGTACTATTAACTGTAACAGCCATCTGGTGGGTCAACTCTCACACAGTCCAGAGAAGGGCTATGGTACATAGCTATATTTGCAGTTAGAAGGATTCATTTACTTTACTTTCCATTACACGAGTGTTCATGCGGTGTGAGTGTATGCTGTATATGTGCATATCCACAAAGCCCAGGAATGGATGTTGGAACCTTGAGAGTTGTAGTTACAGGGTGCTGTGAGTTGCCAGATGTGGGTGGTAGGAACTGAACTCAGGTCCTCTAGAAGTACAGCAAGCTCTCTTAATCTCTGCACCGTCTCTCCAGATGCAATGGGATGTTTTCTTAAAGTGATTTATCCACTTAGGCAGTGAAACTATTTTGGGGGCAAAGTAGACTCCATACAATAGGTTACCCCTTCATATAGTGTATGCACATGGGCATCTTAGAGTTACGGATTTCAAGTTTCACAGGCCTCGGGGGCTGATATTTTTCCAAGGGATTTTCCCCATTTTTATTGAAAGAGTTCAGTTTAATTGCTCTAAAGAGTATTAAATCATATTCATGAGAGGCCATTGGTTCAGGCTGAGCTCCTGCATTAGGCTCTAGCAGACCAGAACAACTCAGAGTGCAGTTGCTCCTGCTCAGTGACACTAATCCAACTGAACCTTTAACCAGTCAGTTTTTCATAAAATAGGAGACTTACCAACCAATTAAAAATGGTTTTCCTTGAACCTCTTGATGAGAGAGTCCCTCTGCTTAACCCTGGAAGGGAAGTAACTTTGCACCAATCTGCTTTTAAGTCCCCCTTGCCCTTTGAAGCCCTTTTCTGTCCACGGTCAACCTCCTCGTACCACCAGTACAACTGATGTCTGCAGAATGGGTTGCCGTGCCACCCCGGAATTGCTAATAAAAGCCAATTAGGTCTTTCAGGCTTTTACAAATATGCTCTTTGCCTTACTGCTCTGTTTTCCAGGAGGCTTCTCTCTTATGACTGTGTTTATTCAGCTATTCAGAAAAGCACACACATGAATAATCTTAAGAAAACTGTTCGAAGATCTGCGACTGTTTTTGTCTCTTCCTCTTGCTGATGAGGGAGCTTGTGAATGCAGAAGTCTTTGGCAAAGGAGACTGCCCATGTGTGCTGGATGTGCAGAGTATAAGGTAGTTGGTAATGGTGACAGTTTAGGCATTTTAATAAAGATAAGTTTTTAAAATGCACAAAATACTAGTGGGATGAGTCTGGACATCTGCTGTCTTTTTCACTGATGTTCTCCTATTTTTTATAGTGATTATTGGTCAGTCACAGATTTTTTTATCTTGTGTTCACACAGTGCTTTAAAACTACAAAGGGATTATTAACAAAAAGGGAAAATGTGGCATGCGAGAAGAAGGTTTCGATACAGCCTCTAAAATCTAGTCAGATGTTCTGTAGCACAGCTTCAGGGACATACAGGGTTAAAAGGACTGCAGTGCTTGCCAAGTTTGGGCACTGCTAGGTGTTATATATATGCTTAGGCACTGGAGTACCGAGGACTCATTAATCTGGAAGGTCTGATCCAGCTCTTTCAGGAATTGAGGCTTTTCTGAGTGCAGATGGGAGGCTACTCTGCATTGTGTGGTGGTACTTTTGCTGTTCTATAAGTCGAGGAGCAAAAAGGAATGTCCCAAAGCCACTATTTAGTAATCCTTTGAAATGAGTTTGTATTTCACAAGATCTCCTAGCCACCTTACCCACATGCTTCACCCCATACACAGGCTCCATAAATGAGGGAATTTATAGGTTATTTGGAAGAAAAAGAGCAAGGTATTTAAACTTTAAAAAATGTCACTGTACTTAACTGTTAATGAAGTGTTGTGTGGTGGGGCCTCCAGCTCTTCTGCTGTTTGTAGCCAGCAGCCCTCATTTGCATGCCCAGGGCAAGCACTAATCCTTACCATCAGCTGCTCCCCAGAAAAGCATGTGCCCCATAACACTGTTCATCCCGCTGGTTTATTTAGCAAAGCCTTTCTTCCCAGCATACACAGGCTTCCATTTCAGGCCAAGCTGATTACCCCAGATTCCTAATTAGTGCTAATTAAAGCTTTAATGGATAGCAGCCAGAATTTAAAAGCATGCCACCTCCTTTAAAGACCCATTGCTGGTTCAGTGCAGGAATGAGCCAGCCCCAGGACTTCCTATGGAGTGATACAAGCTACTGGATGCCTTGGCACAAAACATGCAGGCAACGTCTGGTGACCTGGAGCCTCTCCATCCTGTTTTCCCAAGGAAAACAAGCTGCTTGCTCCAATCAATCTCTGAATGTCTACTGAAGTCGACGATGTTTTTCAAGGAGGCCATCTTTTAGTACTCCCAACAAATCTAACCTCAGGGGGATTTCCCCACTCTTGTAATGGCTTAGGAAACAAGACAAAATGCCTTAAATAAAATAATTCTGAGGATCCCAGTAAACCTGTGTTAGGTTTGAAAAGCCTTCTCATATTGATCCTGCTGCAGGGAATAGCATGGAACATTCCTAGTACATCAACACCAAAGGCAGCAGTTTAAATCTACCTTTTTCTTATACAATCCCTATAATGTGCAAGCTGACACATCTTTAACATGGCCAGACTGAGTCACAAATGTTCATAATACAGAAAGAAAAGAGGATCTGGAGTTTAACATGAACGAATGGATGCCCAAGGAGATGCTGAGTTACAGGGGTTGTGAATCACCAGCTTGGCTGCTGGGAACTGAACTTGAGTCCTATGCTAGCTCGGCAAGTGCTCTTAACACTAAGCCATCTCTTCAGCCCCAGATCTACATTTTGAGAACATTCTATGCTAGGTGCTTTTCCCCTGAGATAGGGCTTCGTGTTGTCAGATAGATCTCAATCTTACCATCTATATGCAGATGGTAAGATCAGAATTTCTCATCCTCCTGTTCCCACTTCCCATCTGAGGTTACAAGAATATGCCACCATGCCTAGTTTATGTGCTGGTGTTGGGGATCAAACCTTTTGTGCACACTTGGCAAGCTCTCTCCTAACAGTCAGTTTAAATTTCCACAGCTACAGGTGGCAGCTGGGCCTGTGTGAAGACCGCTGAAACAGAGATCTCTTCCCGGCATGAAGCATTCCTTCCACTGTGCTGTTTTTGCTGCTAAGAAGAATTGGGTTTGAGCCGGGCGGTGGTGGCGCACGCCTTTAATCCCAGCACTTGGGAGGCAGAGGCAGGCGGATTTCTGAGTTCGAGGCCAGCCTGGTCTCCAGAGTGAGTTCCAGGACAGCCAGGGCTATACAGAGAAACCCTGTCTCGAAAAAAAAAAACCAAAAAAAAAAAAAAAAAGAAGAATTGGGTTTGGATGTGCTGAGACTCAAGTGGTGGTGAGACTCCAAGAGTGTGAACCACAGGTGAGCAGTCACACCCTAGAGGAGTAAACATGAGGGTCTAGCATGGAAAGGTGGGAGAGGGCTAAGAACAAGTCTAAGGCAACACCCCTGTTTCTTCAGAGGAATGAGTGCTCTCCAAATGATTTCAGAGATAGTTTTTACATTTTTTTAAAGGCTTAACACACCTTTTATTTGCCATGTTTCTGATGACTATTTGGGGCATATAAATATAAAAATAAAAAATACATTTTTCCTGTGTGTGTTGTGGATGTGTGTGGTGCAGGTTCACTAGTGCTCATGTATTCAATAGCCCATGTGCTTATGTGGAGACCAGCGTGACTGCCGGTGTTTTCTCTCCTCGGCTCCTGCCTTACTTAGCCAGGTCTTTAACTGGAGCTTCCTTATTTTCTGCTCACCCTCTGCCTTTCCTCCTCTGTTGGGGTCACCAGCATGCGCAGACACACTTGGTTTTTTACATGAGTGCTAGGATTTGAACTCAGGTTCTCATGCTCTCAAAGCAAGTACTCTTACCCCCAAAGCTGTGTCCCTAACCCCAAAAGATTACTTTTATAATCAAACTACATGATTTATTCATTTCTCTGTTTAGTTCTTTTACACAAAAATGTGTTTTCCTTCATGGCTGGGAATGGTGGCACAGTGGTCTGATCATTTGGGAGAATGACGTAAGAGGATGTGAGGTAACCCAGGCATATGGGGACACCGGCTCACAACCCCAAGTGCAGCAAGCAAGCACAAATGGGAGCAAAGCTCAGCAGGCATGTCTGTCTTCCAGCCTGCCTGAATGAAGTACATAGGGTATGGAAAAATGTCAGTGTGAGCTCAGTGCTTGAGGCATGGTGCAACAAGAAGTAGCTGAAACTTAATTTCAAATTGCCCACAAACTATGTAAGAAACAGGAACTCTGGGGCAGAGGAGATGGTTCATTGGATTAACTGCTTGTTGTTCAAGCACTGAGGACATGAATTCAGTTCCTCAGCACCCGTGGAAGGGCGGGGACAGACAGATCTAGTTGCTTGCTGGTCAGCTGGCTGGCCCAGCTGAAAAGCCACACTCAGGCTCAGTGAGGGACCCTGTCCCAGGAATAATGTTAAGAGAGACAAAGGAAGACACCTAACACTGACTTCTGGCTTCCACATGTGAAAACTGAGCAGTTCTTATGTAGGGAATGGTTAGTTTCAACTGTCAATGTGATGCCATCTAGAGTCACCTAGGAAGAAGGTCTCAATGAGAGACTGTCTAGGTGAGGCATGCCCATGGGGGACTGTCTAAAGCATGTTGAGGTGGGAACATCTACCCACTGTAGATGGCCCCATTCCCTGGGCTCAGGGATCCTGAGATATGTAAGAATGGAGACCCTACCGAGCTGAGCTCAAGTATTCCTTCCTTCTTTCTCTCTACTCTTGACTGCAGGCAGGACTAGGTACTTCCAGCTCGTGCCTTGACTTCCCTGCAGTGATGGAGTAACTTGGAACTGTGAGCTGAAACAAACCCTTTGTCTTCTAAGTTGCTTTGCTGAGTATTTTATCACAGCAACAGGAACTGAAACCAGGACAGGAATTGTGACAAAGGTGTCAGCAAGGGATTGAGATCAGGGTGAAGTTTATAAAAAAACAAGCAAACAAACTTGAAAAACTGATTAAGACATCTGCTTTCTTTACCTCTGTAATGGACAACAGGAGCTTGGTGGCTATTCATGCCTCCTGTGGCCCTAAGGATATAATGAAAGATTTAGCAGAGGAATTCATGCTTCTTCATGGAATGCTGGAAGCATTCAGACAAAATGCCAGGCTTGCCTATTAAAACTGTGAAAGCCCAGGGTGGGAGCAATGAAGCCCCCACTGCCCCAGCCTGGCTTGTGATTGGCACAGGCGGCATTTCCAGCCACTGCTGCTAAATTACACAGCCGGTCCTGGCCTCGTTCATGCAATTAACTAGACTTTCTTCAAGTCCACACTGCTCCCTAGGAGAACATGAGGAATTTGTGAAGAGACATTATATCTTTGAGGATACTGGGGAGCCATTTAATGGGTAATTCACTAAAAGGAACCCAGTGTCTTTGAAGGAGTTAATTCACCTCCTGAGGCTGTGAGAGTCGGCTTCCTCATCAGGACTAATGGGGTGGAGGGAGGTCATTACAGAACAGATTACTACTTAAAAAAACAAAAACAAAAACAAAAACTTCTCTAATCATGCAATTCATTAAGAAAAGGACAACTCTATGATATCAGATTTCCGGACAAATAGATCAGTAAGCCAGTGAGGTTCTTCCCAGGTCTGGCTTACCTTGGCTCTGAATGAGAAGGTCTACATGTGAAGAGCTTGCTAGGTTTGGCCACCTGAGGGACACCAAGGATGCAGGGGCAGTCAGCTTGTCAGAGCATAGCTCAAACCCAATCTTCCCTCCACCTCCACTGATCCAAATCTTCAGAAAGAGATGGTCAGCCCACTGGTGGAAACTTCCAGATGCTTCATCACTCTTAAATTCAAGCAAGTACGCTTGCTTTCTGACCTGTGATCTTCTCCCTCTGACCGGAGGACACTGTCTCATATTCCTTCTCAGTGAGGTGGCAGGAAGGAGGACCCTGTATCCACCCAGCCCTGCCTGTCAAGGTTAGCTTCTCTCTGGGAGGGAGAAGGGTCTGAATTCGTTTGTTTCCATTAGTTAGGAAGAATGTGCGGTGGCTCTCTAGGATCCAGGAAGGCAGAATGAGTGCTGAGAGGAATGGGAGAAGATAAAAAAGGGTTGGGGACAGAACATAAAGGTGGGGATGGGCTGAAGCCACAGGGGCCAGAACTGCAGGCTCTTCATGCACTCTGTGTGGCAACACATACCTGTAATCTTAGCTCATGCAAAATGTTGGCAGGGAAATCAGTTCAAGGTCATTCTTGGCTACATAGGGAGTTTGAGCTCAGTGTCACCCTGGGCCACCTGAGACACTGTCTCACTCTCTATTCTTCACCCTCCAAAAATGAAAAAGTTCTCAAAAATACTCTTAAACTGTAAAGTTCTGAGTAAGCCAAGAAGTTGCTGCTTGTGCTTTCAGCAGCTCCTGGGATGCCTCGTGCATGGGCAACGGGACAGTGTTCACAGAGAACGGGTTTGCTGTTGGTGGCCTGATGGATGTGGAGCTAGGTCCAGAGGGACTCTGTTCCTAGTCCTGCTGGCAGCTTGTCACAAGAGCCTGAGGAAGGCACAAAAGGTCCTCAAGCACATGACCAGACATGCATTATAAATAAGATGAGGCTCAAAACACAGGATGATGATGGCTGGACCAGGGGCACACATTGAGTCCTGGACATTGTGGACTCTGTGTGCCTGTCATTCCTAAGTAGATCTCGTGGTTTTCTAAAACTGGAAAATATCAGTTCACCAATCCAGGAGGGCTGTGGCTAGCATTACTTTGCATTCTTCCTTGGCACCCTCTTCTCAAAGAGGACAGAAGAGAATTAATGTCCACTGCACACAGGGTTCTTTCCTACCATGCCAATCTGTTCGCTCTGGACTTCAGCTCAGGCTCCACTTTCTTATAAGCTAAAGGCCCTGAAGACACGAAAGTCTCTACCCTGCGGATCCCCTGGCCAGCATGCTGACTCAATTCATTTGTTTGTTTTGACCAGAACACTACTTATATGAAGGATTTTAACTGGTGCAAGCATAGAACCTTTGTAATGCAGAAGATGGTGACTGCTAGCCATTTTAACTACAAATCATGGCTACAAGTTTACTATGGGGCCAACTCCTTCACATAGGCCCTATTAAAAAATAATTGCCATCTGCCAGACTCCCTTCTTTTTCTTTTTTTTATTAAACCATCATTAATTACTGGTAACAACAAATTTCATTTGGATTTTATTGAGTAATTATAAAATAAATGGGAGGACATCAAGCTTCTTGCCTTGATGAAGGCAGAGATTCTTTATAATGCTACATTCCAAAGGTGTCCACGATAAGCCACCCATTCTATTTATTATGATAATTATAATTCTTGAAACTCATCCTTCCTTGGTTAACAAGTATCTACTTTCAGCTTAGCTCAGCCTGACTTCAGCATGGGTCATTAAACAGAGAACCTGTCACTGCCCATGGGTAACACTAGATCTTTTGTGGGTCATTGTATAATTCACTGAGGTTGCATAACTTGATCACTACTATGTCTTAAAGTTTTCATATTCTGGGTATATAACAACATATCATTGTAAAGTAATTAAAAATAGAGCGGTTTTGAATGTCTTGATTTGAACAGGTTTACTGTCTGGAGAAGGCAAAGTGCAAAGTTTTACTGATGCTTTTCAACTACAACATTTAGGTTAAAACATTTGAAACAAGCCATTAATTTAATAACGTGTTCATCCACAACAAATCATAACTCATTTCTTTTTACTGCAAAAGTAATTGAGTAATGAATAATGAAAATCATCCCACTGAAAAGGGGCAGTAAATATGTTGACTTTATTATTAATACTCAATTTTGGTTAATAAGGCAGCTATTAAATTTGTGACAGGATGGATCTAATTTATTGACTATTCAAGATAACAGTGAAATATTACATAGTAAATACCTGTGTTCTTACAAAAGAAGATGTGACTCTAAAACTACAAATAGAATTCAATGGAGAGGCCAGCTCTCACTGAGAGCTCTCTGACCTTAACCTTTGGGTCCCTGCACCTCACAAGTTGCTAAAATAATTTAAAATGGATGCATGTGCATGCACATAGGGTCACCGAAGAGAGCCATACACCTCAACTTTTAGTGCTATAGTGAGCTGGAAGTCTCTAGGGAATGAGTTCCTAACAGTAAAACCTGGAAAGAATGCTACACCCAAAAGATGCTTGCTCCCGAGGTCTCAGATGCAATGTTCAGTGCAAAAATGCAAAAGCAACTCTTATTAATGGTGGAAGGGAACAAAGTGGGTGCTTCTCACTCTGTCTCTGTAAACAGTATCACAGCTGACTCTTGATACTCAAGGCAGTGTGGTACTGAGTTCAAGGAGACTGAAATACTGTTCAGGGAAGCATGAGCTAGCCTCCTATGAGCTCTGGTCACTCCACCAAAACTTGTTTTATGTATGTCTCTGTTTGAGGATACATTGTTGGTTCTCTGGAGGTGCAACTAGCTGCAGAGTGACTCATGTCTGCAGAATGCTGACCTAATGCTTGAGTTTTCTCTAAGAGATATATCACCATCCTCTTGTGCTTCCAGACACAAGATAAAACCTGGGACTAGGTTTGGGGACCATTTTAACAGAAAGCCAACAAAAAGCATGAATCTTTAAAGCAAAACTAAACAAAACAAAAACAAAGCCAGAAACATGGCAGCAAATGGGCCCTGAAGGAGTCTATTATTGCTAGTAGGCAAGACAAAACAAGAGGACAGAGAGAGCTGCCCTCTCTGACCTCAAGCTGCCGGCCGCACATATTGACAAATGACAACAGAATGCTTCAAGTAAGGATTCTGGGGTTGCATATAGATTTTTAGCAAGAAGGCAAATTTGCAATCACCCAATCTACAAATAATGTGGACTGCCTGGGCTTCACACTTTAGCCCCCTAGTTACCTGCCTATGTGCTGTGCTGGCTTTCCTCTGGGCTTCACACTGTGGCCCCTTAGTCACCTGTCTATGTGCTGCACTGGCTTTCCCCTGAGCTTCATACTGCTGGCCCTATGTGCCGCACTGATTTCCTCTGCAATTCTTCTCACTTAGGGGCCATCTCAGACTACAATATGCCCTTCATACAACAGGAAGGACCAGAGCATACACTGATTATTCAATTAATCACAAAATTAATTTCTACAAATCACTAACTTCTAGAGCTTCAAATAATGTGTTTGGGGACTTTTCAAGAGATGGCCCAACCTTTTCTTATTTGCATGTTTCAGATAAGAGGTTAATTTTACTAGAGGGACATTGTATAATGCCCTAAGTTTGCTAATAGCTCCAAAGTGACAGTGTTATTTGTGACAAGATTTCCTGCTTGACCTTCATAGGAAGACTGCTCAAGGCCTAACATGAGTGACATGTGGCATTTCTATAGAACAAAGGTGCAATTCAATGAAAAGTATTTAATAGGTACTTTCAGAGCTGGGCCAAAGATCACCAGCACATGCCCCAGAGTGCCAGATTCAAGAACAAAGATATGACACCACCAGCCCATGGCCCAGAGTGCCGGTTCCAAGAATGAAGATATGGTATCTCTCGGGAACACTTTAACAACACTTTCTTTAACAATTATCTGTCTTCTAGGTATGAGGCCATTTGGCTCTGTGAGAATAGTTCAAGGGGCCTTGGTCCAACCTTGAGAATCTGACAGGAAACAAAACATCAAAACCAAAGCCAACCAATTGAGCAGAGATGATCATGTTTGAAAGGATGGAGTTTTAAAATAAACCAAGAGAACTTAGGGTGCAACAGATGATAGAATGAGACACACCCCCAGGCAGAAAGGCATGTGTGTGTGTGTGTGTGTGTGTGTGTGTGTGTGTGTGCGTGTGTGTGCAGGGGGTATTATGATTTCTAGGTCAGCACAGGGGCCCTTTGGTGTTTCATATGTTTTCTCTTAAAATATGCTAAGGGTTTTGGTGCATTTTGAATGGTTTCACCCAGTTCTTCAGGCTCATCTGCGCCTCCAAAACGGCTCACTTAGTATACTGTCCTGTCAGCTGTCTGATGGGCAGCACTGATTTACATCCTGTGGATGCAGGCTGGGGTGGAGCGGTTTAGAGTGGTAAGGAAGTGTTCTTATTCTAGCCACTGATGTCCTAGGGAAGGCAGGGAAGCTCCAGACTTCATATGTTAGGGCCCAGACAAGAAACATGAGTGTTTTAAATGCTCTTTCTGAATCTGGAGCCCTTTCTAGCAAAGAATACTTTCACCTAAACACTTTGACAGTGAATTGTATAGGGGTAGAAAAGCAATGAACCAACAAAACAAAACAACCCAACTTGTGCAGCCAAAGGGGGTCTTCAAGTATAACAGGCTAGCATGGATTTGAGACTATCTCCACAGAACAACATCTCCCGAGTCTTGTGGCAAGCAAAGCAAACAGAATGAGGCAATTTTGCTTCAAAGCTAGGACACATTAGCTGCAAATAACTTCATCAGTACAGATTTATTAGCTATAGAATGTTGGATAAAGGGTGATGTGGATACCAATGAGCTCAGATTATTCAAGATGTGTGGCCTGAACACACAGCCTTCAGAGAATTCAAGGGACAGAAGAGTTCAGGACAGAAACTAGCAATGCAGTTAACAAACCAGTTCTTTGCAGACATTTCACTAAGACACAGGGCACTCATTGATGGGAAGCTCAAAGGTGCCTTCTAAGCAGGAGTGGGATCTGAGAAGACTGAGGATCCCTATACAGTAGGAGCTTTTGGTCATGATTGCCAGGGTGTAAGCTGTTTTCACTAATGGTATACCAAGCATTTTATCCTTCCTAAAGACCACAGGCAGTGGTGACAGGCACTGATGTTATATCATAGTATGATAGATCAGTACATTTTCATTTTCCTTGAGATTAGATTTGGGATATGGCTTGATGTGGCCAATGGCATGCACATGATAACAACGCTTCTTCCTGAGATGGATTCTAGAACATGGGTCTAAAGGGCAAGGTTTTGTTATTGTTAGGGTTTTTTTTGTTTATTTGTTTGTTTGTTTTAAGACTGGGCTTTTCTGTGTAACCTTAGCTGTCCTAGAACTAGCTCTGGGGACCAGTCTGGCCTTGAACTCACAGAGATCTGATTGCCTCTGCCTCCCAAGTGCTGGGATTAAAGACATGTGCTACCACCTCCAGGCACAGGCAAGGTTCTTGAGTGGTTACAATGAGTGGGACATCTTCCAATGAGCTCTGGGGCTCATGAAGAGCAGTAACCAAATGCTTCTCATGGAGACCTATTTTTGCTACTGTAAATATTGGCAAGTGCATCTGAACTAAGGTTAGGTTTTTTCCTTCACTTTTAGTTAAATAGTAAAAAAATCCCAGTGATTCTTTACTTTCTGGATCAAGTAATATTTTCATCAGCACTCCAACAACACTTTCTTCCCTCTGCATGTGAGCACCAATTCCAACCTAAGACGGTCACAGAACTCAGCACCCAGCCACTTCTATTTTCCTGTACATGTTAAGAGTACTTCGCTGAGGTGACCAAGAGACTTCTGAGGGCAGAGGTCATGTGGTCGGTATTTTTACAATATCATCAGCAAAGGAGGGAAGTCAGCAGCTTACAAAGAGTGTTGGCTGAGGAATGGAGTGGCCCATATGCTATAGTGCATGGACTCTGTGTTACTAACCCAGCCAACATGCACTGCTGCACAGTACAGTAGGGATCCGAGGACAGAACTGCCAGCAGCCACATGGCTACTCCATTGAGAGGAGCTGTAGCGACTTTTGCCAACAATGCAAATTCCCACTGTTCTGTGTGAATTGACTATAGATAACCTGTTCACTGCAGCTTTCAAAAATAACTAAGGAGTAGAACCTCACGGTAGAGTGGTGATAACTTCAGGAGCAGAAAACAGCCAATGGCATTTAAAGTGGAATTTGGTGGTTTGTTCTGAACTGCTGTGAACTGTGAGGAATGGCAGAGATTGCTGAAAAGGAATGCTTGAGCCTGGTTCAGGTTTTATTAGTGTGAACAGTCTAAACATGGCCCCCGTAAAGTCATCTGGCCAGCCCTGTGCCTCAGACTCCTCGATCTCAGGCATACAGAGCTGTGAGTTTTGAAGCAGGAGAGCTGACTTCAGGACAGCTGCTCCATAAGTGAAGGAGGTGGCACTGGAACACAGGCAAGCGATTTTAAATGCTAACCATTAGTGCAGGCTTGAAAATTCTATTTTGTAGAATTACAATGTTTGAACATGGGGGTCATATTTTGGATCTAGGAGTTATGAATGGACATGGAAGTTGGACATTTTAGGGAGTTAACTTCAGTGAGGGATACAAAAACATAAGTTCGCTCATTCTGTAATTGGTGATGAGTTTAAAAACAAACAGTGATTAAATTTCTCCAAAAGTAAGTGAAAAAGTAAGCCTGTCAATCATGCCGTGAGCACTTGAGTGGCACATGTTGTCATCACTGCTGGACCAGCAGAGCAAGGAGTTATAGTGTCGCCCACAGAGCTGGACTGCAAGCTCAGGGCACAGGTAGGACAAGGTTACAGCTGGGAAAGGTGGACCTGGATGTTTAGACAACCAAGGAAAAGTCAGGGTGATCAGCTGGCTGTCCAATTGTATCTATGTTGCTTATAAATAATCACTAGTTGACTAATTCAAGCAGAACCAACTAGAGATAGGCTCAACTGTTACAATGCTATTAAGGAAGAGGCAGAGAGGAGAATTCAGTCCTTGTTCCTAATAGGTGATTGCTAAGAGACAATGGAGGCTGTCCTACCCCACCCTAGGTAACTGTGTGCACCTTGGAATCCTCAACTGCTGCTCACACAATCCAAGCAATGGGACAACTCACATTGTATGACTGAATGCCTGAAAAGAGGTTCTGTTGTGCTGGAGAAATGGCAAATGCCACTGGACTCACCAAGCCTTTGCTGCACATTACACTCAATATTTTAGAGTGCTGGGACCTCGGCTTGATTTTGAGACTTCAGCCTCACTTGGTAACTGATGCCTCTTGGGGCACAAAATTATGTACGTCGTTAAAACTTCATCAAGTAATAATTCCACTATGATTGTTAACATAAATAACAGCAGTAAATAAGTACGCAGTGATAGCTCTGTTTTTGTTCTACCCAGAGAATTGCAGTTTAGCTCTGATGTGTGAACTCAGGACACTATTCCCATTGCTAACTGCCACTCAACCTCACAAGGGTGGGTCTTCCTTCAATTTAAGGTTAGCACATTACTAGCTAAACAAGAGAAAAAGACCAGCTTCAAACAGGAGGACTCATTCATGCAGGGTGAGGGCTAAATAATCAGGGATCACGTGACCAGGCAGGTACAGTCCTGCCTTCTGCTGTCTTTCTTCCTGACAATAGAAGGAAAAACTGTTCTTGTGGAAATTGATTGAGTTTTGTTCAGACGGAAAGAAGAGGAGAATGTGAAGAGACACAAGGGTCCTCTCACAGAAGGAAGTTCTTGTCAGCCTCATTGGTGCAGGACAGCTTTCTCATCTGATGAATGCTCCCCCTCACCTTTCCACCAACAACAAAGGTATTGCCTGCTAAGATATATTGCCATAATACGATTGCTGGGAAAATATATGGTGTAATACAGAGCAGTCTAAATACCTGTAAGTGGAAAAAGACATAAACGACCATTTTAATTACTTTCCTCATGTAAAACGCAGCTGTAGTAATGTTGGCAGGTCTCACCTGCCCTGTTTTAAATCTGTGACATGAAATCATGACACTTAATTAAGTCTTAATGCATAAAAATATTTTTATTTACTTTTTATGGAATATCAGCATTTAAAGCTTTCTATTTATGTAAGTGCTTTATAAATTACTTGAAATACTTAAAAAAAAAAAAAAACCCTGACTACTACTAATCAGCAGTTATAAATACCAGTTTCAATTTCATTAATTAAATGCCTTTCTGGTGGACTCCTGCTGCTGTGTGAACTAGCTTTAGGCTATGAAAGTAATGAGTCCGGACAGAGTCATCTGATCTCACACTTGGTGCAAAACGAAGGGAAAGGCCTTGCCCACAATTCCTAGCCTGTTTACCAGACTGCAAGCAGCCTGACTGTTGGAAGCATTAAGAAGCCTCAGGCTTCGCCCTTCCCCCTTCTGTAGTTTCCCAGTTTCTGATTTTTATAAGGATTGGCTCAGAAAATACGGTATTCTAGCGCCCTCTGCAGGCCACAAGCCTGGCAGCCTCTTTCCAGTGTGGCTTTTCATTCAGCCCCAGAAGACTCTATCATGATTATCAAAACCGAGTCAGATCTCACTGGAAAGATATTTCCTAAGGGTAGGCTGGCACTGGTTATTCTGCACCCCCCCCAAAAAAAAAGCCTTAGGAAAAACCTCCTTTGTTGGCTTGTTCAGGTGTAAATTTCTGTCTTCAAAGCACATGGCAGAGCTTTAGGGACTGACTTGTTTTCACAGTCAATGTCCTAACAGTTCTTAAGGTCTGCAAGAATACAGGCTCAGAGTTTAGGAATACAGGCCTGGGCTTAGGAAGGCCGGTTCAGGAGAAGAAGAAAACCGAAGTCAACTGTGGGTGCACCTGAGGCTTCCTTCCTCAGCCAAGTTCTCATTCTAACGAAGTGGCAATTTAGGAAAATGCAGGAAATTTCTAAAGTGTTTTAGGGAACTTAGCATGAATTTTTACAGGCTGTTTTATATTAATTTAAAATGTTTTAGAAGGGATTGATATAAAACATTGCTGAAAGAAAGCTACTTGTAAAGATAAAAAAGGTGGGGGGGCGGGGTCTGGAAAGATATCTTTGGGGTTGTTAAGAGAATTCACTGCTCTCAAGGAGGACCTGAGTTCAGCGCCTATGTCAGGCAGCTCACAACTGCCTGTAATTCCAGCTCCAGGGGGTCTGAAGCCTTCTTCTGGATCCTGGGGCACCAGCACACATCTGCCACAACACTCACCTCTATACATGCACATAAATCAAAAGAGATAAAAATGAGCAAGTGTTTGGAGATAAGAAAACAGGATGGTCAACGCTCTGTTGGAGTGACACTCCCCAGGCCACACTGTGGGTCTCGGAGTCTGCTTGATTATCAGAAAAACAATCAATAACCTTTTTGTTTATTTTCCTATACCAGGTCTTGCTATAGCAATAGTCTGGGTGGTCTTGAACTAAAGGCCTTCCAGACTGCTGGGATTACGGCTATGTGCCACCACAGTTAGTCTGAGAACCTCTCAGAAGCCATGTCTTTCAAAATAGTGTTAAGTCAGCACAAGTATTAAAAGGTACTGAGTTATTTTTCTTAATAGTTAAGAGCATTGATTTTTTCCCTTCCAGTACTAGGGACTGAACTTTGGGCCTCAGGGACACTAAGAAAGCACCCCATCAGTGAGCTGAAAGCAATTCCTTGCATTGTGGAGCATTGTCCCAAATACTCCCTTTTAGTGAAGTTATACAGAGTAGGATCATTTATAAACCTCTTGAATCATAAAGCGACCCATACCTTTGCCAACTCACAGAGGTGGGCAGACATCTCACAGGGTCTCTTACCCAGGTAGTCACAATGAGACTGGAGACATGTCTGTGTTAAACTATCCTTTCATGGTGTTGTGGTCATTTAACAGGTTCTCTTGAGAGACTGCAGGAATACCAAGGAGGCAGGAGTCTGAGGGCAAGGTTGCAGTTTAGCTGGGAGCCTAGGGACTGGCAGCATCTTCACCCAGAGGATATTCAGTGCTATAGACAAGATTAGTATGTCCTCAGGGGAACGGACCAGAGATTTTTGGTTCCAATAAAATGACACTTCCAAATGAAAACTCAAAATGACAATGTTGAGCTTCCAGATTTGTTAAATTCAGGAACAAGGGTTCTCAGCAGGCCCTGTCAACAGCCCGGGTTAGAAGAGGGCAGCTGCTGCTGTGGCTCAGCATACCCATCCCAAACATCCCAAGCCAGCCACACACCCTTCATCCAGGCTGGAATCTGGCTGCCAGACTAGTCCCTAGCTCAGCTTATCTCCCACTGGGAGGCTGAGGCTGCCAGGAAGGAATGGCTGGCGGCTTCCCAGCAGATGTGGGCTGCTGACGAATGGCAGCACAACCCAGGCTTGGCGCCGCCACATTTATGGTCCTTCCTCCACTTCTGCCTGCTGCCCCCTCATTGCTTGCTGGCAGCCCTGGGCCAGGGGACAGGTGATGAGGATTAAGCCTAGCATATTTGCATATCCTCAGCACAGGGAAGGAAATTAATACCGCAGTGACATGATTTAGTGGCTAGGTTTATGCAGTGAAAAACCCTGTAGCAGTTGTGAGCACTGAAGACCATGGAAGGCATAAAAGGCAACATGTCTGGCAGGATGGGCAAGCCCCTGGTCAATGGAAGAAGCAGAAAGAAATGGGTCATTTTGGGGAGAAATGTCCAAAATTCACTTACAAGTCATGAATGGGCACAGGAAACTACTTTTGCCTTCTTTTTGCTGGGGGGGCGGGGGTGGACAGTGGTGGGGCCAACCGTCATCTTTACCACTTCAGAAAGGCTCTGGCATGGCGGGATAGGCCTTGGGCCACACCCTGCCCAACTTCAGACCTTGTATGTCAGGAAAGTATTTCAGAAATGCCAAAAACATTTTTTCTTTATAACAAGAGCATAGAGACAGTTTTAGACTTTCACAGAAGTGTAGAAGAAAAGGATTTGACCCCAGGCCCACATGTTCATTTGGCCAGACTATCTTCCTTCAGGAGGGCAGGAAGGGGGTGCTTTCAAATGACTATTTAGACAGCTGTGTCATGCTGGAACTATAACAGGAAGGCAGTTAATATTCTTTCAATTTGTTGTCATCTAAAGGTACCTTAAAAAATGGGTGCCATTAAAAGCTTCTCATTTCCATGAATTCAATAATATAGTGGGTACATTTCTGAGCAAACATAAAGTGCTGTATTGGTGCCCACTTCCCACAACAGCAGTGGGCTCCGCTCTAAGCATAGCCTAGACCAGAAATAGCATCGTCCCTCAGGATGATGGCTAACTATAAAGAAAGCAAGCTACTTAATGACAAATGCCAGGACACACATTAGAAACGGCTGTCTTCTTTACTGCTGCCATCTAAGGTGGCCGGATACACGTTCTAGCAAGTTGCCAATTTATTCTCCAAAAACATCTTTGACATTTTCTTACAAAGAACTTAGGCTGAGCTTTTCTGTGATTAAATTTGGAGAGTAAGATGTGCAATTCAACCTCAGAACTCCTTGGATTAGAAACCACAGGGCTAAAGATAACTAGACCAAGTAAATTGAAGCTAAATGTAGACTTCAATACTCATCAGAACAGAAATTCCCACCAGGGCACATCTCAAGTATACAGCTGAAAATACTTAAAAGCCTTGATGTGTGTGAACAGTGTGCATACTGAGGCCAGGGGTACACCAGGTGTCCTATGATTGCTATCTCAGTCCCTTGAGACTCTCACTGAACTCAGGGAAAGGCTGGCAGCCAGCAAAGCTGGGAGATCCTCCTTGCCTCTGCCTCCCTTTTTCTCTCACCACTGCTGAGAGCTTCATTTTGGAATGATTGGGTTGCTGCAAGAGGCAAAATGTATTCGGCCACACTCAGCTTCTTGGGTCTCATGAATCTGAGCTCAGGTCGTTACGCTCCTGCAGCAAGCACTCTTCCACAGTGAGTCGCCTCCTCTGTCTGAATGGATACTTTAGACAATGAGAGGATTATTGACACATACCCATAGACATCTCACATTTTACAGGCTAGTGGGTTTTGGTTGTGCATAGGTATTTTGGCATATGTGCCTATTATGCATTATTTGTGGATAGTAAACTAAATTCCCATCAGACGACACCCTAACTATCCCGGCCACCGGAGGCACAATATTTTTATTCTGGACGGACATTTGGGTGGAGCTCTGAGTGCCGAGGAAGAATTTTCTACAATACTTGGGAGCCTAGCTGTGGCCAGCTTGCATGATTTGCATTGGTATGTGGCCCTGTGCCCTTGTCAGGGCTACTACTCCTGTGATGAAACACTGTGACCAAAAGCAAGTAAGGGGGGAAAGAGTTTATTTGGCTTCCACTTCCGCATTACTGCTCATCAATGAAGAAAGTCAGGGCAGGAACTTGAGAATGGCAGGATGCTGGAGGCAGGAGCTGATGCAGAGGCCATGGAGGAGTGCTGCTTACTGGCTTACTCCTCATGGCTTGCTCAGCCTGCTTTCTTATAGAATTCAGAGCCACCAGCCCAGGGACCACCCTATCCACAATGGGCTGGGCCCTCCCCCACTCATCACAAATTAAGAAAATGCAATACAGCCTGTCTTTTAGAGACCTTTTTTTTTTTTTGTCCTAAACTGTCTATTGGATGTGAATTTTACAAATATTACATGAATTAGCGGTAACGATGGGGTTGGAGAGTATTGTGTCTTCTCTGGGCTGCACTGCAAGAGCCACCAATAGTGTGGTGGAGCTTGTGGCCTTTTCCAAGGCCACGGCTCTGCGTCCAGCAGATGTCAGCCCACGCATCTCTCTGTGCTTGTGGACTGGTTTGGCGATCCACTGGGTGTCAAGATTTCTTCTGATAGTTTTATGGAACGAATCAATGAGGACAGGCTCCAAACATTTACATCTGGAATCTTCACCAACTCAGTAGGAATTCAGGACTCTCAAAGCTCCACAATGGTACCCAGCTCTCTCAGAACAGACTCAGAGCTTTGGGCAAATTCAACTGTTTAACACCATGATGGACAAGCTTGCTGTAAGCCGCACCCTTAGGAACTGTGTGATTGTAACCACCAAAGTGGACACAAATCCTGTAAATGACAGAACCTTGCTTAGCCTAGTATCCCAGGCTTCAGCCTTTATCAGGCCAGGTCCAGTGGGAAGCCCTGTGCAGCACAGAGCTGGTGGCATTGCCAGCAGTGGACCCTCAGAAGAAAGAACATCACATCAGGCTGCTCCTTCCTCCATAGCTCTTGATGTATTTGTATGCACCCATCTCGGCTCACCTGATGGCTGCCAGAGAAAGGTAGAGGCATTTTCTTAATTGAAGCTGCTTCCTTGCAGATGACTTTAGCTTGTGTTAAATTGATATAAATCTATCTAGCACACATTGAATGCTGAGAATTAAGTGATAAGTCTCAAAAAGGGGTTGATGTCACCACTCAGTCAAGAAAAGCTGGTCTGGAAACAGTATGGCATGTATTAGGGCTCCTTTGTGCCAGCTGACATGCAGCACTGGGGATCTGGAGGATGACAGCTCACAGCATTGTCACAATATAAGGCTGGGACTGGAGCCCCATCTGAGCTCCGTTGCAGTATGGCATGAACAGATCTGCAAGCTCAGCCTCATGGCTTCCAATCCTTGAGTGTACCTTTACCTGAACATTGTAAGAAAGATGGTAAAACAGCTGCTCAGGATCTGGCTTGCTCATTCCTCTTGCCTAATAAGAGACTAACTTTCTGGCTGATGTTAAGAAGGTAGCTGACATTCTGCTAAGGCAGTATTAGGGTTCCACTAACAGACTTCACCATATCAAGACCACAAGCTATTCTGTCATCTGACATCTCATTCATTAGTTTGCAAATATTACACATTCCACAAAGAACTTGTCAATGCAGATGAAGACTCCATGATGCACACAATTTGGTTAATGGCATTCATATAGGAAAAGCATTAGGAGGTTCATTTTACAGAGAAGGATACTGAAGGCTAAGGTATTACATGGCTAAGAGGATGCTCTTGGGACAAGGAGTTCAAGCATCCTTTTAGTTTTTCATCCTTCCTAGTGTACTTATGGGACTAGACCCTAGGGGATTTGAGATGCAAGCTTAGTGGCAGGAGGCAGTAGAGGTAGGCTTTCATGGCAGAAGAATGCATCCTTCCACTTTCTGTAGGAACATCCGACTTGCTGCTCAGTATTCTAGGATACCGAGTCAGATACTTGTCAGATCCACTTCTGGAAGCTAGATTTTCTTTTCCTCAAATCAGTTTTCAAGGAATCCCACAATGAAGTCCATATTACTGTGGTTTCTCAGAGGGATAGGGAGGGTCCCTCTGGGAGAGCCTCATTTTGGAATATTCCTGTTGCTACAAGAGGCAAAAATGTGGGCAGTTTTCTGTTCAGCTGGTTCAGATAAAGTCTTTTAGAAGCCAGGAAGCCAGGGAGCCAGGGACAAGAGAACAACTAGGGCCTTATATCTCCAACATGATTCACCTCCACAGTATAGTTGTTTCTGGTGCACAAGGATGATTTATTACCCTTTCCAATTTCCCACAGTTCCTAGGAGCAGAGGCTGCCACACTCTTTTCATCATGTAAAAAACCTCTGTGGAGTTGTCTGTTCCAATGCCCCCATAGAAGTTCTTCCTGTGTTTACTACTGACATGTACAAAGAACTACTCACTTCTGGGCAGGCCCTTTAACTAGAGGTTTAAGGGGATCCACCAGGAACCATACATTGCATTCCATACATTAGCTTGGCCATTTATCTATTTTCTGTGTGACCATGGAAAGTTTAACATGCTTACATCTTAGTAGTATGCATCTGTACAGTTAAGGTGCTAGTCTCCATCTAGGGTGTTACAAGTGCGGGATCCTCATGGGAATATCTGAATCCACCCCTACCCCACAATGATAGCAAAAAGCTCCACAGAGGACTACCTCATCATGGTGGAAATGCGAGGAGTGTGTGGGTGAGTCCTCTCAGCTCTACTTAATCATCCCAAGTGCTGCTCAGTATCCTAGGACACTGAGTCAGTTACTGGTCAGATCCAAGTCTGGAAGTGAGATTTCTTTCCCTCAAGTCACTTTTCAAGGAATCCCACAATGAAAACATTCACCGTGATATACTTTTGCTAAAATAAAATAACAGAATCTTCTGGATCTGCCTGCAGCCTGAGGTCACACAGCAATTTGCATCAACATTCTGGTGTATTATTTGAGAAGCTCATTTGTGTTTATTTAGTTACATATTTACTTAAAAGTGACATAAACTCATATTGAATTGTGCCAAGTGGCATGTGATTGCTGTACTTAAAATGTTCAGATTATTTTGAACGAATGGGATTTATTTCCTTCTCCTAGCTTTGGGAAGTCTGGCCTATCTGGTTTCAGTTAGGCAACAGTCTGTGGCCAGCATTTTCTGGTACATTTGAAACTGTTGAATACTGAGAGCTAAAACCTCTCCACTGGCAGTACAGCTTAAGCCTAATGTAGATATAAACACATTTAATGGCACCTTATTTAGGTATAGCTTTATTATTCTTAACTCTCATAGTAATTTTGAATCACATTGCATTAACAAATTTTTATTATGTTTCCCCATGGCAAGCTGGTTGCAGGCAAGGCCCTTACTGACTCTCCCTCCAGAACACTGCAGCTACCTTAGATCTCCTTACTAACTCCAGAGAGCACAGAACTGTGAAAAGCTTGCCTTTGTCCTTTCTTAGCTCAGCAGGCTATGAAGGACATGGGTCCCACTCCCTAGTCAACCACCTTGCAGATGTGGTGGTTGGTGACAAGGGAGAACTGGCAATGAGTGACTCCTTCAGCTGCTGGGTTTATGAACTGTTTAATGGCCTAAACAATTACCCTGTGCTTTTGTGTAGGATGGCTCTAGTAGACAGCTAGACCCTGCCCAAGAGCCTACAACATGGCCAGCACATTGCATGAAGTGCATAGCAAAGGTAGGTAGGTAAAAAGACAGTCATGCTGGATACTCTGGTGCCCAGCAGGCCAACCAATGTGTCCTGGAGTCCTCTGGAGGAGATCCAGAGCCCCAGCAGAAAGGAAGGGGAATCCTGGAATCTTCAAGAAAGCGTGCACTGCAGGTTGCACTGCTGAAGTCACAGACTAACTGCAGACCTTATCTAGGCCACTGCGTTCAACACTTTAGCTTATTAACTGGAAACAAAAGTTTATGGGAAAGACAATACCTCATAGTGAGTTTAAGTGTGAGCTGTGTAAGTGTGGGCAGGTGAATTTTCCTGTGTGTCTTTGTTTCTCACAGGCATATTGCATTTATTGAGACATACTACATCTGCATAGGATATGGTAAGCATAAAGCTGTATCAAAGTGTGGATTCTTACCAAGTAAAAGGCAGCTATCTTTGAAGTTGCATATACTATATACATGGCAGGGAGCTAGAAATACACACCTAAATACCAACAGTGGTTTGTCTAGGTGGTGGACTATAGAAGATCTTTTTACTTCCTTGCTGCTCTCTGTTCTTTCCATGTTTTTTTGTATTTTCTATAATGGCATATTACCTTTTGACTAGAACAAAAAAATTACAAATAGTTATTGAGTGAGAATGGCCATAGGTGCATATGTTTAAATGTTTGGTCCCCAGTTGCTGGAACTGTTTGGAAGGGACTAGGAGGTGTAGCCTTGTTGGAGGAAGTGTGTCACTGTGGCAGGCTCTGAGGTTTCAAGAGACTCACACGATTCCCAGTGTCACCCTCTCTGCTTCCATTTATGGATCAGGATGTGAGCTCTTAGCAGCTTCTGTAGTGTTGCTATGCCTCCCACCACGAAGGCCATGAGCTCACCCTTGCTCAGAAACTTCTGACTTCCTAGGTCATGGTATCTCCTCACAACAATAGAAAAGTAACTATGAAAGTTATTGAGAACAAGAGGAGAAAATGTTATTGAAAGTCTGACCATCTTCCCCCTGGGCAGTATCTCTGGAATATTCTAACATTATCTTCCTCTTCTTCCAAAGAGAACATATCACAAGTGGTCACAGTGATGTTAATGTGAGCAGTACACTGACAGCAAATCAAAAGTGGTGATAAAACATATTCACTCACTATCTGACAATTCTGTGAGCTTTTAAATATATTAAAAAGAGGGGACATCTCTTCCTCTTTCTTTCCTTTCTTTCCTTCCTTCCAATCTTCCTTCCTTCTTTCCTTTCTTTCTTTTCTTTCTTTCTCTTTCTTCCTTCCTTCCTTCCTTCCTTCCTTCCTTCCTTCCTTCCTTCCTTCCTTCCTTCTTTCCTTCTTTCCTTCTTTCTGGTTATTCAAGACAGAATTCTTCCATGTGCCCTAGCTGTCCTTGAACTTAATCTGTAGACCAGGCTGGCCTTGAACTCAACAGAGATCCACCTGCCTCTGCCTCTCAAGTGCTGGGATTAAAGGCCTGTACTCACTACCACCCAGCTAAATATTTTAATAAGAGAAATGGCTCAGATGATTTCAAAATAGCTTATAGACATTTGCTTTGCCACCAAGAAAATGTTCTATAATATACTTCTGTGTTTATTACTTTACAAGAGGGGTGTTCCTGCTGTGCCACCAAAACACTGCTATTTCACAAATATTTCAACAAAGTCCCTCCTATAAACAGATAGTAGTTTTTTTTTTTTTAAGGAAAAGCTAAGTGTTGAATAAAGAATACTAAATATAATCACAGTTAAAAACAGGGCATTGGCTTTCTTTCCTGCAACAACATTTGAGAGTTTATACAGTGTATGATTGTAACTGGAGGTTTTCCTGAGGGTGCCTTGCTCTCAGAAGAACAAAGAAGATGGTAGTTACTTCTTTACAGATTGCATATCAGCCCAAGGAGTCCTGCTTCCTTTACTAGAAAGTTCCTCAGTAAGCTGGTGGTGGAGAGGAGAGCTTTTCGGTGCGTCACAGTGTTTCACGATGATCCGCAGTGAGACTGGATAGCAAACTAGACTTGGCCATGCCTTCCACAAAAGGTCAGAAGGGATTTTAGGCTTTGTGGGCCAAAGAGTCTCTCTCATAATGACTTCCCTCTGCTGAGACAGTGTGAAAGTGACCACAGACAATTAGTAAATAAGCTGGAACAGCTGTTGCCAATAAAATTTTTTACAAAGATGGGCCAACAGCCAGATTGCCTCCCAACTCTCAGTGTGCCAGTCCTCAAGGAACCAAACTGCCAAATTATTAAACCATTCTTCAAGATTTGTATTACAAAAGAGAAAAACATGGTATCCATAATCAGAACAAACTGTGCACAGAGACTGGGGATTCTGTCACGCAGGGTATGCATGTCTGCACATGGAAGTGAGTACTGTGTGACTTCCGGGAAGCACTTTCAGGAAGTACTCAGTAGAGTTTCCTGTGACCCACCACAGCTGAATCCTGAGCAGACTCTCATCTGATACATTCACAGTGCAAGCCTCTTATATATATTTAAAAATTTTTACATTCATTTATTTTATGTGTATGAGTGTTCTTCCTGTATATACGCATTTGTTCCACAGGTATACCTGGTACCCATGGAGGTCAGAAGAAGGCATACGATTTCCTGAAACTAGAGTTACAGATGGTTGTGAGCTACCATATGGGTCATAGGAACCAAAGCCAGGTTCTCTGGAAGAGTAACAAGTGCTCTTAATGGCTGAACCTTCTTTCCAACCCCAGTATGTATGTATGTATGTATGTATCATCATCATTATTATTTATTGTTATTGTCATGGGGAGGACAAGGAAGAGGAACAAGGAGCTCACAGTCCAATGTGATGCATGGACAGTGAGGGTGAGTGAGATCTGAGAGGCAGGCACCTTGCCTGCAGAGAGGGCACGAAGGCACTTAGTCCCTAAGGGATCTCTCTCCTCCAGTTGTTCTTGAGCACAGCTGTGAGTAGAACAGTGCACGGGGCCATCAGGCCACAGAACTGAACAGTGCTCAAGATAGCATAATCTTAGCTATAGGCCAAAGGAGTTGAGTACAATATGCTTAGACAGATGTTCCCACAGCACAACACTGTGTTTTAAAAAGATTGTCAAGGGACAGAGGCACAGAAGCTATAATCCAGGTATGGGTAGAGCACAGCTTACATTCTCAATCAGCTGGAAATGAGATTAAATTGGATTCTCAACACAAAATAGAAACTTAAAAATGACTTTTATATATGATTTATTCTAAACCATTTTAATATGTCTCCATTTATTGCAAATTCATCCTTAAACAACTACAGCTAGAACTAAGTCCAGAGCAACAACAAAAATGAAGTCTTTCAAGATGTGAATATGAGCTGGAGAAGCTGTGTTCAAAGTGGCCTCCCTTGCTCTCTGCAAATCCTAGCTGGATTCAGAGCCGCTTCACTGTGTGGTGATGAGCCTGTGGAAATGCTCTTGTAGCTTTGAAGTTTACATACTTACACACATTAAAGAATTTTCTGCTGCTGATGCTTTTGCTATTCTGTATAACATGAAAGGGCATGTGTGACTCTGATCCAGAAGGAAGACCTGCTGAGGAGTGCTGTCATTCATTGAGGAAGGATACTGCAGACAGCAGGAGGCATATTACAAATGTTTCCAGGGGGACACAACCATGGACTTTGTGTTTCTATTTTCCAGTAAAGGAATCTAGACTCACAAGGAGTCAGCCTGGCTCAATGATATGGGATTCAAACCTGGGCCAGTCTAATTTCCAAATCCGTTGAGCCAGAATTCCTTCTACAGTGACTATGATCCATCCTAGAATGAATGAGGCCCAGCTTAAGAAGCAGATGTGCAGAATATCCGATGCATTTTTTTGTTCCTAAATTCAAAATACTGTGCTTTTCACACATAGCTGCTTCAAACGCTCTCAGACCCATTCTAGCACCAAAATTAGAATGAAAAGAAAACAAGTGCTGTGAGGATCTTTGAACTCTTACTAAAAATGTTGCAGTTGTTACTGAGGCTGGTGGTGTTTCAGGAGCCTGTCTTGATCTGTTCCTTGCTTACCAATATGCCTTTCTTCTTGCTTCCCCTTCTAGGCTATGCAACAGAACCTCTACTCCTTCTCTTCTTTAATATTCTTTTAAAATATATTTTATATTTAACTATTTCATGCATATGTGGTAGTCAGAGGAAAACTTTGCAAGAATCAGGCCCCTATTTCTACTGTGTGGGTTCAGGGATCAAACTCAGGCCCCAAGGCTTAGTGGGAAGCACCGCTAACCACTGAGAAGTCATACCAACTGACCCTTCCTTAATATTTCTACAGTTTAATCTTTAGACCTTCCATAAGCACTTAAATGTACTTTTCCTCCCTCTGTCACTCTTTCCCTTCCTCCCTCCCTCCTTCTGTCCCTCCCTCCCTCTCTTTCCTTCCCTCCCTCCTTCTTTCCCTTCCTTCTCTCTCCCTCCTTCCCTTCTTCCCTCTTTCCCTTTCTCCCTTCTCCCTCCCTCCCCTTCTTTCCTCCTTCCCTCCTTCCTTCCTTTCCTCCCTCTGTAGTGCTAGGGGTTGAACAAGGCTTTGCACATGCTTCTCTACATCTGAATTACATCCTTCCATTTCCCTAGTCTCTCTAATTAGGATGCTTTTAGACAATCAAATCATCAAACATAACAGACAATATACCACTTATGTTCATTTCCTTAACACTTGTTCACTTGACTTTACTCTTCTGAGTATCTGTCCCACACAACAGCTTCCTACCTACAACTACGGAGAGGCTGGCTTCTGGGGATCATTATGATGCATAACTCTGTATCTATGGAAAACGTACTGTTTCCAACCCACAGTTTAGAGATGGACATTGGAACACAGCACATAAATTGGAAATGAAAAAAGTAGAAGAATGCATTTTTATTGGCTTAGCATTGTATGGTTCTGCCATTCAAACTCTGTACAAGGGCACTTGTGAGTTAGCAGTGCATTCTGGGTATCGTTCCCACTGCCTAACGAAGGGTTCTTCCCAGTGCTGTGGGCACAGAGCCAGTAAGTAAATTCCCAGGCAGAAAGCAAAGTCCGAGGCATGATCAATGAGCCAAGAGAAAGCCACGCTTCCATTTTAAGTTGGTAAAAAGGAACACAGAAGCAGAAAAGGGACCAACAGCCAGCCACCTTCATAACAACACAGCCCCCACTCTGCCACCTCCCCATCTTTCTCTCATATCACACCCGAGTTGAGCTGGTGGTGGCAGCTGTCTGAAGGTTACACTGATGCTCTGAAGAAACTCAGTAAGAAGGCTGTCATCTAAGCAGCGTATCAAACACCAAGTCCTCTGCTTTCTTCCCGTCTGTCTGTTCCAAGAGCTGTGAAAATGATTCAGTCCCACAACACGACTGAACTGACTGAGGACTGGCCCTGGACCCCTCACTGAGATGTGGCTGAGCTGGAATCTCATGACATTCACATGGAGGAGGGAGCAATACAGAGCCAAATTCAACTCAAAGCAGACATCTGCACAGCAAAACTAGTAAATGTGCCCTTCAAACACTCCACTTTTGAAAATTTAATTTTATTTACGCTACATATGTACAATTTCTCATTCTTATGATCTGTCTTTATATGTATTCTAGAATGTTCTAAGTAGGACTAAGTGTTTTTCCTTCTTCCTTCCCTCCATCCTCCCCTCCCCCACCATCCCTCCCTCATTCCTTCCTTTGTGCCTATCTTTTTTTTAATAATTCTCTAAAATCAGTGGGTGGGGACTGAAAGAAGGATGGTATTTAATGTACACTCTAGACAGGTATATTATATAATGTGATTTTTCTTTCTGTACTAGGGGTTGAACTCAGGCCATTGTACATCCTGGGCAAACACAGTCACTGAGTCATATCCTTGCCCTAGCATAATTATGAAAGCAAACATGGGCTGCAACAGCAGGAATAACCACTAGCTGGCAAATGCTTGTAAACATAAAGAAACAGGCATCACCAGGAGCACTGGCTGAAGTCAACTCAGGAGAGCAGCAGACTGCTTCTATATTAGCACATACACTACTAAATCCCTTTTGGGCTTCCTTTGGGACTCTTACGCTTACACACACACAACACACACACACACACACACACCACACTTCACATGCATTCACATAAATGTGATGTTGTTTTTAAGAAAAAGTATAGTCTGCCCATTTCACTTACAACCATAGAACCATTTCAGAAGGCTCTGTTTTTCTAAATACCCCTTATGGCTTCGGTGTTGTGGATGCACAGTGTTCCTACAGCCTCGGTGCTGTGGATGTTTCTGTACACTTGTGGACAAGATGTTGGCTTCATATTACAACCAACATCTTGTCCACATCAGGGGAGCTTTCTCACACAGACACACATACCATGTGGGCTACCTGCTGAGTCTGGCAAGCTTGGCTGACTGCAGAACATAATGGGAAGGCAGTTGGAGTGGAAAAAAAAAACCTTCCTGGGAATTTTTTAAGTGGTTAAAAAGGGGGTGGGGGCACATACTTCCTAACGCCCCACACTGTGAGCTGGCACAAAGGAAACAATGCAGGAAATTTGATGTAAAATCATACAGCTTCTCTCTAAGAAGAGGCATTTTGCAAAAGCCAACATGAAGAATGCATTTCTCTTCAGAGAGTTGACCACTTGAAAGTTCTACTTTTTAATTAGCCTCATACAAGTTGAAAGGGCTGAGCTGGAAACCATCATTGGTCCCCTGTGGGTCCCTGTCAGTCCTGCAGCCTACTCAGAAGCTGGCAGGTTCACAATGGTGAGGCACACATGCCAGTCACCCAGCATCACAACTGTGTGCGTTCACCGCGTCATAGGAAGCGTTGCCAGTGGTTAGGGACTTGCTCAAATGAGATATTTAAATTTTCTATGTTGCTGCAATGATTTCTTCTAGTAAATTATATTGACTTATCAAAATAGGATGCAAACCTTCTACCAAGAAAAAAAGAAGGAAGGAAAGACAGATAGCCAGACAGAGCAAGCGAGCAAATGCTATAGCGCCCCCAAGGGACATTTCAACAGCATTGAAAACAAATAGGTGAGACAACAGTAAGGAGTTTTCATGTTGTACACTCACCATATAGAGACAGACTCTAGTTACAGTCTATTTGGACTGCTAAGATAAATGCAGTTTGCCAGATGAGACATCTGATGTAGACTCTGGAGCCACTACATTCGGCTCACATATCCCATTGGGAAAAAAATCCATTCTATAGAAACAGTCATTTTGTAAAGTTCAAAATTCATTTGAATAAATTAAATATATAGGTTATCAGTCTGCAATCTAAGACCTGAGAGTGTGAAACCACAGGAGGGACACAGGGCTCTCTGGGTTGGGCAAAAAGCAGAAGAGGTACCGAAGGAGGAGGAGGAGGAAGAGAAAGAAGAGGAGGAAGAGAAGAAAGAGGAGAAAGAGGAGGAAGAGAAGAAAGAGGAGAAAGAGGAGGAGACACCATACTAAATCATTAACAGAGCCATACTAAAAATAAAGACTCCAGTATAAATGACACCATCAGTGCAGGAAACCAACAGGAAGGCAAGGGACATATGCAGAGCATATATACGGTAAAGTCTGTGTACAAGGCATATAAAGAATTTTACAACTCAACTGTAGCGGGATAGATAACCCAATCAAAGAGTGGAAAACAGCATCTGGACAGAGATATCCTCAAAGACCACATACAAATGGTTAGTGAGCATCTGATGGATGCTCAGCATCGTTGGTCATTAGGGAAATGCAAGTTTAAGTCACAGGAGATTCTGCTTTGGACCCATGAGAATGGCTATGATCAGCCAGACAACAAAAAGTGTTGGCAAGGATGTGGAGAAATTGGGATCCTCAAAAATTGTTCTTGGGAATGTAAAATGGTGCAGCTCTTTTGGAAAAGAGTGGGAAGATCCTCCAAGTGGAGCTGCAATTCAGCTGATGAGTAGCTAAGGTAAAAACAGCATATCCATACACTGGAGCATTATCTGGCAGGAAAAACAAAATGCTCTGTTAGAATACTGATGAACCTTGAAAGCATCTTGCTGTGCTGTGAAAATGGCCAGATATAGTCACCCATTTTTTATTCTAGTTATGGGAAATGTCCAGTGTGGTTCTATCTATACAGATAGACCATGGATTAGCAGTTGCCTGGGGTTGGGGAAGTTGGAAACTAACATTGATGACAAAAAATTAGACTGTGGAAATGACCATCTACCTGAGACCCAGCTCCAGAGGGTATGAAGGCCTTTTGGGGCCTTTGTGAGTACCAGGCATAAACAAGGTGTAAATATAGACATGTAGGCAAGGCACACATACGCCTCATAAACAAATCTTTAAAAAATAATTCTGCCTGGCTGTTCACCACAGTCTTGCAGTTTTCATTCCTGGACTCCACCTAAGTGGACTAAGTGATGCTTAGCACACACCCCATACATTGTTTGGTTTATATCTAACACACATTCTCAGGGATAAAGTGTTCGTGATGACTATGGACAAGTTCAGCTATACTGTGTCCACTTATTAATCTGTGCTGCAAGCTGACAGCTGATGCTGATGGAGACTCAGGATTGGATTGCTTTTCTCTCTGCACTGCCTACTGATCTGACCTGTGGGTGGCATAACATCTCCTAAGACCAGCCTTTCTATTTACATGTTCTGATTTATTTGCTGTTATTAAAACCCCTGCCTATTATCCCCTGTAGAATGAGCTCCATACATTTTTCACTCTACTTCCTGCTTTAATCACAGGAAATATTTGACATAACAGAGATGCTTGCAAACCCCAAGTTCAAGCGTCCCTCACCCAGTGGGTTACATGGGTGTCTGGGGTGTCTTGTTCTACCATCAACTTTTCTCTATCTGTTCCCCAGATGCCCATTTTTATTTCTGCCTAAATCTTCACCAGATTCTTTGTCTATGGTGCTGGCTGTCTTCATGTGCTCCCATGGCTTAGTGTCAGCTAGGGTTGCAGAAGTCTGTCTCCTCGGCTTTACCTCTCAGAGACTAGAGAGGTTGCACTGAGAAGGATGCTCTCATGTGCAGACCATTCTCTCCCTGGGGAAGCAGGTAAGTTTAGTGGCATACGTGGGCTCCACAGTACTAAGACACTGCTTAAACCTGCTCTGCATACTCACTAGCTTTGCGAATGTTCTTTATCTCAGACTCTGCCTACTTTCTCTAGCTAAACCCTCAGGACTAATACCCATCCTGCCTATCAGGCTGTAAAACCGATTCAAGGGGTTGCAGCATGATCACTCGATAAAGCATGTTACTATTGTGAATTTTTTGCTCTAGGCTGTACCCGTGACATCCCTGTATTTCAGTTTTCTATCCAAAATAGAATCCTTCTTCAAGAGAATAGAAACTAATCTGGAAAAAAACTTGACTTGAAAACACATAAAAATCTGTAAAGTACAATTTATTACTCATAAACAAGGGGGCGGATCAAGCAATCAGTGTTCTCTCTTGTTTTAACAAGAGACTCAATGTGGTATGGAAAAGCTCTATATCTCACTGGCAACTCTCAGATATTGCCTAGGTAGGACCATGCATTAAAACTTTTCTCTTTATTTCTTTGGGATTTGAAAAGAATAGCTCTTGCTATGATGAGAAAACACTGTAGACTTTTACTTATATGTAGAGGGAGCTGGGAGCCAGGGATGTTGTTGAGTAGCAACTGTTGCTTGCTCAGCATGTGCTGGCCCTGGGCTTCATCTGCAGTAGTACCCCAAGATGATGAAAAACAAAACAAAACAAAACAAAAAAACCCTTATAATTTCATTCCCTCCACTGTCAGTTACTGGGAAATTACTGGAATGCAAAATTTTGGATATTTCTTCATCAACTAAAATACACTTTTATTTTCTTCTTAAACATAGCTACAAATGACAGTCCTTTTCGGTTCAGTCCAGAGAGGTCCGCCTCAGCTTACACTCAGCACACAGCACCAGTCTCAACTGGAACACTTGCTTACTTCCAGGTTTTTTTTTTCCTATCACAAATCTTCCACACCCAATTCCTCAGGTTCCCAGCTGCCCTAGCCTGAGGGCACTCTTCCAAATCTCACCCGCAGGAAAGGGGGCATCTGTCCTCTGCCAAGCACTACTGGCCATGTCCTTTCTCTGGGAACCTTCCCTTGTGCATGTTGTGCACGTTGGCAGGGTGTGCTTTTGTCCTGAGCCTTCCAACACTTGACTTCTCCTTGAAAAAGTCCAGACCCCAGATCAACAAGACACCTGAGCTTATGTATAATTCTGAAAAAAATAGAAACAAAAGGAACAAACAAACCAACAAACCAAGCAACCTGTCTCCCTTTCACTAGCTCCTTGCAGTAATTTCCAAGGAGGTCCAGAGCACAACAATCTCAGCCTCACTTCTCTCTGGTGCTATAGCTAGGGGCAAGTCTCTGTGTCTCAGTTACCCCACCTGGAAAGTGGGTTTAAGAAAGCTGTCTTAAGATTTCTTAAAGCTGTTAAGTGAACTGACTCAATGCCAAGTGCTCCAAACTGTGGCCCAGCAACAACAAGTACTCAACAAACTGCAGTTAAAAGTTATGTTGTTGCCTTTACTAAGTTTGTAATATAACCCAAAATACCAATCTCTACCTTTTTTTCAGAGTGGTTCTTACTTTTGCTCCCCTAACTCCTGCCAGCATCCAGCAGGAGCTACCTCCTCCACACTCCTCCATGTTAGGGCCCAGGGGCAGCTGGCCAGGCTGATGCTCTAAGACACACCAAAAAAGACTACAAGTAAACTGGGTCTGGGGCCTGAGGCCTGGGAGCCATCTGGTTAATAGGCACTCACTGCTGGAAGAGGTTTCAGGAAGAACACCTTGAGTCTAACTGGCTTACAAGGGTAAACTGACAGGGAGCCACACCAGTGTGGTAGGAACAAGGAAGGTGGGGAAGAGACTGCCTGTGAGAAACAGTCCTGGAGCAGGAGAAAAGGTCCCTGGAAATGGCTGTCGTGGCAACCAGTTTGTTACCCACAGCCTTAATTCACTTTCTTCCCCACATCCATTTTCAAGCAAATGCAGCACTTGGCATCTAGTTTAGCCAAGGAGTAAGCAGAGTCTCTCAGAGGTGGGACAACCCAAGGCCCCAGGGCAATGCCACCAGAAGTAGCCTGATGCCAATGCTGGAAGGGGCTTCCAGGATACCTACTCACTGGCAGGCTCCCCCTTCCTGAGGAGTCAAAAAGGCTTTGCTCCTTGAGTTCTCAGCCCAGGTCTGCACCACCTGAAGAGAAGGCATCAACATGGTCAGCACTTTCCCTCTGCATGGGACACTTTCCAACTGTGGTTCACAATGGCCTGACTGCCATGGTCAGTGAAGAGGGACTGAAGGCATTATTCCTGGGAAGATAGGAACCTGGCTCCTGCCATGTGGCCACCACGTACCTAATCCCTATGGATGCTGCACTAGCTCTGCTATGCCATTCAAAGCAGGCCCAAACACAAAGACTTCTCATGTTCATTTCTGGGCCCCATGGAAGGGCTTGGGAGAAAGGCCACAGCATTTGCTGGAAGCTCTGCAAGGCTGCAAAGGCTCTCAGGTGCCTCACAGGATCCTGGGCTGGAGGGAGGGTGCTGTCAGTGACTTCCCTACTGTCAGACTCTTGCTGCTCATCACTGAACGTTCAGCTGTGCCCCTGTACCTCTACCCCGGCTCAGCAACACACACACACACACACACACACACACACACACACACACACACACACACGAGGCAGTGTCTTAGGAGAAGCCTCAGTGACCACAGCACACTTAGGCTCTAACAGATCTCTCTGATGAGGATGGAAAGCTGCTTTAAATTCTTCCAGGCAAAAGCAGCCCTGAGAGCCACTGTCTGCTGGAGCTGGGGTGGGTTATTCGGGTGCCTGGGTGGACACAGGGGTCTTAGGTTTTCAGGAGGGTTTTATACTAATGAAGCAGCCCTTGAAACTAATTTACTATTTAAATCTAAGCCTCTCAGTCTGATAAACAAACTGCACATTTACTGTGGATTCTGTCTCTGACCTTTTACGCTGGGTTTGTCAACAGAATTTACTGTATTCATAAATACTAATGTTCTCATTTGGTTCCCAATCTTCACTATACTGTAAATTATAAGCAAGTACATAAATGTCTTGCCTGGTAATATAGTGGCCTGAAATGACTTCCTTTTTGCTTTAAGGATGGTGCATGTTTTAATGGTAGGTGTTTTTAATTAACTTGAAGTGCTATAAACTGCCCATGTATGAACCAAAGACAAGTGAGTTGCATTAAATTAAAAGTGCAGTATCTAACTAATGTTAACAAATTAGGCATGCCTTCAAGATGCATGACTTTCCTGTTTGGAGTTTTCATCTTATTAACGCAGAGGCACTATAGTCTGAAGAGCAGCAGCACCAAATGAGCCTTTCAAAAATGAATATTTTTGGCACTCAGCTGGGAACAGAGTTTTAAGCTTTAGGAAGGCCCTACCCAGGCATCTCAACAGCATCCCCCTCTCTTTCCTTCACAAACGAGCTCCATTTGAGAATCTGATCTTTTTGCCAATATCAGTCTAAATTAGCACTGTAAATATTGAAATCAAATGTTACTACTTGGCCTAATTTTCTTTCAGCCTGCAGTTAATCTTTATTCAGCCTTAATGAGTATTTATTGTGTGACCCTGACAGCTTGCTACTGCTGTGATAAATTATCTGACTCAAGTCCGATTAAAAATGCAACCCTGAGTGCTAATTATCTCAACAGACCTGCTTAATAATAGTATTTCTTGTCAATTATGGAGTCCCAGCATGTGTGTCAATAGCAACAAATGTGCAGGCTACCTTAGCTGCTGACTTCCCATAATGCTCCTTTACTTGCCATATGTAAATCAGAGTGCTTTGAACCTATGCTGACCTTTTATTAGCAAACTGTCAAAATGATAAAACTCACCATAGAGAAACCCCCACTACCATACAATTAGGGGCTACAGCTCAGGACAACAGGAGGGCAATCAGACATAGCTAATTATGATGCATCTTACTTATAGCCTGTCCAGCAGGAAGAATTAGCTGCATCTGAAATTTATGCTAGCTTAAGCATGGCCCACAGGAGGATGCTACTGCAATGGGGGGTCGGGGGGGGGGGACGACTGGGGGAGAGGAGAGGAACTACACATAACTCAGCTTTTCAGGAAATCTGGCCTCAGATCTGAGTTCAAGTTTCAGTTTGATTACCTAACTTGCTGTCTTACTTTGACTAAATCATTTCATGTGGAAAACTGAGCCAGCACCATCTGTTTCCTGGCCTGCAGGCCCAGGGTCACAATGAACAAACACCTGCCATAGTGCTGTCATACAGAGGTGCTGAGTACCTGTGCCTGGCCCTTTCCTCTATAATGACTAAGAGAACAGGCAATAACTGCATACAAGTCCTGTTCACAAAGCTCTTGTAACCAGTGCAGTGTCAAGAGTAGGGAGCTTGCTACTTTAATCTTTTTCCTTCTTGAACAGAAATGAAGAGCTCTGTGAAGAGTGTCTTCACACAGACTGAACAGTGCTACCCATCTGGAGGCATGAATGCCTTGAACTGTTCAAAGCAAGGGGCCTCCCTACTCTAAGAGATGCCTGAGAGGGACATCCAAGGACCAAGCTTTGTGACACCAGAAGCAGCACGGCCTCAGTAGAGCAGTGACTAGTGGCAGCCACCCTGCCTGGGTGAGCACTGATTGGTGCCAGCTGTCCTGGCCAGGACCTTATTGTATTGACTCCTGTGACATGCCTCCTTCTATCATCTGCACACTGAAAATGAGGAAACAGAGAGGTTAAATGGCTTCTCCAGTATCCATGCCTGGTAAATTCAGGCCTCAGTTGAAGGCCAGAGTCAAAGCACCGACTTTCTAAAATAGGAGGGATAATCAAAGATAATTGTGTTTTTCACCACAAGGCAACGGTAGCTGCAGGATGAAACGTCACATCGCTATGGAACATACTAATTAATGATCAGGAACAAGACAAAATCCACGCCCTTTTCATCTCCACTGTGACATGCTATAGAGTAGCCAGGCCAGAACCCTGAAATGTACGCTTGAGAAAGGGCCTCACTAGGTAGCCCAGGCTAGCCTTCTGCTTCTGTCTGACTGTTGGAATTGCTGGTATGAACCACCTCAGCCCTACCCTGGTTCTTTCAAGAATATAGAAGTCCTGAGGAATATAGAGAAAGAAGTGCTTTTAGATTCAGTAATTTCAGGGGCACAGATTTCCACTGGATACCACATCCATATAGAAGCATGTTCTGTCATGTTGGCACACTAACCTGTTTAACACTGTCACTTTCTTGCCTCACTCCTGGCTCTTCCTAGGTAAGGGAACCACATGGACAGAAGATCAGGGCTCTCAGCACACTTTGGGTAATTTCAGATACATGTGGAGCATCCTTCCATTAGAAGGACATGGTCTCAAGTGAGCCCTATTGGAATACAGATGTTCTTAACACCCATATTTGGACTGCCTAGCCTAGTCAGAGGTTAGAGCATTGGTTTGCTCTGTGATGGTTCAAATGGCATTTCATGGGTGGTCACACCCTAGATGACTGGCACAAAGGCCTTAAGGGTTGTGAGAAACCACTCAGGGAAAGCAAAACTGCCTGGATGTCTCGGCCATAGCTAGAGGCTGCATACTGATAGTTAATGAGGCCCAGATGTGTCTCTTGGTGACAGAACAGGGAGATATAAGACAGGAATGCAATTGTTTCCGGCTGAAATAAGGCACTCCCTCTTTCCTGACACCTCCAGCCCACTTCATGACTTCCTCCACAAATGATCTCCACTAGGGAGCCAATCTCTCTCTTCAATGCAACACCACGTTAGTGTCACAAGTCTATAAATCCTAAGTGGTGTGGGCTCATGTTTTCTCAGTGATTGTCCAGTCATGTCATCATGTCCAGAGTGTCTCTTGCCTTCCTATAAAGGAAATGTGCCTGAATGCTTGGATAAGTACGGCTAATTGTCTTTTGGGGTAAGCTCCAGAGCTTTTTCTCCATACAGAGCCCAGGGGCCTCCGCTGCAGCAGCCTGAACCATCTTACCCATTGTTTTGTCAAGGTAAACCCAGATTTTAACTGGGAATAGATGTGCATACTGCCCTGTGTCTTCTGATTGACAAACTTCCTTCAGTTCCTATGACACAACACAGTGCTGATGTGGAAATTGCTAAGTGCCATATGCCTCTTGGCATATAACCTTCACTCCAGTTCCACATACGATTTTTCAGAAACTATGGAAACACATCCTCTACAGACAAAGTTTAGTAAGAAAGTTATTGCCCCACTGGGCAGAGCACAACGGCCTGATACTGTTTAGCTCCCACTGAATGCTACAAAGGGGACTAAATCTTTCCAAACACTTTAGCAATAAGGAATGCAAGCCATGTGCCCAGCGTGCTGCTGGCACCACACTTGTCTTCCCTAAATCCAAATTGTTCTCAGACTGACTCCAGTTCAGCAAAACGCGTTCCAGTTCAGCAAAACGCGTGCCTCAGTGTCTGTGTCTCCAGTGCGTGTGTACAGTTTGAACGGCTTTTTGCTCCCCTGCATATCAAGCCCTTCATTTGCTGGCTGGCCAGCCATTTGCTGGATAGACAAATGGCTTTCTTTAGAAGAAGGAGCTTGGTGACACATTTCCATTGAAAAAAAAAAAAAAAACAAGTAATCTGAAGAACAAACCATGACTTATGTATCGACTATAATTTGTTTTGTACATGGCTGCCAGATTTGAGTAGCTATTATCTGCTTTTTTATTCCCACTTTATAATGTTGACCGCATCTTAAAAATTAATTATGCCTGCTATTTATTTCACAGTTCTGGTCTCAGGCCAGCAAAAATAATTCCTTGAACTTGACCGAAACATATGGATGACTTTTGGTAAAGTCACGTTCTCCCAGAACTGCAAGGGTCACATGAGAACCCAGGGCGTTGCCAATTGCCTGAAGCTGTTTCCATTAGCAACGATTTCCCTAAAAAACACGTGTCAGCAGTTAATACTCCAGCAGGATGAGTGAAGTCAGCCCTGGGGGCTTTGTTTCTATTTTGAGGCCTCGCTGGTCTTCCAAGGGGTGGAAGAAGAATTTGGATCATTTGGCTGTGCAGGAAATCCCTCGCCTAATTTCCACTTCTCCAAGCCACACCCTCTTTGCAAGCCTATCATCAGCTGCAATATGACCTTTAATACATTTTAGAATATGAAAAGTAGTCTTTGGCATCTCCTTACTATGCATTAGCATCTTAAAATGATAATGAACCTAAAAGAAAAACAATCTGTAGTCGAGGGCCTTTGTTAGATCAAGAACTCAGTTGTTATTTTCAAGCAAGGTACAGCATTTGAGGGGTCTTAAAAGTATTGTTTCAGGGCCAGAGCTTAAACACACTACTGCTGGGTCAGGATACTAGAAAACTAAGTAAAAGCAGATGATGACATGATAGTGCTGGTGCATGAAACATGGGATGGAGCCTTCTTCATGCAGATGACATGATAGTGTTGGTGCATGAAACATATGATGAAGCCTACTGGATGAGCTGTGGCTACTGTAACTTTTCCTGCACTGTGGCTCTCTCCCCAGCCCTGGGCAGGGAAGTTCTGCTTTCCAGGTAGACAGCAGGTGCCCTGCATTGCTTCTCTCATCTCAGGAGGTCTCTGAGGCCTTGGCCTAACATCTTTTCCATTCTTCTCTTCCCCTCTTCTCTACTAAACTACCCAGGTTTGGTTATGCCAGTTTTTATGGTTATTTAATTCTCTTCAGATCAGTAACTGATATCCACAGGAGGCTCTAGTTACCTGCATCTGTCATTCTGGGCTCTTAGTATCAGCAATGAATAGCCAGCCCTCACTAAATCTTCAAAATACTAACCTTTTAAAATGTCACAGTGGGGAAGCTCAGATTATCTGGATATTCTGGAGACTTGTCTACAATTTTAGTAAATTAATTTATTCTGGAAAGGAAAATAACTATTCATGCATATCTCTTAGGGACAGATATTTTTTAAAGAGGTACCCTAAAATGGCTTTGCCTACCATTCCATTCTGGGGTCACTGGGAGTCCTGGAGTGATTCAATGTTAACACCAGCACACTGGTGAGGGATTACACAAGAAGGATCCAGCAGTCTCCATGTTTTCCCCAGCATCACTGAAGTTGCAGGGTTCTGAGAGGCTCCGGAAGTTTCCTGAGATGCTTGGCAAGGTAGCCCTGGGGTTTGTGTCATCCTTCACACCCCAGGGTGTCTACATACTGGAGATAAGCATTTGTGGCTTTCGGAGCTCCTGGGAGACTCTACGGAAGGGCCACAAATGAAATGAATGAAAGGAAAACCATTGTTCTAGGCTACTGAGTGGTTCCAACGGAGCCCTTGCTTTCTTCCTCCCTTTTGCTCCTCCTACACTGAAGGTCAGAAGAAGGACGATGTAGCACTGAGCCAGAGCAGCACCGGGTGGCTTCCATACTTTGTCTTTGCTATTTAGTCTCAACTGCAAAGACAGATTTACACAGAGAGAGCTAGAAGAAAATGATTGTGATCCCAAAGGCAAAGGTTTTTGTTTTTTGTATCAGTCCTTGAGATCATGCCTAGATGTTTACTAAACCCTGCTGTTATCCATTAACTGAAGAGAGGACAAATTGTCACCAAGACCATCGTCCTAAGGGGGGGAAGTAATGTAATTCAAAATATTTTGGGACACTATGCTATATACACTGAATTAAACTAAAAATGGCTCTGTGTTCTTTGTGTTGTTTAGACTGAAGTCTTAGATCATTTTTGAAGTTGAATTTAGAAGCAATTTATTTTCCTCCTTAGGAGTGAAAGTAAAAAAACCATATGTCTATTAGGTATGACTGTTACTGCATCAAACACTACAGGTGATGTGCATTTGAATATCTTCAGAACATCTATGCATTTGTAGCTTTTTAGTAGGATTAGACTATTTAATTACTCTGCCCAGAGATGCTCACAATGTCACATGCTTGCAAAATAGTTTTAAATGCTTTCAAACGCTTCCAAGATTAAAATAACCATCTTGAGTTACTTCTCTCTGTGCTGACAGTTCAATTTCATTTCATCTCTGGGTGTTCTTCGTCTTCCATGCAGTCATAACCATTGCATATTAGCAGCCATTCATAAAGAGCCGTATAATAGGAACAGTTTGTTTGCTAAGAATCTGCCCCTCACAGTCATTCTGCTTTCTGTTTTGGGCAGTTGAGGCTCATAAGCACTTTTGCTATTCCTTTCATATAAATCTGCTTTTCTACAGCATGTATTTCTTGACATTTTGGCATAATTTATTCGACACTCCTTAATTTTTTCTTTTATTCATGATGATCTGTAAACAAACCAGACCAAACAAAACAAAACAAAGAAAAAACCCTACGAACTTCCAAATGTAACAAATCTACCCTTCATTTGGTTACTTACATTGCTAGTGACATATGGTAATAAATTGCCATCACCATCCACTCCTCATTGTAGATCAAAGCCTTGGGTGCTTGATGAAATTTTATTGGGTTCTGCCCACTGACTCTCAGCTGGATGCTCAGCTCCCTGGGTGTGGAGATGCACCCTGATCAGTAACAGCTGGGCAGCTCCACCAGCCAGCTCTGTCTGCAGGTTCCAGGGCAGCCTCACCAACTCTCTTAATTTTGCTTTCATGGTACCCAGGTCTTTGTCAGGGAATTGGAGAGGATGCTAGGAGCAAAGCAGGTGCATGTAGCTGCTGATAGCATGTGGGCTTCGCCAAGCAGATCTGCTGCGTGGCTGGAGATCTGTATTATGTGTAGGGCTAGTTGGCCACTGAAGGGACCTGGGAAACTCAAAGTGAGCAGCTAGGCAAAGGGAAACTCTGAAGGGCTTTGCTCTGGGAGATTTATAGGCCCTGAGGGCGTTTACATCTGTGCTGAGTTCTGAGCATTTTCCTGACTGCTTTATGCTATGGTCCTCTGGCTTATGCCACAAAGATGGTC
Organism: Mastomys coucha; assembly: GCF_008632895.1. Classification (NCBI taxonomy): domain Eukaryota; kingdom Metazoa; phylum Chordata; class Mammalia; order Rodentia; family Muridae; genus Mastomys; species Mastomys coucha. The sequence continues at coordinate 47,819,374 of NW_022196903.1, forward strand.
AAATAAAAACTACATGATGGTATTTAGTAAAATTTATATAGGGGCAGCTGCTTCATTCCTCCCACCTGAGTCTCATCTAATCTAATGATTCTAGCAGTAAATATTACAGACCTTAAGGTTTCTAAGCAACAAAACATGATTTCCTTCCTCCCTATGTTACCTTCTCTCCCACCACAATGCTTACAAAAAAAGAAACCAAATCTAGCTGGGTATGGTACAAGGCTATAACCCCAACATTCAGAAGTAGAGGCAAGGAGGGCTACAAGTTCAAGGTTTGCCTCACTAGTTACCTAGTGAGACCTTACCCCTAACAAGCAAGTCAACCCAAGCCTTAGTAATGGTGTCTAAATATGGTGACAGCTGCTACTGAGCATTATATAACCCATGTTTTCCAGAACTGGTGACAATTCTAGCCTCTAGCAGCACAGCCACCAAGGATGGATCACCTTGCGATCCCTAAGACCATTTAGACTGAAGGATCTAGACCAGACCACAGTGGCAATCAGAACTGACAATCCACCATCTCACAGATTACCATTTCACCTTCCTGCAGGCTTAAAGGACAGGGGACACCAGAGTTTAAACTATCACACCTGAAGGTAGTAGCTGAGTTCTAGAGCATTCTCCCAGAACCATAGCACAGCTGTGCTGGAGTTTTCACCCTAGGGCAACAGTTAAAAAGGGCAGTTCACTTCTTGGACATTTTCCTGTCCTTAGACATATACAGAAACATGTGTTCCACAACACTGCATGAGAGGCTCTGTTACCAGCCACATATACACCATGCAGAAGTTGTTCCCTTACTCTTCATGACATTTATAACTATCTACATGCTGTGTTCTGGAATTCCCCAGCCCAGTAGGCATGCAGATAAAATCTGAAAAATAATGCCACTCCATGCTTGGAGGCCAAGGATTTGGGATAGGAAAAGGGTCCAATTTGGGACAGAATGCTGATCCTATCCAAAGTCATGTCTACCTGCCTTCAACAGTGTTCCAAAGGCTCCACACTGCTGTGTTTAGCACATAGTACAGCACGCTGACACTCCATGTGTTGTGTGATACCTCTACATGCTTCCCAACCTGTAAACAGTGCTCTTGTGCATTTTAGATTTGTACTTCAATGAGAACCAATGAGAACCTTTATAACCTGCCTTTCAGGTGTCTGCCAGCCTCACAGAACTCATGTCAGCTCAGCTTTCAGACTCAAGTCACAGTTCTCTTTCTTAACCTCCACACCTAGGCACTTCCTGTGGTTTCCCCTGTGCTTGGCTTTCACACACAGTCCTAGATTAGGAAGAGTTTTCCTTGCTCTTTGCCATGCTTCAGCACAAACTTGCCCCTTTTTGTTAAGACAAGGGTGGGGTGGGAGGTAAAGCCACCACTTGTTACTGTTTCAAAGGTTTGGGCTTCCATTGTGCCTTTGAAAATCTGGCCAATGAATTAGCTGTGATGAAACACCTTGAAATGGGACTTGGCAGCAGGGATCTCTGCTGCCAGTCTCTCCTTTTCTTTGCAGAACTACCGAGACCATCTAGGACTCACAACTGCCACTTTGACAGCTGGAAGTGGGCAAATGGAGGAGGTAAATATGCTGGCCTGGCGTTCTGATGCATGTTTACATCATCTCCTTAGAATGCTACTCCTTCTCAACAACTGTCCAGTGCTCAACCTATGTGACAAGAATACAACGGAAGACCATCTGTGAAAAAGTGCTGGCAGCCTGTGAGGCCTTTAGGTAAGACTTCGGTGAGAACTGGCTTGGTATGACACTGCCCCAGCATTTGACACTTCACCTTACTGAAAAAGTACAGTATTAACAAGACCATTCTAACCTGAGTCAAACATGGTCAACAAAACTTGAATTCTATATTGTCTGAATTCCCACTGTGTGCCATGAGCTTGAATCCAATAATTTGTGTGCACTGTATCACCTAAGACTACATGAAGCAGCTGGTCATAACATCTCTAAGTTAATGGTTTCCAAAGGGCTAAGAGAGAGCAAAAAGAATCACAGGGACTTAGTAAGGCCACTGCTAGAAATGCACCTCGGCTCCAACACTCTGAATTCCAAGGACAAAAGACACAACTTCACATAAAAGATCATTTATGAAAATACACTGAGGCAGGTGGATTTCTGTTTTGAGTGGTGTCTGAATCAGTGCTGCTATGTTTTCTACAACTTGGCTCATTCTTTCAAGATAGTAAAGATATTTAAACTAAATATTTAATTGTTTCTATACAATTAAATTGTACACCTCCAGTGTGCTCAGGAGGCTTAGTTCACTGCTGGCACATAGTTGGGATTCAGTAACAGTTATTAAGCCCATCAACCTATTCCTTGCCATCAGGACATGATGGTTTCCTGTAGGATTATGATACTGGCTCACACTGGAGCCCCATTGAACAGTGGCTCCAACACCGGCATTTCCGGATACATTAGCCCCACTAAACCAAAGGATGGCCTTGTTAACTTCATAAGATGCACATGTTTCTGTCCTCTCAGTAACATAATTTCTTACTAGGCTGTGAGTGAGTAAGAAGCAGAAGTGTGACTCAGTATGCTAAAGAAGCAGCTTTACTGGTACATTTCTGATTCTGGCTACCTTTCCTTGGTGACTGCTAGAATCTAGGTGTGCCCACTCTTTAAAAAAAGTTCACTAAGCAAATTCTAAAGATTCTGTATCACTTTTCAAGTGAATTGTTGGAGTATCTAGATAGGTCTTGGTGTTACTGCTCTTTTCTTTCAAAAGGCAGAGAACACTTGGATGTGGTGACCTGTAACCCTAGTGTGTGCGAGGCTGAGACAAGAGATTAAGACTCTGAAGCCCACCTGACTATAGAATAAGACCCTGTCCCCAAAACACCAAAACCGAAGTCAAATGTACACCCACAAACTACCAACAATTAATGAATAAATAAATAATAGAATAGTAACTACATATTATAGGAGGAAGAAAAGGGCACTGCAGGTACTTTCTAGTTTTAGGATCAGCACACATAGAACAGTGTCTGGTGTAAGGATGAGCAGATGGCTGGCGATGGTACCCCAGGCTGCTCCCAGAGTCTTAGGTCCTTCTCAGACTGAACTGTCGAGCAGAAACATGGTTCTGACTTCTTCCACACCTATCCCCTTTCTTCCTCAGGAAAGACTACAAAATCCTCTTCTTCAAAGTTCCTTTTTTAAGATAGATGCTCAATCAATATTTGTATGATAAAACAACCTGGTGACAAGTCAGAGGGGAAGTGTGTGTAAAGAGCAGAGTCACACACCGCTGCCGTGAGCCTGGAGGGAGGACAGTCCACAGAATGAGAGGAAGCTGATGGCACCACACAGGTGGAGGCAATCCCTTGCATACAAGGTGTAACTAACTATGAGGATGGGGGAGTCCTTCTGTCAAAGGCAGGCTGTGAGGGGTCAACATAAGTTTGTTAGCTAGAAAAGGTAAGAGTATTGATTCCACTTTGAGTGAAATGTTTCCTGTCCTTTGCCTGTGCTATGCATCCCAAGACAGGGTGGACAGTTCAGTTCAGCCCATAAGCACACAATTACACTCTCATCCATCCACTCCCTGCAACATTCTTTCATGGGGCCCTCACGTAAACTAACAGCAGAAACACAGATCAGCTGAAAGAAAAGCCAATCCCCACAGGCCTTCCCAGAGTGGCTGGGCTTTAGCTGGGATGGGAGCTATCTCTCTCTGGGCCATGAATCACCCAAGGAACAGGACTGGGCAAACCATAGCTAGCTACAGGCTGGAACTAAACGGCAAGCATGTTCCTTTTCTATTAAAATCAGATGTTATCAACTGCAGTCTGTTTTCATCTCTTTATAAGCACAGGCACAGAAATGCATTTAAAACATGTTTGAACCATGCTCAGGAAAAAACACATTAAGATATTTTTATTCTTATGAGAGTACAAACATGATGGGGATTTGAAGGCACCTGCTAACAATATTCAATATAAAAAGTCTTACCTATTTGATCCCTTAAATGTTACCAAATGGAACCGCATCCTGATCAACAAAGAGCTTCATAATATTAAACACAAACATCTCTGGGAAGGGAAAGAAGTGCTGTTTCCTCTGGCTCTATGAAGGCAGCAAGTACGGTAGGAGAGTTAGCTGCAGTGGAAGCAGAACTTGGCTCACTTTATTTTAAAAACATGGACCAAATATTGAATGACATCAAACTCAAACTTTCCAGCCTATTAAACGACAGAATAAAGACAAGTCATTTAAGGTGATCAGATCTTATGCCTGAAAATATGGCCAGCCAGGCTTTTGGGTCTCTCCCTTCTGTCTCATCTGTAAGACACCAGAGCTTGTGACTGGAGACTCAACTCAAGCCTGTTGTGCCTAAAACAAAGACTCACTACTCTGAGTTCTGTCTTTGAGGATTTTAGAAGAAACTATGCCTGTTGGCTGGCACGTATACAGCCTGAGGACATCTGTTGTTGATCTCCTCCCCCACTGTGGACTGTGCCTCTAGCCACACCCCAGAGTCGAGACCTGTGGGACACCCTGAGTCTCCACCTTCAGCCCAGTAGCCAGCTTCCCTTTGACTTCCTCCTTGACTTTCAGACTCTTCTTGACTCCTCCCGAATTCCTTATGTTATTCAAATGTCATTGTAACCTAGAGATTCAGTTTTTCTCTCTTGTATATAAATGCTAAACCCCCAAAGTAAAGATGAGCCTTGATTAGAAACCCCCAACTTGGCTTCGTGTCCTTTTGTTCTCGAACTCTGTGTTTCAGGTCTCCTTTCTCCCTTTAGCCAAGGCAGAACCCGGTTCATGAAACTGCGGGACAGTTTCATAATGGCGCCCGAACTTAAGAAGCAGGGCCCTGCCTAAAAGAATTCAGAAGGTAAAGGTAAAAGGTCGTACACCACTCTACACGGTAGATATTTTCAAGGCTAGCGCTAGCCTTATTTTAATATTGTAGAATTGTTGTGCATACAAGAAATGTACGGGTCTAGGCTGAGTTGATGCTGACCTGGCGTTCAATTTCACCTAGGAGTTTAACGGTGAGAATGAGTTTGAATGAGATGAAAACAGTGGTATTATTGTAAAAAAGTTGCTTCTAACAAAAAGAATCAGGGTTGAAAAGGATGCGTTAAAAAAAAATCTCTCAGATGAGATAGAATCTTGTTATACATAACTTCAAGAAGTAAGTAAGAGTGTTAAATAAGACTTCATTGCAGGAAACTTCAGGTGGAGAGATCCTGGTACAAAGACAAGAAAATAGACAATGTTTCATATGTAGAAGTATAAATCATTTTAAAAATAATTGCCCTAAGGAAAAAAAAGGAGTCACAAACAGGCAACAGACAGGTACTGTCCCGAGAGTTTGTCCTCGGAGATTGGTAGATTTTTTAAAAAAGACCTTCAAGACAATGGCCTAGCCATGGCGAGAACTCTGTGGTTTGGGTGACGTGACTAAACTCACAAGCCGGGCGGTGGTGGCACATGCCTTTAATCCCAGCACTTGGGATGCAGGGACAGGCAGATTCCTGAGTTACACAAATGGTGTGAGAGATAGATTTAAACTGAAAGAAAAAACAAAAGCTGATTTAAGTTGCCCTGCTGAAAAACTGCTTGTAAAATGGGTCAGAAGCTTAAGTTCTAAATTCTTTGACTGATTTAAATTTATAAGATTTGTGTAGCTGTTTCATTTGGTTTCTAACTACTCTTAAAGGTATAGATATATTCTGTATTGGATATGGTAAAACATTGTAACTGAAAGCTAGTTTAAAGCTGATAACTCAGGTAACACATGGCTTATCGGTTGGTGCCATGATTTTACTTTCTAGAGATCTGGTGTGCTCTGAGAATTTGTCTCAGAATGACCCAGGCTTGCTAACTTCAGTTTGAAAGACCCCTGGGGGAGACCCCCACTCAAATCTCGGGAGGACGTACACCCAAGGAATCACGAGAGACCACATCTTGATGTAATTACAAGAGGTATATTTTCATTTCAGGACGCCCTGGTTTGGCACCACACCTATCTCACGAAGGAGATAGTGGAGCCGACCACGAGGCTTGAAAGTTAGGGGTTTTTATAGGGAAAAGGTCTGAGGGAACAAAGGGATCAGTGTGGTCATACATGATTGGCTAGTTCAAATATTAACTATTACGTGCAGAACAGAGTGGAAAATTCCTAAGGTTGGTGTTAATCTGAGTCAACAGAGCATCTGACCTTAAACCATATCTGAGAGGACCAGATGGTCCATTACTTAGTGTCTGCCAGGCACGTCTTTGCAGGCCTAGGCCTTGGGCATGTCCTCGTTTGCCTAGACTTGTTTTCCTCTATGTTTATAGTTTTATGTCTTCTTGACCTGCCAGCTCTTATTGTTAGCATCCAGAACCTGCCTGCGGCAGATATGTGGGCGGGTCCACAGACCTGTCACCAGGGCAATGGCGACCATATTCCCAGAATTCATTGGGTTCAGCTCCCACCTTTACCTGCATTACTACGTCACCACACATATAAATATATGTGTACTTCCCTCCATCTCTCTCTCTTCTCTCTCTCCTCTCTCTCTCCCTTCACGCGCCGCGGTCCTCACTCCCTCCCCCCCTCCTAATTAAACTTCCAAAAAAACAGAGCTGCTTGTATCTGGTGTCTGTGGACGGGAGCAGTTTGCGTCCACCGCTGGTTCACTGCCGGAGCAGACGAGGACACGACCACGTGCAGCGGCCGCCGCTGAGCTGCCGCTGTGCTGCCGCTGCCGCCACTGCCGCCGCGCCGCTGCCACCCCACCACCACCGCTGAGCCGCTGCCGCCACCGCTGCTGCCGGGCTGTGTCCTGCCCACCTCCACCTGGTCCGCTGCGGCCACGTAGAAACAGCCGCGCTGCGTCCTGCCTGCCGGCAGCGGCCCGGACCCTGCGCGGGGGAGCTCGGCCGGCCCAGGGTGACTAGGGCTGGGCGGGAGCCGGGGCGGGCTGCGGTGGAGTCCGATCTACTGCTGCTCCTGCCTGGTTTCATCCTGTTCCCAGCACACTCACCGCTGCAAGCGGCTGCTATCGA
>NW_022196903.1:47826416-47829100 GCF_008632895.1 Mastomys coucha
CGTCACCACACATATAAATATATGGGTACTTCCCTCCATCTCTCTCTCTTCTCTCTCTCCTCTCTCTCCCTTCATGCGCCGCGGTACTCACTCCCTCCCCCCCTCCTAATTAAACTTCCAAAAACACAGAGCTGCTTGTATCTGGTGTCTGTGGACGCGCTGCTGCGAGCCAAACCTATCACTTATGATATCTAACAACTTGTTTGCTCTTTCCCAGGCCTATGTGGCCAGTTTGTGATGGATTCTTAGGCTCATAACTTTTCTTCCTAGTCAGCACAGGTTTAAAGCTTTAATTTCTCCTTACAGGTTCAGAGGCAGAGAGACACGTGAAGGGCTTTGTGGCGCGAATGTAGTGTTTTTGATATTGATTTTACAGAGTGTAGATTGTTTAAAATTGGGTTTTGCTTTCTAGCAACAAAATTGCCCTTGGAATCTTTTGGGTGTAACTCAGGTGGTTTGCTCAGTGAAATATTTACATTTGAGTTAATGCAAAAGTGCAGAAGATCCTGTAAAGCTTGAGAGGCATTCCTTTTGTTTTACAAACCAGGCCTAAGAAAGTCTTTCTGGTCTCACCCCTCCCTTTACCTCAGAGAAATTGTTTTTTAAGTCATAACCAGTGTTGTCACAGTTCTATAGGTGTGGTTCAAAGTAATTTTAAACTTGGGGTTTATAGAGAGTCAAAGTCTAGAGTAAAGTTATTGTGTTTTAAGAGGTTGTTTTCCCCTCTATATCCTTGTAGTTTTAAAGACTTTATTTGTCTCTACACAGATAATTAAACTACGCACTATATAGTCACTGTTTTTAAAGTCCTAAAATCAAACTTTTAATTTACCTATATATATATATATATGTATGTATATATATACATATATATATATAGCTCAGAGTTTACAATTGCTTAGAGTTGTTCCTTTTTAAATATTACTAATTCTCAAATTTTACAATTGTTCATGCTTATACAACTAAAGTTAAGAGAAAGTACTGTTCCTTTAAAAAACTGTCTTTAGATATCTTAAACTGCCTAGACAAGACCCTTAAGACAATGATACAACAAATTTGTATCCCAGACAGATTACAGATTTTACACAAAAACAATTGGTCATATAATGTGATTCTTTGTATCATCAAAATAGTAATAGCCTAAGATGATAATTTGGTATTTTTAAAAAATATTTCTGATTTTAAAAAATAAAAATAAAATATACACATATAACTATAGATAACTTTTCAATTTTTCTAGTTAAAATTGTCTTAACAAAAAAACAACAAAAAATATAGTCATTGCCTACATTTATTTTCTAAGTTTAGTGTTCCTAAATAGATTAGAACAAGTTATAAAACTAACTATTACAGTCAGACATTTAAAATATTTTGTTAACAATCTAATGTTATCCATATTACTGAGATAAATTATTTCTCAGAGACAATATTTACTCAATGTACATTTCACACTTTGAAAATCTTAATTTTTAATATTAAAAGAAGGGGGAATATGCAACCCACTTCAAAAGCATTTTGCCTTGCTTTTTGCTTGTTTTATAATATATGTAATTTTTCACAGTCTGATACTAAAAGTCAGTCTGCTATGGATTGCCACTGGCATCCACACATTTTCAATTTTTATGCCATGATAAAATGGCGTGTCACTCCACTTATTAACACACATTATCTTAACCCCACTTTATTCTGGGACAGAGGGTCCGTGTGTATATTTTCCCAGAAAGAGGAGGGAGCACAGTGGCTCCCAGAAAGACTAATTCGCCAAGTGGACTCAGAGCCACAACCCTCTTAGTAAATGTGCTTAAACGCACTACAAAAAAGATTTTTTTGTTTTTGCTTTTTCCTTTTTCTGTTTCTTTTTTATTTTCGAGCTGACAGCCTTTTTTCTGTCATTCTGGAAATGCTCACTTACTCTTGTGAAATTAAAAGAACAATTCACTCATTAGCTCATGCCCTGAGCTAAAGCCTGAATGCTTCAGTATTTACATTCCAAAGGCTGGTACATCCTGAGGTTACCAGCCAAGCCCTACCAATTTACATTTGAATTGAGCCCTGATCTCTAGGTTCCCTGAGTCTGAACTGGTAATTTACAACTGAAGTCAGGAGGCTACACCCATCCCCAGCACAATGGCTGCAGGCACTGCTTCAAGTGGACTTCAGAAAGAATGGACTCCAGAGAGACTTGTGGTCCCAGACTTTACAGATATTTGAGACATATCTTGGCGCTAACTGCATGGGTGAATGGTGCATTTCAGAAACCTGTGGTCCACGGGCTAGGGCTTTAACAGATATCCACCTAAGACAGAGGCACGCGCCGAGTAAATGTGTTTTTGAAAAAACAAGAAAAGAGCCCGGTTTGTAGAATCAAACTAGCTGCACGTGACCTTGAAGACGGGTAAAGATATCTGCCAGAGATAACAAATACCCAGGTTAATTCTGACTAAACACCTTAAAAATCCACTTACAAAGCTGTGCCCATTGATATGGCCTTAACCCTGCTTTCATATAATAAACAAGGGCGAGATGTTGGGTCCCTCCCTTCTGCCTCAGCTGCAAGACACCGGAGCTTGCGACCGGAGACTCAACTCATGCCTGCTGTGCCTAAAACAAAGACTCACTACTCTGAGTTCCGCCTTCGAGGATTCCAGAAGAATCTATGCCTGCTGGCTGGCACGTATACAGCC
>NW_022196903.1:47829110-47850283 GCF_008632895.1 Mastomys coucha
AGTCTCCACCTTCAGCCCAGCAGCCGGCTTCCCTTTGACTTCCTCCTTGACTTTCAGACTCTTCCTGACTCCTCCCGAATTCCTTATGTGTTTTTTTTTTTAATTTTTTTTAAAGATTTATTTATTATTATAAATGAGTACACAGAAGACGATATCAGATATCATCATGGGTAGTTGCGAGCCACCATGTGGTTGCTGGGATCCGAACTCATGACCTTCGGAAGAGCAGTCAGTGTTCCTACCTGCTGAGCCATCTCACCAGCCCCCCCCCCCAATTCCTTATGTTATTCAAATGTCATTGTAACCTAGAGATTCAGTTTTGCTCTCTTGTATATAAATGCTAAACCTCCAAAGTTAAGCAAAGTTAACCTCATCAAAGAAGAGCCTTGATTAGAAACCCTCAACTTGGCTTCGTGTCCTTTTGTTCTTGAACTCTGTGTTTCAGGTCTCCTTTCTCCTTTTGGTTGAGACAGAACCCGGTTCATGAAGCTGTGGGACAGTTTCACCAGGCTACACCTATCTTACTCCTAGGTAAGTAAGTTTTAAGCCTGGACATCTTTAGGTGTATTAGGCTTCCTGTTAATGACAGCCAAAGGGCATTCATCTGAAGGTGACACTGGAGATTTAAATGTATATGTAAACACTTAACATAGGATCCAAAGTTTTAGTTAACATGGCATCTGACATGCACTTTGCTAGAAAGGTTGCTGACTGCAAGCTCAGCCTTGAGATGGGGAGACAAGAACAGGTTTCTAAGGACTGTGACAACTTTTGTGGGATCTGTGCTCTCAGAAAGCTTGGATACTAGGGTTATCTTATAAATATGGCTCCAATTAGGGGGCAGGTGACACCCACATTCTTTGTGGGGTCTGGTGGGAGAGTTACATAGGAAAGAAAAATTCAGGCAAGCAGCTAGAAACGAAGTGTATTGAGTTAATGTTTTAAAAGTTCTTGACAGATCAGGGCCAAGAAGTGTAAACTATAGACTGTGTAAGTCACGGGCTAAGTCCATGGAAGTGCTGAATGCTTTGCCCATGGCTGGGTTCAACAATGCACTCTTAACTCCTCTGTTGCCTTCCCAGTCAGTCTGTTGAAGTAGCAAGACAGAGGCTTCACATGGCACACTGCAGATGGCTGGAGACATCATCACAACTCTGTTCTCACTCCAGCCTGGTTCACAAGTGTGGATACCTAGGGTACAAGGGATCACAGCTTTTCTGGACCAGATTTCATCTCTAGCTACCCTGCCCAATCTGAATAGCCCAGTGATGTCCTACTGGGTACACAGTGGAGACAAAGAAGACCTTTGGAAGTGTGGTACTGATCAGACTATAGAGGGACAGTGACTTTGCAGGAAAATATTGTAAGCAGTGGGTGGCCACTAAGTTGGAAACACTAACTCAGGAGGGTGGCCTTGGTGGGGTCCCCTTGTCCACTGATAGTATTTGCCTATGCTCTGGCTTCTAAACAAAAGTCCATCTAAGCTGGGTGGTGGTAGCACACACCCCGTCCCAGCACTTGGGAGGCAGAGGCAGGCGGATTTCTGAGTTTCAGGCCAGCCTGGTATACAGAGTGAGTTCCAGGACAGCCAGGTCTACACACAGAGAAACCTGTCTTGAAAAACCAAAAAAAAAAAAGTCCATCTGCACTCAGCTTATCCACAAGGTAACTCAGAGAGACTCAGTGTATCCACTGTTAACATGTCCAGCAAAGGCATCTGCTTTGGGCAGTCAAATATATGACAGTGACATCTATGATAGGGTGGGGGGTGGGGAGACAGCCTTCCCCAGTATGTGAACAGATCACTCTCCAAGTACTGTACTTGACTCTCTGTTAGTCTCCTAGTTGATTTTAACTAATCCACAGTCAAGAGTCTAGACAATAAGTTTGTATGGTCTGGCCTATGTACATAAAATACATATTAGTGTTTTTATACAACATTAATTTCTGTCAGCTCTGTGAAAAACAGAAAAAAAAGCAAAAACAAACAAACCAGTCAATCAGTGAAACACATCCTTTGTAATTCACATGAAAACGAGGTCAAGACACATTTCCTGAATTCAGTGTTTTTAGAAAAGAAAGAGTAATTTATATTATTTAATTTCTAACTGTGCTAAATTAATGCTCTTGGCTACTCTTTACAAGGGCTTTCTGATCCAGCTGCAAAGACTTGTTTCTATGGCACACTTTCTGTACTCAATTAACTTTCTAGTGAGTGTTTTCCTGATGAACATCACCTCCCTAGAGCCTTGAATATGTCCTGGCTTCTAAAAAATAAATTACTAGCAGGTTTTTTTTTTTTTTTTTTTTTGAGTTTCAGTCTTTTTGGAGGGTCAAGACCAAATCTGAGATTCAGAGTACAGATGCCATTGCTTCTTGAAGCCTCCAGGAGTTAGCCCAGCCCCTAAACACAAGATGCAATTTGACTACATCTTTACTTTATCATTGATTGGAAGGTCTATGAAGGATTTGTTTATGTCAACCAGGGGTGCCAAGACTATGCAGGGCCACAATAAAACATGAACTTGACTTAGAAGTTCAGGCTTCTGGGGTTGAAGCAAAGGGAGCAAGCAAGCAAGAGCCCTGGCCCAGCAAGGTTAAGTGATTTTTCTGAGTGAAGAAAGGCTCCAGGTGGCACATTTGCATTTTGAACTTTTTACGTTTGTTTGCATTGTGAGTGTTGCCTTTTAGTTAGTTAGTCTAGCTCTCAGACTTACTTAAGCAACGAGTCCCTGTGCTGGGTCTCAGGTGGATGACCTGGTTCACCAGCACTGATCTGACGGTGGGGGCGTGATGTCCTGGCCTGAGGGACAGTGACAAGGGGTCCAAGAAGCCTTGGGGAAGGTACATTTCTCAAGGATCAGAGACACCCCAGTGAGTAGTGTATAATAAGGGCACCAGGGGCCAGGATCTACCCTTTAGTCCTCTATGCTTCAGTGAAAAACAAGTGGCCACATAAAACAGGGAGGTCCCTCCACCACAACTGCTCTGATTTTGCCATGTAGCCAAAGAGCCCCACTGATGGCATGTTCCTTGGAGCTATGACCCAGATATTAAAAACTAATTGTGTGTGTGTGTGTGTGTGTGTGTGTGTTGGGGATGTAATGTAGGACCTTTGTGTCCCAGGCAGACTTCACTTGGTTTTTAAAGAATGAGATGTGAACATGGTATGTGTGGAGTAGAACTCTTTTGTGCTTTTGATTTTCCAGGACAGGTGACTCAGGTTCCAGGAGATCTTGCAGAGGGAGCAACATTTTAAGATGTTTCATCTCACTGGGACTGGATGTTTTTGTAAGTTTTTGATGTTGTTGTTGTTTTTATTTGATTTTTGTTTTGTGATACCAAGCATAGAACCCTGGGTCTCAAGGATGGCCATAAAGCCACAACCCTAACTCCTGCGGGAGGATTTAAAAGCAGCTGACTGAACTGCAAATGCCCAGGATATAAAAACAGATAACATTAAAAAATTCAGCAAGAAACAACTGAATAACAATGGATTTAGGCTGTCAAGATGCCTTGCAATAGGAAAGGCACTTGCTAAGCCTGATACCCTGAAAGAACTGATTTCCACACTCATATACACATATTATGGCACACAGTGTACATATGCACACATACAGTATATTGACTCAAAACTAAGTCTAAACAAGGTGCCCTGGGAGAGCTGGAGTGCTGTGTCCTCTCAACCCCGTTCCACTGTTGTGAAATTCTGTTATCTGAGAACCTCGTGTTTTAAGTCACTGCCTCACAAATGTCTCTGCCCTGTACCTACACAACCGCAATTATACAGTGAGATTAATGAAGCACAAGCACTTGCTAAGGATTTAATGGCTTCTTAATTGAATGGGGTGCACATACTGCTAAAACACTATGACAAATCATAAAAGCTTCTTAATAAGAAGTCTCAATTAGTTAATTAAAATTGCTAATTGAAAACTCTAGGAATAGCATGTAAAATATTTCAGACCTCTAGATACAGCAATAAAACACACACTGAATGTGCCCACCAGGCAAGCTCTCCATATTTGTGCCAGGAGAGACCTTTGTCAGTAAAATAAGAAGGGAGGGAATAGGTCATTGCATGGAAACCTTGAGCAGGTCTAATATATCAGGTGTGAGGACTGTAACTTATTATGTATCACACCGAGAGCAGGTACAGGAAGTGGGGACACCACTTACTCATGCATTCATCACTTCTGCTTTCTGTATGGGGCCATCTCTCTGCATACAGGCCCATTTAAGAAATGTTCCACAAGTCTTAAAATTCTGTATATTTTAATATCTTTTCTTGACCTTAAAGGATACTCTAGTTCAGGGTGGGCTAAAAAAAGAATGCTCAAAATATACGTCAAACAGGTCATCAATGAACGTCTATAAAGAGCAGGTTAGATACTGTGTGGTAGGAATTATTGGTTTTGAAACTCTTAACTACAGCCTATGTACTTTCCTAAGGGCAGTTGGATTGAGTATCATATTTAGTACTTGTAACACTCTGGGAGTAGCTATTTCGGCTTACCCCATTTTACAGACCCAAAACTGAAAGAACAGAAAGGTTAAGTAATTTGTCCAAGGCCACATAGCTATAAGGGGATAAGATGAGATTTTAACGCAACAATTTTCTCCAGAATCTTTGCATATCAATATTAAACTCTCCTATCTCCCAGGGACCCTGATATGCAGTGTGATAATATGCAATACATGATTTATGTATTATGTGTGTGCTTGTGTGTGTATGTGTGTGTGTGTGTATACACACACATATATACAAATATATGTATATACATGTATGTATATGTATATATATACATATATGTATACACATATACACATACCATATATTACATAGTATCATATATGTACATCACTACCCAAGGCTAATCTGTGTGGATGAACAGGGTGGGTAACCCCTCCTCCTTGCTAATCACCCAGGCAGCAGAATATCCAGGAGAAGCCAGCTTCTATTTGACATCACACATATGCCCAAATAATTTTTTTCAGGAAACTATTTTCCACAAATAAAGCTGACTGAGAGCCAGCAATGGAGAGGAGGAGTGAAGCTTTGCCAGAATTGAGAGAAGCTCAGTGTGGGGTAAGTTAAGAGTGCAGTGCTGACTTTGATGTTGGTAAGGCCTGTCCTCTGGACATTGTATACCAAACAGGGACAAGCCTTACTGAGCCAGTCAGTAGGCTCCCTGGCTAGTGGAGCAGCATGTCTGGATGTGCCACTGTGTGCCCCACTGTGACAACTTCTAAGAGTATACTGCATCCTTTCTCTCTGTCATCCCCTGTCAACAGAATGCTATTCTGCTCCAGCACTAACATCGTGAACAGTTTGGGATCCACATTCTGCAGGTGCCATCCATGTATCACAATAAAATGTTAAATTTTAAGCTGAAGAGTGCTTTTCTGGGCTTCTGTTTCCCCTTGTTAAGGTACACCCCTCAAAAGGACAAAACCTAAAACAAAATCCTACAAACATAATACCTGCCAGGTTGATTTCCATGCAAATTCTATCTGCCTGTCCCTGGGGTAACCTAGAGTAAGATAATAGAGCATAGGCAGCTGTTTGTTCTAGGGTACTCATACTGTTTGGAGGATTTCAGATGACAGAAAACTGATCGAAGTCTGCGACACTGATGCTACCTGAAGGTTACCTGAGCAGCACTTTGTTATTTTAGCACAACTCTTTAACTGGGGGTGGTGATGCCAATATTAGAATGGCTACTGATGTGCTTGTCACAGTGTGGTTGCTGGGGATGTCGCTGGGGTTTCACCACTTCTCCTATCCCAAGTTTGGGTGTGTCTATAGAATCTAAGATTTTGCTAGAAAATGTATAATGAACATTATTATTCAAAATGGTCATCACAGCACAAAAGTTGGAGACTCCTGGGAATATTATGAAGACATCTAAACTCTTCCTGCAGAGCATTTCTGAGAAAGCTCTAAGAATAGGAATTTATATGTGGAACATACTGGTCCAGTGACAGATATTGCTTCAGTATGATTTACAATAGTGAAGTTGTCAGCAGTGGCCATTGAAAACAGAAATTTTGAAGATATAGCTATATGAAAAACATTTGTGTCACTACATTTCAATGCATGCCCCATTTATAACTGTACACAGTTGCTTACAGAGTCAGAATGTGAATTAACCAACTAAAGACAACTCTTAAGCCTGTGAAGACTAGAACACTGTCATGGCTTGCCTCCATGGCTGCAGATTTGCTTTATTGTTTCCCACCAAAAGCAGAAAGAGCTTCTGAATGGCCTAACAGTGTCTTAAGTGTTTTATGGGGAGCTGAGGAACCGACCTGGTGGTCTGATTCCTAAACACACTGGCCAGCTAACTCATTATCTGTGTTATTCCTTAAAATAGTGGCTAAAGTGGCCAAGTGAATATCTTCTTTAAAAAAAAAATCATTAAAATGAGAGTGAGCAGGTGAGAAGCATGCCCAGTAATCTGTGGCTTGGAGCTTACCTCAGTTCACATCTGTGAGAATGTTCACATGCATGTCTTTTCTTAACACTGTCAGTATGAGAAACACCAGAAGAGAGTTGTAGGTTTTCCAGAATTAAAGACAGCTGTGACAGCTACAGGACTTCTCTTACACACACGGACACTCCCACTGCAGAACCACTCAGACACAAACGTTAAAATATGGATACCTTGTTCTGCCCCATGAAATCTAAGCAAAGATCTAACTCCTAATAGCACCAAAATGCTGGATTTCTCTCTTTATCCTCAGCATAACTTACTTTCTTGGTATTTTTTTCTAAAACAGGTGAGCAAACAAAAATCCAAGTGCCTAATGAAAGTATAGTCCATTCTATGAGGAAGGACAAAGCCAAAGTGGGACCAGCGATAAGTGCGAACAGAACAGTCAGACATGATTATTCTAGATTCACACTGTGGCATGACGCCCAGATATGTAAGCTCTTCTTACAGATAACCTATGCACACAGAAATTCTAACCCTTGTGCTTGCTGACATTTCCAAACTACTCCTCAAAAAGAACGAGAGTTGTGGACACTGACCTCCTTGACTTTCCCAAATGTGACTATGTGAAGGAAGCTGGTAAGCATCTCTGTGTTTTAAAAGGTTGTATTTTTATGGGACACATCTTTAGAGAATATAACTGAGTATATCAGAAAAAGGTTGATTAACTCTCCTTGGCATTTACTTCTGACAAAAAAAATTTTTTTTAAAATTTTTATAAATCCCAGGTGCTTTAGATTTGAGTCTAAGGACTAATGAAAAATGAAAGAGAAAAAAAAAAACAAAAAATACATAAATGGTTCCTGACCAGAAGCATTCCTTCCTTATCCCTAAAAGAGACTCACTCCTGGACATCTTGTTTGAATTTAACTTCTGAAGTTTGTCTTGTTCCATCTCTAGAACAAGCCAGTCAGGTACAGAGATATGGCTATATGAGCAAAAACACATGAGCAATGCAGCCACTGCACATCCAAAGACAAGAGGAGACAAAAATATTAACTGTCAAGTGACATGTCATTTGGATACATGTTTCTGGATTTTGTCATAGATGTTCGATCTGACAGCTACTGGAAATATCTGAGTTCTGTAAAACATCATCATATAATCAGCAAAAGCAAATGCTTCTTAAGTAGCAAGTTGGCTTCACTTTCTAGTTCTAGAAGATTTGCTTAAAATGTACTCAGCATTCTGACAATTCATTCATCAACCCTAGGATGAGGGGCAAGACTCTTCCATAGCCCCAGGTTCATGGAACATCAGCTTGCATGGATATTATGTTTAACTCTGTTTTAGAGACAGTGCTGTTTTTTTCTCTCTGCCCACTCTTTCTGACATCAGTTTTACATATTTATAATCATTTCCTTACAACTACAGTGATGAAACCTGTCCTTGAGCAGACAGAAGTGGGGATAAGGGAGCTGGGCAGTCAAGAACAGATGGAGGCAAACAGTGTTGGGTGTGTGAGGAAAGAACAATTCAGGAAACAGGAGCTCAAGGGCAGGCGTAGGAGGAAGGTCAGATGGAGCCATGAGGTCAAGCAGGTGAATGAGAGGCAAAGAATCAGCCTCCCATGACCCTAACTAGTGGGTGAACCTCTCCAGTGAGAAAGGAAGGTTTATTTTCTGCTTTCATCTTAGTTGAATCCTTTAAGCAAGCCAAAATCTTAGGAACCTCTCAAGAGATGATTCTGAGTGTCTGGCCTGGAAAGTTCTTTCAGTGCTTTATAATTTTCTTTAACAATTGGGGGTTCTGATCTGGTAACTTGAAATAAAATAATATAAGATGTCAGGATGAGGCAGTGGCTTGATTTCCTAGCTGGTCAAGTCCAGACAGGAAAAGAAAACCAAAGGAGGTATGGTGGCTTGAATATGAGTGGCCACAATAGCCTCATATATTGAATGCTTAGTTACCCGGGAGTGACACTATTTGAAAGGATTAGAAAATCTTAGGAGATTAGGAGATCTCACTGAAGTTGGTGTGGCCTTGTGGAGGAAGTGACACACACACAAACTAACTCTCTCTCTCTCTCTCTCTCTCTCTCTCTCTCTTTCTCTCTCTCTCTCTCTGCTTGCAGATCAGGATGTAGCTCCCAGATATAGCCTGCTCCAGTGTCATGCATGCCACCATGCTCCCTGCTATGATGATAATGGACTAAACTTTTAAAACTGTTACTCGAGCTCCCAATTAAATGTTTTCTTTCATAAGAGTTGCTTTGATCATGGTGTCTCTTCACACCAACAGAACACTGGCTAAGAAAGAAGTTGGAAAACAGTGGTGATGTGAAATGTGGGGACCTGGCCCAAGAGGTTTCAAAGAGAAGAATGTTAATAAATGGCCTAGAGACCATTTTTTGTAATATTTTGGCAAAGAATGTGCCTGTTTTCTGCCCTTGTATTAACAAATTGTCAGAGCCTAAATTGAAGAGTTTAGGATTAATGGTATTGGCAGAGGAGATTTCAAGATGGCCTAGTTCTGACTGTCTTATTATTAGTGGTTACTCTCATGCAGATCTATACTAAAAAGGAGCAAGCTGAACATGGAAAAATAAAAATTGTATAGTTTGAGAAGAAAAGGAGTACCAGGAGGTATAATAAAGCTAAGCCCAGTGCTCAATGAGATAAAAACTTTAAAGAAAAGCCTGATGATAAAATAGGATAAAGGGAGTAATGACCTTGTTGGGAGTAGGAGACAAGCAAAAGGAAGTGGGCACTTTGAATTTCTGTTTTGATATAAGCCACAGTAGATGTTGGGTATTTTAGCACCACAGCTAGAAGGAAGCTTGGATCCTGGGGATCCATAACAGGTGCATAACAGCAGTCAGTAGGTGTGCAGCAGGAGACTGACTCTATACCATGGCAAAGTTTCCTACTATTAAATGCTGTGCTTAGGGAGGAAGCATATTGTGTTCCAGAGGCCAGTCTCACAGACTCCTGGACCTCCAGACCAGCAGGGTATCATGTAGAAAGAACTGGTTTGGTACCTGGAGTAGAAAGAGAAAGCTCAGGGCTGCAGAGTGAGGAGGCCCTTTTCTGCCCTTAATATTCAGGACCAATCTGAGCCCCAATCCACAGCCAGCTTCACTTCCATTTGCTCTGGTGCTCTTGCATCACATAAGCTTGCCACCATGGCTGCTGCTTCTTTCTTTCCACTCCCTGCTTAATCTAGGCATGGGGAGTGGTTGAGTAGCAAGCTTTGGTTATGATTTTAATTCCTTGGTCAACTCAGTTAAGCTATGCTAAACAAATGGGTTTGATCCTTGGAAAAGGGCATGGGTCCTGCAAGGCCGGGATGTCTTGGAGGACATTGCTGAAGAAATACCTTTCATATCTCTCTCCCTAGAGCTCTTCGTTTTCCTGCTTTTGTTCCTGTGGGTTTCAGTAAACAGAAACAGAGGATGTTGAATAATCCACATGCCTCAAGCAGTCTTGGTCCCAGATCTTCTCAAATTCTCCATGTATTTAAGGATTTGAAACATGCAATCATAGGTTACATAGTTTTATGTCCCATTGGATTAAGTTTTTTTTTTAATGTTTCAAAACATAGTTTTATGGTAGTCCTTTTGGGAAAAATCCAGTATTATCTAAAATTATTGGCAAAGTTAAATGTATTTTACATACCTGAAAGTTTTTAGAATGTTGACAAGTAACTGAGAAAAGGATAACAGGCAAATAGGTAAAGATAATTTATTTCAATAAATCTCTCAAAAGCCTTCCTTGAACTGCTCTTCGTTAAATTCCTGTGGGTTTTTTTGTTTTGCTGAGAGCATAGCAATTTGTTTTTATTGTAAAGCAACAATAATAAAAAAAAAATCTCTTGTAAAATACCTAATAGAGGCAGGCTTCGAGGTTTCAAATACATATACTAGGCCCATTCTCTCTGTCATTGTCTGTTGTGCTCTCTGTCTCTGTCTGTCTCTCTCTCTCTGACTCTCTGTCTTTCCACTTTTCTTTTCACTCCATCTCATTTCCTCCTTTTGTCTGTCTCTCTTTTTTGCTGCCTCCGTCTTGTGGATTAGATGTGAGCTCTAAGTTACTGCTCTAGGACCAGGCCTACCTGTAGCTATGCTCACCATCTGACACTCTAAATCAGCCCTAATGAAGTATTTTTTTTAAATACATCATCTTGGTTTTGGTGTCTCTTCATAGCAATAGAAAAGTGCCTAAGACAGAAACTAGAGTGCTTATCCTTTTTCTATTAGGTATTTCAGGGATATGACCGGCTAAACAGAATGTGTTTTCATAGCACTCACGGTTTTGAGAATGTCTTATTGCTAGCCATTTGTGCATTCAAACTGGTCATGTTTGTGGTCTTAGTTACTGTGATTAAATATGAGCAAAGCAACTAAGGAAGCATTTAATTGGAGGCTTGCTTACAGTTTCAAAGGGTTAGTCCATAATTGTTAGGGTGGGAAGCATGTCAGGCAGGCATGGAGCTAGAGCAATAGCTGAGAGCTAACATCTGGTCCACAAGTTGTAGGTAGAGATAGAGTGAGGCTAGACCTGGCCTGTGCTTTTGAGTGCTCCAGTGACATACTTTCTCCAACAAGGCCACACCTTCTAATCCTTCTTAAATAGTTCTATCAACTGGGGACCAAATATTCAAATATATGAGCCTATAAAGGTCTTTCTCACTCAAAACACCACAGTTGTTAAAACCATGTACTACAGGAGATTCTAGAATGTGTCAAGTTGATAATTAAAACTATTCATGGCAGGAATGTTACATATTTTTAATCCTAGAGGCAGATACAAGTAGATCTCTGTGAGCTTGCAGCCAGCTTGGTCTACATAGCCAGTTCCAGTCCAGCCAGAGCTTCTTAGGAAGAGCCTGTCTCAAACAAAGAAACAAGCACACAAAAACCAAACCACCACCAACAAAACAAATCATCACAGTACGTGATGGCTAGCAAGACGGCTCAGTGGGAAAGGGTGCTTGCTGTTAAGCCTGACAACCAGTGTTTAATTTCCAGGACCCAAATTTACCAGATTAGAATCCCAGAATTCCAAAGGTTGTTCTCTAACCCCTATACCCATACCAAATGTATTCCTTTATCAATCAATCAATAAATAGAATGTAGAAATAAAGATAATGAAATGAATAGAATATTTAAATAAAAGAATAATATGGATGACTCACTAAAGTATGTTGCCAAGAAAATATTATTCAGCTATAAAAAGAATGAAATCCTATTTCTAGGTGCATGGATGAAAATAGAGCTTATCATTTACGTAAAATTTGGCAGACACAGGTAGACTAATATTGTATTCATTAATATGAAGAAACTATTAAAAAAAGACCTGAAAGTAGAAGAGAGCTTAGTCCCTACTAAGGTCTCTAAGTCCCTACTGTTCAGAAGAGTGCTGGTGTGTGTGTGTTTGTGGTGGTGGTGGGGAGTGAAGAGGGGAGGAAGAGGATAGGTAGACCTGACAGACACATGAGGTATGCATACCTGGAAACATCACAGTGAACTCAACTTACCTACACAGTTAATATATGTTAAAATAGGTGTGAAAATTAAAGAACCACAGCTTTTAATAATATGTTGATGAAAAACATGAGGCTGTATGAGAGTCAGATGGCACAGCTCCTGATATTCTAGGTTTGTTTTGCTGAAATCACTCTACAAATTGAACTGCTCCCATAATTCAGACTACATAGTAAACTTACTAGTAGATGTGAGAGGCATCAGCAGTGAGTGAAACACTGTGACTCTGAGACAAACAAAGCTAGAACCAGGCAGGTCCCTAAGACAGAATGTGATCCACCTACACTCAGTGGCTTTCAGTGACTATACGGTTCTTGTGTCCAGGGAATCTGAGCTTTCAGGACTTACAATAATTTTTCAAGCTAAATTAGCATTTGACTTTGACCTAGTCAGCCAATGTCTGGAAAGATAATAGACACTGGAGGAGAATCTACCACTGTCATTCTCCTTAATCACCATAGCTTCTCTCTAATTGCTTCCTAAACACTGATCCTCATACCACATACAAGTGTAGCTCTCATTCCTCTCCAAAGCAGTTTCTCTTTGTAGCAGATGAAGACTACTTGGAGGACCAAAGCTGGTCAAAATGAGTAAGTAACCACGGTGCCCAGCATGATCAGTGGTGTACAACACAATCCCCACACCAATACAAAGACAGTCAGAGGTAAGGAATCCCAGGTGGAGTTCTTGGGGAGATGAGAGGAGTTGGAGAGGAGGAAATAAAGTAAGTACAGTATATTCATGTATGAATTCTCAAAAACAATTAGCTAGAAAGACTTGATTTTGATATTATATAAATAGGCTCCTTTAAAACTCTAAGAAACAAGACCTTGATGTTTCTGTCCTTAAATATTATGCTAAAGACCAGAAAATTCTTTTTTTTTTTCAAGAAAGGGAAATGATCTAAGGGTAAAATGTACCTCAATTATCAAAAACTTTCTGGCTTTGAGGCTTCAAAACAATTTCTGCTGCCTAACAAAGATCAATGCAACACAGAAACTGGCCTTTAACCATACTTACATGGCCCAGGAGAACTGATTATCATTAAATCTGGTTGGTGCCAAACCCTGTGATAAAGTTGGCAATAAGAGAAAGCATGGGTGTTTGTATGAGCACAGTGAAGAAGCATAATGACCATTGAAGCAATCTGCTCCACAATAAGGAAGACAAAAGTAAAATGGTTCACTTTCTACCACCAGGGCATCAGCTCTTCCTATGTCAAGACATGGCCCACGCATTCCACAGAGCTCTTTCTCCACAACAGAAGGGAGACACACTGCTTTGTTTGGGTGAAAGGTAGTAAGCATTGTCATCATATCACACAGAGGAAAAGCCCAAGATTTGTCCAGCTGATACTGTGCTTCCTGAGAAGACCCACCACTGACCACTGCTGAGCCCCTGCTCACATGAAAAACTGATTCTTTGAGGTACATCCAAGAAAATATATACGTGGATACTTCCAAGGACAGCCAATCAACCCAAAGAGCCAGATTCAACTTCTGGGTTCTGTATTCTGAGTATATATCACTAGGGGCAAAGGGTTGACAAGAACTGATGGTATACAGGCCGCACTGTCTATAAATTACACCCACTTACATTATCACCTCATGCTACAGGGAGAGGTCAGTGTCCAGGAAAGCAGGAAACTGAGGACAGCCTCTGTCAACCCTTCTGCCACCAAATATCACACGACAGTCCCAGTGACAGTGCAGAGTGAGCTCCCAGTTGAGGGAATTGCACTAACTGGAATTAAGCAAGGGAAAAGCTACCACCCCTGACCCCACAAGGGCTGCCCTGGGTGCAGTGACCAGGGACTGAATTATCACCTGCTTAGGTTGGGATAAAAAAAATCCTCATTCATTTGGTTTGTATCAGCAAATAGAGATAATGATAGGAAATACAACTGTATACTTAAACTACTTAAATTTGGGAATTCCTCATAGTCTGCATGTCTGATTAAAGAACTAGGCATGAGAAAATACCAAGCTACAGGCTTCCAGAAGCAATTGTGTTAGGAAATCAGGAGCTGGCACATAAAGGGTCTGAGTCTCATTATTATCTCCACCCAAAACAGTTCTGAGAAAAATCATCTGACATCTCTGAGCAATCCAGAGGAACACTAATACAAGGACCCAGGGGTTCACAGCCCACACCTGTTTGCTAGCTGTATGGATTTGGGCAAACCAAGGAATTTCTGAGCCTTGTTAAAAGACGGATGATGAAGATGTATCCAGAGCAATCAGTAGATTTGTGGCTCATCTAAGAAAAGGAGATGATTTCACAAGAAACCAGATCTTCGTAAGTTATCTATGGACTGCTTGTAAGACAGAAGGACTATATATGTTTTAGCAAAGATGATGACATGGAAATACATGTAATATCTTATGAAAGACTAGCATTAGTATGAAGAGGGGTCATGACTCCTCAAGAATGCAAAGGCCAGCTGGGGAGTGGTGGCGCATGCCTTTAATCCCAGCACTTGGGAGGCAGAGGCAGGTGGATTTCTGAGTTCAAAGCCAGCCTGGTCTACAGAGTGAGTTCCAGGACAGCCAGGGCTGCACAGAGAAACCCTGTCTAGAAAAATCGAAACAAAACAAAACAAAACAAAACAAAACGAATGCAAAGACCTTAGAATCATAGCATCTGTGTTGGAGGGCTGTTGAGAAAGCTGCTACAGCAGGCTTGCTATGCAAGTATGCAGACTAGAGATCAATTCCCAACACCCGTGCAAAAAACTAGGTATGGTGGCATGGTGTACTCATCTGAAATCCGGGGAGGAGAGACAGCTCCATTACTCCACTGTGATTACTGGTCAGGCAGCCAACCTAGCATGATACATGAGCCCCAGGACCCAGTGAGACAGTGTATCTCAGTAGGTGGATGGCTTCTTTGAAGTAGCGTCTGAGTTTGATCTCTGGTTTCTATCTGCACCCACTCCCCTACATACAAATGTGTTGGGTCCCAGCTTTGAGGATCTGAACTCCTGAAAACTGTGACATCTCCAGGACGCCGGCATTTGGACCTCTAAATGGCATGCTGCACTAAGTGCCTTTCAATATTGAGTTTATTAAACTGTCACAGCACTTTCAAAGTGTTACACTAGTCAAATGTCAGGGACTTTTTCTATCACAGTATAAATGAAGCCAAACCCTTGGAATGTTTCTGGCTCATTCACGTGAAACTCTGGAAGCTATTTACTCAGTGCTTAAGCTTTCTAATTTGACACTTAGTTAAGAAACATATGTGTCATATCACAAATTTGTCATTTTTTACTATTTTGACAACTGTATTTTATGCATTGGCTTTCTTTGTAATCCTATATATTTTAGTTCATGAATTTAAAAACATTACTTTGGGAAGCAGTCCAAGCAGTTTTGTTTGTTTGTTAACAGGGTCCAAGGCACAGAAAATGCTAACAGGTCCTACTTCCTCAGATGCAGATGGAGGCATGTGCTGTGAGGCACTGTGAGGACTCATGACACAGCCGGGTCACTGTGGAGGGCCACACAGAGCAGTGCTCACAGTGGCCACCGCTGAGAATGCATCTCATCTCTTAAACATCACCAGTTCAGTGCCCCTCACCAGGAGTTGGTTAGTGCTGCTTGATGGCTCACTATCCTGATTTGCTAGTGGCCTTGCTTGTTGTTGGGATGGCACATCTATGTGGAGATCACTTTTGACTTATACAGCTGGAAAGCAGTTGTGTACAGCCCAATGGTGAGGGATTCCAAGGAAGAGCCTGCACTGTGGCTGAGGACAGGAAGGCCTCCCAGGGACAGGGAGCTAACTTAGCTGTACTGCTCCTGAGCCAATGACCACGGTTTTGGCCATGGTGGAGGAAATGAGAGCAAGTTATTTAGAAGCTGGGACATGGAACTGATCTAAAGCTTGCCTGTGAAAGGGCTCAAAGGCAGGAATAGGCTTCAGGCTCAGCATAATGAAGCTCAATGTGAGAAAATTAAGTAATGTTTCAAACTGAGTCCCAAATCAACAGTCTAAGCAATATGAGCGAACTCTGCAAACGGGAACACATGAGAGCCACAGAGGGAAGATTCATGGTCTTCTTAATTAACTTCGAGGTGCCGCACATAAGGGGAAAGCGATAAATCAAGTAGATTACTGCCAGCGCTCTGAATTTCCAAATGAAATAAGAGAGGTATAGCACCTTGAGTCATTTTGTAAATGTGTACGGTGGGGGAGGGGATCACCAAGGTCATCCCTTATGCTGTAATTTGCCACTCAGTGATTTAGTTTTACACTACATGTCAAGTATTTGCCAGACACTCAGGTGTGAGAGAGAAGGAAACAAAGATGAGTGAAACAAGTGTTGGATGGGAAATAATTCACACATACATACACACACACACACACACACACACACACACACACACCATTTCTACATTTCTCTAAAACACATTGCATACTCACTTGGCAACAGCATTCTAAGAGCTGGGGATGTGGTGATGACCGGGATGTAGGAAGCTCCTGACCCTATGAGGCTCACAAGTTAGAAGGGAAGCAGGGACTCAACACACCATCAAATAAACCAACAGATTGCAGGCAGCAAGAAATACTATGGAAAATGGTGAGGAAAAATGAGGGCTCAGGATAGGAAAATTGGGGATGCAATGTAGGGGACATCCAACCAGATGCAGAAAGGAAGGAAAAGGCAGTCTGTGTGAGCTCTGGTCAAAGCCTGTCTCAGCAGAGGGTCTGGTAAGGACCATGGCCTTTGAGCAGGCAAGAGCTCAGTGTGCTCTTGGGACAGCTCTTGGGCTGGTGCTGAGAGGTACAGCTGGAGTAGAGGGAGGTGGTCCGAATCCTGTGGCCCTTTGGCTATGATAAGGAGTTTTAATTTAATCCTGAGTGTGATAGATCAGAGAGTAAGACAGTCTGACTTAGATTTCTACGTAGGCAGAAACACATGCAAAGAAGTGCTGGCTGGATGTCTTAGGGTTTTTATTGCTGTGAACAGACACCATGAGCAAGACAACTGTATAAGGGACAACATTTAATTGGGGCTGGCTTCCAGGTTCAGAGGTTCAGTCCGTTATCATCATTGAGGGAAGCATGGCAGCATCCAGGCAGGCATGGCACTGAGGAGCTGAGAGTTTTACATCTTGATGGGAAGGCAGCCAGGAGAACACTGGCTTCTAGGCAGTTGGAAGTGTCTCAAAGTCTACTGCTATAGTGACACACTTCCTCCAACAAGGCCATACCTCCTAATAGTGCCACTCCCTGGGCAAAGCATAGTCAAACCACCTCACTACCAATCAAACAATGATTAACCCCTATTGTGGGTTTATTAGTGGTAAAGGGCACAAAAACATTCTAACAAGCCTGGCACTGACCTAAATACCCAACAATCAATGGTAGAGTAGTAGACTAACATTACATATTCACATTTTAGAATGTACTCGATCTATCTATATTAATCAAGAAGGATATTAAAAAAAACAGAAGAGAATTGCTCAGGTATATGATCTGCATATGGATCTCCCCTCCATTAGGTACATTTTCAGGCTTTTCCCTAGAATGTCTTGCCTACAAACATATCTGCACATAGGGAGAATATGGATAAAATTGAATCACCCCCATCATATTGATATTTATTTATTTGGTTTGATAAAAGACTGAGAGAAAAGCTACTCTCAAATATATTATATACATTTAAAATTTTTACATTCTTTAGTGGCCATAGTGAATGATATCAATGCTATAATTTTAGAAAAGAAATTTGACCAATGGCATAAATAATTTCTGGAGGTTGGGCACCCTTCATAAAATAGGTTTCAGTGTGTCTAGATGAGCAGGATTATCAAGGCCAGAGCGGAGTGAGAAAGTACCCAAGCAGAGGGCTAGACATGGACAACTTCCATGCATGGGGCTGACAGATAGGTCCTTTGAGAGCTCTTCTGATAGAAACTGTAGGTGCTAAAGAGAATGGCAAAACGGGGGTTGGGGAGCTTGGGAAATTCCTGGTCAACTGAAAACCAACTTAGTGGGTGCTAAGCTGAGGGTGGCAGGGAGTGGTAGGATAAGCAGATGGAGTGGATACAGATGCTAAACAAGGGAAGCTTGAAGACTTTGAAAAATGGGCTGAGGGAGAGATATAGAAGATGGCTCTCTAGAGACTAGAAAAACTCCGGTTTTCTAGACTATTGGGTAGGCAGACATCACTGAACAATGTTATCAAGAGGCCATTTTGGGGGGGAAGTGACATAACGGGATGGCACTGGATTAGTGCAGTTTGCCCAATACGTTCCTGTGGCCACAGAAGTGAGGCAGCCAGAAATGAGAACTTGAAGAAACTGGAACAGAGGGGCACAGGGAATCCATAAGGTCATAGAATATAACAAATACAGCCAGGGTAGGAAAAACAAGTGACTAATACAGAGAAAGCCAGAATTCTGCAGACATAGCTCAGGGAAGTTACTATTTGTATGGCAAAAAGATAGAAGAAACCAACAAGAAGAGGTGAGTGGCTAAAGAGAGAAAAATGATTTACACTTTATTACTCATGTCAGGGTCTCCATGTAGCTCAGTTGGTCATAAACTTGCTACATAATCAGGGGAAAGGGTTTCCAAACTGTAGTAACATCATCCGTGTGAGCAGGGTAAGGTCTGAAGAAAGATGCCAGGTTTCTTAATAGGAAAGGACAGAACTAGGGAAGGAACACCTAGGACAGAGACCTTACAATAAATGTGGCACAACCAAAAGGAGACAAGGAGAGGGGGTCTGAAACCCCAGAGAGGACATGGATGTGTTGTGCCAACCATGTGACAGCTTTGAAGAAAACTGAGACAAGAATGGAAAGAACACGGATGAACTTGGAAGTGAGAGCAGGGCATGCAGACACAACCCAGGAACAGCCTCTGCTCCACCAGTTAGCTGAGATTACATGCTGATGAAGGGATGGAAAACTCATTTGGGATTTACAGCATTTGGAAGCTGAGCTATGTTCAACTGAGTAAGTTTCAATAGAAAGGAAAAGATAATGGGGCAATGCAGAAGGTACAGGTGAGGCTGGAGAGCCTGTGTTTGCCATGGGTGAGCCAAATGCCATGTGCTGGATCGAGTCCCAGTAGCTGCAGGGTAGAGTGGTATATGTGAGTTTTATCTGAGGCTGAAAATTGAAGACAGTAAAGTAAGGGGCAAGCTCATTGTGAACAAGGGATCCATAGAACTGGTAAATTCAGAGCTGCTCCCCAGCCGTCCTGAGTGTGCAGGAACATCAAGGTATGAAGGGCTGATATATAGAGAACTCTGAGACCAACGGTGCACCAGGGAGGCCACTAGAAGGAGAAGGTCAACAGGGAAATTGTTTAGGACAGAGTCCTGGAAAGAGCAAAGACAGCAAAAACCTGTGCTTGCCTCCAGATGTTTCTTAGCATCACTGAGTTGTTTTTGAAAAGGAAAAAATAAATCCAATCTCAAAAGTAAATTAAAAAATAAAAACCAGGAAAAAAAGCTACACAGTTTAGAACTGAACTCAAAGATATGTAAGGTTAGTCAGAAATACTGATGAGTAAACACAAGAGACTCAAAGCCTGCTGGAAGCAAGGCCAGAGTGTGTGTGAGCAAGCTGCTGAGAGCATGGCTGGCCCAGGAATGAGCTGCCATCTCTACAGGGTAGAGATCCATTCTGCCGTGCACCACCAGCCCAGTCCTGCAGACTCTCCTTTCCTACAGTGTGTTTTTTGCAAGCAATAGAACCAAATTTTGTTGCAGCAAACTAAATAAAACACAAGAGGGCTCTCTTTTCAGCTTTCCAGTGTCCCACAAGAATATATGGTCCCTGTAGAGCACACTGAGCAGGCCAGGTTGGGAGGGAGACATTATGGAGGAAATTTGGCAAGGAGCCACCTCAGCTTTGTTTCAATGGATGTCCATAAAACGTGGGCTAAGAAAATGGTAGCTCAATGTCTGGCATTTGAGACCTAACAGCATGTAACATGTTTATGGCATGCATTAGGCTACAAACCCAGTCTGGGGCTGGGGAAATAACAGACTTCAGATCTGGTAGACAAAGGAGAGACTAGGAAAGTATAGTTTGTACTGCAATAAATATGACTGCTCTTAGAAGACCATAAACAGGTGCTTTTATGAAAAAAGAAATCTGTGCACTTATATTCAAAAATCAAATGCTTCAGTCTTGTTTGTATAAATAAGAGAAGGCTTGTACAAGCTTCACTAATTACGGCATGTTCTACAAGGCTATGACTAATTATAACTTAGCAAAAAATTAGTCCAATTGAAAAAGCAAGAGAGAAAGGTGGGAGGGCTAGGTGAGGTTTTGGAGTGAGAAGAAAAGTGGGAAAAAGGAAGAAAGCTTTCATTAACAGCTTACATTCTAGTAGAAGGAGAAGTCAAAACAAAGAATCCAGACTCATTTTATTTTTATTCAAAACAAGCTCTTAGTGTATTTCTACTCCAAATCCTTGAACACATGATGCTGCTGCCTTCAAGTCCATCTCTAATCCATGCAACATTTAGACCTCTCAGGCAAGGTCCCTATTGAGTCTGCTTCTCTTAGCTACGGGAAAATTTCACATCTAGTGATTTCTGCCTGCACAATGATACTGAACATTATTATGAAAACTGCTGGGTTTTGTTTTGTTTTGTTTTGTTTTGTTTTAATAGCTAGCTCAATTCTTGGCTTATCATGTTGAACTCATACAGATTTTATACTTGATTACAAACTTGATTAGCTCAAGTTTGTAGAAACATCAACTGTATCCAAAGAGCATCTAACTCACTCTGCCTCCTTGGAGGCTCTTATGGGATCTTGGTTTCAAGCACAATTGCTCAAAGAATAAAGTATTTCTAAGCTGAGCCCTCTCTGAGATCATAATCATGAGTATGATATACTCATACTGATTTCTATACCGATCAGGCTGGGATATAATGTGGTCTTTCTTCCATTCCCACCTCTGTAGGAGCTGCTTACCCTCATCATGTGCAGTGTATTCAGCCTGGCCTGGTGGAGGACCCTGTGGTGGTTTAAAGGAGATGCCCTGCAAACATTCAGATACTTGATTCCTTGGTTAGTATGCTTTTCAGGTAGAATTAGAAGATGTGGCCTTGCCGAAGGAGGTGTCACTGGGGGCAAGCTATGAGGTTTCAAAGCCACCTGCCATTCTGATCTCTCTCTCTCTCTCTCTCTCTCTCTCTCTCTCTCTCTCTCTCC
>NW_022196903.1:47850413-47904070 GCF_008632895.1 Mastomys coucha
TCCCTCTCCCTCTCCCTCTCCCTCTCCCTCTCTCTCTCTCTCTCTCTCTGCTTTGAGATTTCAGTGAAGATATGAGCTTCCTGCTCCAGTTGCTCTAACTGCGACCTGTTGCCTCTGCCTACCACCTGAACTATAAGCCCAAATAAACCCGTTTCTTCTGTAAGCTGTTGTGGTCATGGCAGTGTATTCTGGTGACAACTGAAAAGTGGCTAATACCTACCCTCATGAAGACTGTTAGAAAGTCTGCAGCAGCTCTCTGAGCCTCAGTCATCCTCTCTGCCAGCCTGATGAGTGCACACAGGAGTCACAGCGCCCATAGCTCCAGCTTTATCTCTGATGTCTGGCCCTCAGTGCTCAGGAGCTGCTCTGCTCTGCTTAGGCTTCAGCCTTCACACTACAGTAGAGTGGTGTAGATGACTGTGGTGCCACCCCTTCAAGCTTCCCTTCTCTCAGGGACCAGTCTTGAACTTCCTACTGTTCAGAGCCTAACACTCATCATCTCATAGTTTCTCTAGTTATGGCAAGACAGTCAGTGGTAGCCATTGCCCAGTACACTTTTATGTTGTAAGTTGGATGAATGTGGAGTGGACATATACAGTTTCAGTTTCTCCTGAAGGTCTTTCTAGAAACATGGGCAGTTTTTACAGAAGAAATCTTACAGTTCTCAGAATCATTTGTGCACTCATTCACAAAAACATTTGTGCATCCCTTCAGTAAACATTACTAAGGGTCAGCAACAGGCTCAGTGTGGATCCTGGAGGCTTGGAAAGGAAATGTCCCTGCACTCATGAGGTGTATTTGATGGTGCACGTTGTCCTGGCTCCTCCAAAGCAACTCTCTCTGCTGTCATCTCTTTCATTAAGATTGATAGAGAAATTACATGGCCTTTTGCTTACATAGCATCACTATGCCATGGGTGCTGGTCTTTGTTTCGTGTGAATACATCTAGTAGAGATGAGGAAAAGCAGACAGGTGTGCAGTCTCTGACCCAGGTCATGAACAGCACACAGAACCCTAAGATGAGCAGTCTAACTCTGTATCATGCCTACATGAGAGAAAGAGAAGAAACCTCTTGATGAAAACTGTAATTCACAAGCATAAAATTTAGCAGGTGATGTAGTGAGTGTGTTTTGTCTTCCTTTTCTTAAGTTGATCATGAGAAAAAAGGCAATTCTGCATTTTGAATTAGAAAAAGAACAGAAAACCATTTTGCATAAAATCTCACTCCTTGGGGGAAGCCGAGAAGGAAGGTGGTGGTAATATTATCTTAGCAAGCTAAAATGATGTTTTCAGAACACTAATTCCTTCTAGGTGCCTCAGGCAAAAGTTCTGAAGAACCACACCAGGATTATATCACCCCACTTAGAGACTTAGAATGGATATCAAGCATAGAAGAAGAGGATATGATGTGTATAAATCTTGAATTGAGACATGGAATCATTTGCAGCCATCTGGCCTTGAACTTGTGATCCTCCTGCCTCAGCTTCACAATTGCTGGGGGTCACAGGTGTGTAACATTATACCCAGATTAGAAATCTATTTCACTTAACTCATGCTTCCCAACATTACTTTAATGAATAAATGGCCATGTGTGTATGTGTGTGTGTCAGGGGGGGAGGGGTTCCTGAATCACTCTTGAAATTACTGCTCTAGGAAGAATTGTGATTCAACTTTCAGAGTGAACATTAAATCAAGTTAAAATCATTCTTAGAGGTCCAACCTACAGCTCACTGCACCAACAGTGTAGGGGAGTCCTAGGAAGAGAGCCAGAGCTGTTGTGTAGTTAGATCTTCTATCCAGCAGCAAACGATGAGTGAAGCACCAGACACTATTAATCTGCAGTCACTTGTGATGAATGTTCACATATCAAATGCTATGTATATTTAAAAATTAAAGAGATTTAGAAATTCTGATTTATGTTACTTAATAAAAATATTCTGTAGAGAACACAGAATAAATAACAACCTGGGCCATTTATGCTATTACATCCTTAATGTTATCTCTGATACTTATTTCTGGAGAGCCACAAACGATTACAAAGTTACCTTGTAGCCAAGCATGATGGCAAAGACCTTTAATGTTAGTACTCAAGAGGCAGAGGCAGGCAGATCTCTGTGAATTCAAGGCCAGCCTCATCTACAGAATGAGTTCCACAACAGCCAGGGCCACATAGTGAGATCCTGTCTCAAAAAAGCCAGAAAGTTACTATGTCTCCTGAAGCCAGTTACCTGAACTTATTGGACAATAACCTGCAGCACTATCTAGGGACAGCACACACTCTTCGGCAAGGTTTTGGTGGTTCACCTCTTTTGCCCAGCAGCTCACCCTCCTGCTTTCCTGTTGGCTGCAAGGCTAAGGTGTCTATCCCACTGTAGCTCACACTGTCGGGATTTACTTCTTACATCCACCACAACTCCAACTTTGTGATGCAGAAGTATCTTACAAAGGAATTCCCGAACACCTCTCTTACCAGTTTTAGCTTCTATAGTCTCCATTGCTGTCACCAAGTCGACTGCTGACATGCGGTTATGTTGGGTATAGTAACTGCTCTATATTATTTTATATCTTTGCCTCCACTGACCACGTGTCCTATTCTGTATTTGCAACATTATTCTTCAAGATTTTCTCTCGTCTTCACTGAGTACTTAACTCTCTGGTATCCTAATAAATCTGACTGCACAATGTTAGGTTCTGGAGCCTCCTGGACAGGTCTGAAGTCAAGTACCCCAAGGTACTATAATATGTGTTTATTCACATTTCTCTCTTGCGCTCTCTTGTCTCTCTCTTGTCTCTCTGTCTCTCTGTCTCTCTGTCTCTCTGTCTCTCTCTCTCTCTCTCTCTCTCTCTCTCTCTCTCTCTCTCTCTTTCTTTCTCTCTCCACACCCCCTCCTCTGTATTTAGGTCAGAGTTCAACTTTAGTTATTGTTATCCAGGAGACATCCACTTTGTTTTGGAGGCAGTCTCTCACTGGTCTGGTACTCACCAAATGAGGGTCAGGAATTTGCCTCTTTCCACTGGTCTCCAAGAGCTGGGACTGAGTGTGCAGACCATGCCTGCTTCTTTAAATGGGTCCCAGGAATTGAACAACTCAAGTCCTTGTGCTTGCAAGGCAAGCATTTACTAACTGAGACATCTCCCTAATCTTTACCTTTATCAATACAAAAATTAGGAGTAACAACCTTTCTTGGACCAGGCATGGTCACCCGTGCGTGTAATTCCAGCTCTCGAGGACAGAGGAAGGAAGGAAGGCTGCTTCAAATTAAAGGCCACTTTAGATTTCAAGTTTAAGAGGCTGCATAGCAAGGCCCTATATCAGAAACAAAACAAAGCCAACCAACCAACCAAAAGAAAACCTAGAAATAAATAACAAAAAGAAAGAAGGAAAAAGAGAAGTATGCTTTTCTATCAATCAAGATACTGCTGTCAAGTCAGCATTTCTTCCTCCTTCAGCAGTGCCTCTGTCTAAAAATTTGTCTGCCTCTCTCCTCCCTCTCTCCCTCTCCCTCTCTCCCTCTCCCCCACTCTCTGTATGTGTGTGTTATTTTTGCATTATGGACAGGTTTGTGGCTCTCAATAGTTTGAACCTCTGGCCCCCACCCCACTCTGTTTTTATCTCCTCCCCATAAACAAATATCCAGAGTGTGAGGAGTACTAAGTCCCAACACAGCAATCCCACAAAAAGGCCTTTTGTTCAGAGTTGATAACCTGGCAAGCTTACAAATACTTTCCTCCTAGAGAGGTCACTAGTAAGCTTAATAGTCTGCTATAGATGTCTGCTCCTTCAGACCAGATCTACCTGTCAACATCAGTAGGCTAATCTAGTATACTTCTATGAATACATAACAAAAGGTTTTTCAGCTCTTTTGGTAAGTATTGGAAATAGTACAGGATCTTTGAAAAACTCAGACATCTTTATGTAATTGAATATAATCTGAATGTATTTTAGCAACATGTCAGAATATAGGTGGTGAAAGACTAGAGACAGTTCATGCTACTCCTTAGAAAGCCCGATGAAGGAATTAAAAAAAATGACACACACTCAGATGCTTTCATTAGTAAATCTCTTTGAAAATATGCTTCATTACAAGAACTTGAAGCTGAGTGCAGGTGAGTAACTCAAGCTGTGTCTGGGCAGGAATTAACTGTTTCCTAAATGACACCAAACTGAAGAGTGCAGATAATTAATTCACTGGCAGACTTCCTCTCCAGACCCTGGTCCATACTCTGGCACCAAGAGACTGGAAAAGGTCTTTGCTTTATGGGAAAGGGATAGCTGATAGAAATCCACCAACTGACTTATGGGCAGTGAATTCACATTCTCATTAAAAACTAATTTTGCTCTCACTCTCTCCTTGTTGCTTGGACAGTGTATGTTTTCTTAACCCAAAGGTGACTTCAAGTTTTCACCCTCAAATTACTGTCTCCTTAATCATTTGAGTTGGCTGAAACACTATGTCTTCTTTTAGGTTTGATTGTCAAACACAAAACAGTTCTCTAAAGTTAGGCTCAAAATCAATGTAAGTGAAAACTCATGTTACTCTACACACGTGGGGGCAGCTGATGACAGTGTTTCTACTAAAAGATGAGCTGCTACAGAATGAGTTTCTGAAACTGAATGATTTCAGCTTGTTAGATTCCAATATATTCTGATACTCCAACTATGTTTTGAATTCATAAAAAGTACCTCTTTCACCCTAGGATTTAAAAGGTTCACTCAGACATAAATCCACTAATCTCTCACACTGCCCTATGAAGTCAAAATAGCATATTCCAACTCTGCATACAAAATACTTCCAAAATGAGCTTATAAATCAGCCATGTTTTCAGACTTATGCACAGTGGGCTACAATATATATATCCCTCAACAAAGAAATAAGAAATCTCCGTAGAGATGTTGCAGGTTTTCAAATTGAAAGCATTTACTGTGGTAAAAAGATACATCTAAACGGCAAAGCAGCAAAAACAGCAGCTGTCTTTCTGGGGCGGCTTACCTATTAATGTAACTGAGGGCCACATAGGTCGGCTGCTGCAGCTCTTGCTTTTCTAAAACACGTGGATCTGTATCTGAAATAAAACACAAGAACAAGTTTGTTTGTTTGTTTTTTACATCAGAATATATTAGGTTCCCTAACATAAAGTAACAGAGGGTAAAGAGAGAAACAGATTAATTTAGAATAGGAAAACTCAGTCCACAAAGCACAGTGATTTGTTCATTCATTCATAAAAACAAGATATTACCCTCTGAAAAAAAATTAAAAAAAAAAAAACAAGATATTACATTGCTTTTCAAGAAATTCCAAACATCAACAGTGATAAAATGCCCGTCTGTCACACAAGCTCTTGCATAACCCCATCATAAATATTGGTTTTCACTGCTCACAGTTACAATGCTGGCATGGTTCTTGCTGGCTAATCCGCCTAAGAAGGAAAGCCTCTGTTAATTATGCTCACGTCAATACTGGAACAAATTAGTTTACATTGAAAAGCTCCATCAATTTGAAAATCTATGGAGTATTGTTCTTGTTCACTGAACACTTCTGAGTCCAGCTTCATATT
Organism: Mastomys coucha; assembly: GCF_008632895.1. Classification (NCBI taxonomy): domain Eukaryota; kingdom Metazoa; phylum Chordata; class Mammalia; order Rodentia; family Muridae; genus Mastomys; species Mastomys coucha. The sequence continues at coordinate 47,855,970 of NW_022196903.1, forward strand.
CTGGAGGCCTCATCTCCTTTTTGAATGTATAATGAATTGATAATAGCTTTTCTAGACTCTTAGTCAGAAACTCTCTCAGTGCTCCAGTGTTGACAAACAGCACATTCACAAGGCCTTTCCCCTCAAAGGGGCAGAGTCTCACACATAGCAACATCCCACAATGGTGCTTCTCCAGTACAGGCCAGTAATGAATGTACTCCTCACAACCAGAAGCATATTCTCAAGCTTCCCATGTGGAGAAATCACTTCCTGAATATATGCAAAAGGAATGATTATACAATAATGCAGCAGGTGAGTCACTGAGTAAGTACTGTTTACATGAAGAAAGGCTCAAGCACATCACACTAATTTCTTTTCACTAAGATCTTGTCAATACAATCACATGATTACAAGTCTCTTTGCTGCACTCAGATGTGATGACTGACACAGTTTCAATTACCTTTGCACAATGGTGGATTTGGGATATACAAACTCCAGAGTGCATTAACAGGTGAGAAGAGGAAGGGAGAGACACGGTGGCCCAGGACACGAGTGGTAAAAATAATCAAGCTGGCATTACTTTTGACTATCAGACTATATAACTGGGCAGTAGAGCCAGCTTTCTTTATTATGCCCAAGTTAAGAATCTCACATTCACTCTATCATTTTTTCCTATGCCAAGAATTCCAGGGAACTCTATTTAGAAACCTTCCTTCCTTGGGTCTCTGCCACTGTAAGCCCTTGAAAGCTGAATGAGGAAATAAGAGACAAAGAGTCTCTGAAAAGCTCCATCAAGCCTGGTGTCAAGATTTTGGCAGAGCAAATGAGAACAGATCAGTAATTCGCATTTCCTCCCCTTTTATATCCAGTTGGGTCTGCAGCTGAGACTGCAGCTTGGTCTCTGGTTGAGCAATAAACGCAGTGGTTGTCTGGACACAAGGAAGGCACTTTCCAAAGGGACATGATTTTCAAACAGAACCCTTAACACGTATCCAAGTCTGCTGTAATCCCAACATATCTTTGCTTTTCCGATCAGAATGTGCTTGCTGGAGGGGAGTCTACAGAACCATGGTTCCGAGGGCAGAATGTTTTGTCTACATAAACAACCCCTGGCAAGCTGCACAGGCCATGGGTGCAAATGGTGACGGATTCGCCAAAGTAACAGATGACACTGGAGACAGAAATCATGAAGCTGGGAAGGAGGGGAGGAGAGAAAAACAAGGTCATAGCTAAAATCTCAGCGGAAGGACTCTCACATCTCCACCAAGTGATTTGAATTAGAGCTTCGGTGTGCATGGGCTGCTGCTCTTTGGAGATGTGATGTTACACAGAGTTAGGCTGAAGAAGTGAGCACTATAGGAGCCTACAATGTGTTGAACAAAGGGGTGAAGGGTTCAGAAGTCAGTAAACATTTTAGGACATTTTCATTTTTCTTTGTCCTTGTACTTACTTGGCCTCCAATCAAAGAGTCTCCCTACAAGCCATGCCTAAATCACTCCAAATCACTCCTCATTAGGCGTGGTGTACTTGCTAAAATGTTTTAAATGTTGCTTTCTCAAGCTATCCTGAATTTAATTTTTTCTCTTTTATTTGTGTGTGTGTGTGTGTGAGTGTGTGTGTGTATACATATATATTAAATTTTCTACTTCAAGCTTGTAATAATGTGGATCTTGAAGTTTTCCTAAAAGCTTGTGGGTTGAAGGTTTGGTACTTAGCCTGTGGTACACTTAAAAGGTGCTGAGACTTTGTGGAGGTGGGGTCTAGCAGAAGGAAATTAGGTAACTGGTACCCTTGACGCAATGAGGAGACCCCATCCTCCTCCAGCTTCCTAGCCAGGATGAAGCCAGCACATCTCAATCAGTTACTTGTGCCCAGATATAGGGTTCTATAACATGCCTGAAAGCAATACAGCCTATGAGCCACAGGCTGAGAGATTCTGAAACTGTCAGCCACAATAAAACTTTCCTTCTAGTAAGTTGAGTCTCTCAACTGTTTTACCATAGCAATGGAAATCAGATTAATGCAGGACAAGTTCTAGTGTCTCTCTGAAGAAAGGGAGTCAAGTGTCTTCTATAACATACTACAGCTCTCCGATGCTTAACTGAATGCTGTTGCTGTTGACACCACAAAAACTGAACGGCAATCTTGTCTGACAGAGCATCAAACATGTGCAACATTCAGTTTGTAAAGCATGATTCTAAAATTCTATTTTATTTTCCTTCAACATATTCTTCAACCTATGTTTGGCTTATACATCGCCTCAAGTTGTAAGACTTCAGGGAGCTTCCAAATATCACCTTTTCTGAAGCAAAACAACCACTGGAAGCACCTTAGGTATAGAGCGTCTCCCCACCCCTCACTTCCCCGCTAGATTGTAGACTCTAGTCACCAGTAAGATGCCAGAACACTCTGAATAAGTACCCCCAAGGCCTCAGTCTACTTTTTAGATTAAATGGCTCTTCAAAGAAACCCTAATTACAACATCCACCAAAGATGTGCCACCTTGGAAATGAAATGATGTACTTGCCGCAAGTCAGAAGAGACTGAAACAAGAGACTGGAGAGACCGCACGTCAACTGCTGGTCCCAAATAAACATGGGGGCTGTCACTTGCTTGCTGGTTGCTGTGTGGTGATTATGACTTGCTGTTTTATGAGTTTTAATTATGCCACTGAGCACTTCACATTCAGTAAAAGTATTATAGCTGCTTTCATTACTTCTTCCTCTGACAGCAACATAACTTTCTGATGGTAAACAACCTACATAGAGAAAGACTCCAGAGATAGACTGGCTTTATGAAGTAGGATGCTTCCCCAGCTCTGTCAGGAGCATCCAGAGATTATGAAGGCAAAGGGAACATTATCCCCTGGTACCAGAGAGTCTCTCTAACCACTAGATAGTGCTGAACTTTACAAAGAAAAGTTTCCTTATACACACACCATGCCATTCAGAAATAGTTTTGACCATGGTAAGCCACTGCAATGGGTAATCTAAAAAGAAATAAAATGTGCATATAATGTCATCTCTCAAACAATTATCTGGCTCGTTCACTTGTAGTGCCAATAAACTGAGAAAGTGAGATGCTGGCTGCAGCTCTCAGAGACAGAACCCACGCCAATGTGCTCTGCAGACAGAACACGTGTGTTTCTCATTCACATGGTGCTCCTTAGGCAGGTCATCTGGCAATGTGTATAATGTGCCAGTGTACAGGTTCACACAGCTGCACCCTTCCAATGTCACATGATCAAAGTGTCAGGAAGACAAACAAAGTCTCAGTGGGGCAGGGTAGGGAAGACAGAAGATACAGACTACCCTGGGAACCCTGCTAAGTTTCTAGAGCAGCGGCCTTACAGACAGGCTGGCAACGGCTATCTCTACCATCATCTCGGGGTAGCATTTTGTTCTATGATGAGGACTGAGCTCTTTAGCACCAGATTCAGGAACAACAGAAAAGCTTTTCCCAGCTGTGATCCTAGCAACTCAAGGCTTCACAGACTGAATTGAATGGCAAGGTCCTTGATGTCACAGTATTAGCTGCAATTGCTTCTCATGCACTAGCAGCCAATAAAAGAAGATCAAGTAGAAATTTAAAAACAAAGTAAGGTAATGGTTGAGCCTAGGAACAGTCCAATTCCTTTCAGTAAAAAGGAGACTTGTGATGTGTATGACAAAAGGCCCACAGCCCACCTTGCAGAAGCCCTAATGACCTTGTTCATCCGTGCTACAGTCCCTGTCATTGGAAACCAATTACAAGCCATGCTTGGGTCATAAAATTTGTTTGTTTGAGGGAAGTGTCATGTAGTCCAGGCTGGAGTCAAACTTTCTATGCAGCTCTGAATGACCTTGAGCTCCTGATTCTCCTGCTTTAACCTCAAGAATTGAGTGCTGGGATTACAGCTGTACACTACCACACTGCCTTTTCATTTGTGTTTGTGTACTATTTTTAATAAGTATTCATTCCTAGTGCCATCGCCAAGCCCACAAGAAAATTCTATTGGTGTTATTTGGTGGGTTAACCAACATTCAGGAATGAACTCATGGACTTTGGCCATGACTTAGTTGTATACCCAGAGTTACTTATAATTTAATAAAGCCAGAAACCAGCACTGCAGCCTCTCAACCAAAACTAAGGAAAAGTTGGGCAATGAGCTATCTGTAGGTTGTGAGGTCACTGTGAAAAGAAGATATGCTTTTGATCTGGAGAGACACCTCCTTGACACTCTACAGTTTCCACTTATTGTTTAAGTGCACAGAAACTGTGTGTGTGGGGGAGAAGTGGCTAAAAAGATGTAGGTAGGTGGCTGGAGGCTATAGTAGAAGATTTCAGAGAGTCAAATGCAGATAAGTGATTTTGAAGAGGAACCCTTGCTTTTCTTTGTAATCATCCAATAATTTGGATACTAATTAATGTGTGTTCTTAGCTTCCATTCTTCCCCTCAGCTGCTAAACTTGCAAAGATAGATCCTCATTTTTCATTACTCTCTCTCATCTTTCTGCGTAGGGCTTGTCAAACTCTTCTCTTTGCTCTCAGGACTTCCTGGACCACAATAATACTTTTACCCTTCTGTACTCTGCATCTGTGAGGGGCTTGTCTCAGTTCTTCTTATCTTTCTGCCACTTTTTGCCCTCCAGTGCCCAGCAAATAAACACAGGGGCAGAGAGAGATTAATTCCACGATGGAAACATTGCAGACTTTGGGTTAAACATGGTACATCCGTCAAGCACATTTGTTTCCTTGACCATTCAGAGCTCCCATGAAAATGTGGTAGAGGGTAGGAAAAAACTACCAAGGGGAGTAAACAGGAGACAGAAATAGGAGGTAAGTTTTGGGACACAACAAAAGAATATGAGGACATAAAAAGGCTTGGATAAAGTTATTTTTATCTCCAGACCCTATAGTGGGGACATAAGAGCCAGGAGCTGAACCTTGCAAAAGCCCCAAGAGACCCTGCACTAGAAGATGCCTGCTATACCATGGAGAAAGCTCAGAGCTTAAAACAGAGAAGTTTTTAAGTAGGTCATGAAGTGCCTGTGGATGGAGGAACAGAGAAGGAGAGGGCAAGGCTAGAAATCATATTATAGAATACTGGCAACCAGTCAGGACTCTTCGCCTACTCCATTAGACAGGTGTAGAGAAAAGAGAGCCCAGATGTTGACATCTGGTGATTTCCTAATTAAATGATGTTCCTGTAGTTCCATCTATAGCCAACAAGCTCCATCTGTGCTTCCACCCACAGGCATCTACCAGTTTTTCACTGTGGTTGTGAAAGATAAGCCAGTAACAGTCAAGAATGACAACTAAGCAGTGTAGGCAAAGTCTTGAACCTGAGAGAAAGCCACCAAAACACGGGGAAAGTTGGAATGAATAGAGGGAAAGGAGAGGGCCAGGGAAGAAGAAAAGGATAGGCAGGTATGCACGTACAAACAGTGGGGGCCTACACATCTCTGTGACAAACTTCCTTAAATGAAGCTGGTGCCAGCAGGGCTAGAATCCCAAGCTCCATGGTCCGATCACACACAGGTGAGGTCAGTTCACTGCTCCCACCCAGTGCAACACTGGACTCCACACAAACTTTATAGTCGTCTTACAAGTCTAGTACATTTTTCTTGCAACTTTTACTTCATTTTTAAGACTAAATTTGTTGAACAATTTACAAAGATGGACTTTTAAAACTCATTGCTGGTCTACTTCAGATGGTGAAATAAATATTTCTTGTTGGCATTGGACTTAAAAAACAAACAAACAAACAAACTCCTATGAGTGTATATAACCAGCCTTTCTGAATGGATCAACTTTTCCTTAGTTTATAGACATGCCATTTGAAACTTTTCCCAGGCCATAATTTCCACTACAGGAAACTCAGTGCAAATTATACTGAGACCCTTGCCTTCCCCAATTTACTATGAAATACAGATGCACCTAAGTGTTGCTGTAAATTTTATGAGCTTGATATCTAAAAGTCAGGGATTCTGTACAACACAATAACAGCATCTATTAAAAAGCATCCATGTTCACATATGGAGCCTGAGTTTTCCTGCCACAAGTCAATAGCTAAACATGATTGAACTAGGAACTCTCTAAACAATGCTCAGGCAGCTGACTTATACACAAACACTGCAGTTGCAGCTTGCTCCGTGACTGCTTTCTAATTCTTTATCAATCATTCAAATTCCTATGGCCACCCACTATGTAGCTATTTAGGAAACTCGGTCTTAGAAGTCAAATCTAAGCCAAAGGCTCTGTCAATAATCCATGTCCACCACGGTGGAGACTAAATAACTGAATGAGCATCCACAGTAAGAAGTAAAGCATAAGACACAAAGATAAGCATCAGCTTAGAGAGCTGTAAGATCAGATGGGCCAGAGGCACAGACCCAGTAAGCCACTGCATCCCTGCACAGACAGAGATGAATGAGGACGCATGTTCAGAGCACTGTAAAAGGAGGCAAAATACTAGGAGGGAGGGCTCATGTGGGAAGGTTTTATTGATGGAGCCCACAGTGAGTCATTCACAGGCGATGGTGGGAAACTAGTGTGGCTTTAAGGCAGCAGGCACTGAGCTGAAAATCTGTGGGCATTACAGAAGGGCAGCACTGTTGACCAGAAAATACTCATTAATTATAGATTTTTAAATAGAGATACTTGAGGAGGGTAGTTCTGAACTGTGGGAAATCCTCTGTGAAGGAAATGTCTATACACACTGGAAGGAGGATGCTAGTGATCCTGCTAGATAGTCTACATTGCACATAATCAGATAACCAACTACAACAACCCCCCCCCCCCCGACCTCCAATGTCAGTGCCTGGCTGAGAAACCCTGCTGGAAACCCATGTGGTGTTTATGAAGAATGGAGCTACTACATGTTAGTAATTTTTGCATTTTCCTATTTTCTAAATCAAGAGCTTAGAAGGCTGCTCAATGGGCAGCAGGACAGTGACATAAAAGTGGTTGGGACCTAGATCTTAGGAGCCCTGGCTTTCTTAGTGGAGTCAAAGAAACTGAATTAATTTTCTAAAATTCATCCCGAATTCTTGTTATGTACTCCTTGCTTAGAGGAGTACATGACACACAATTGGGCAAGAAGGATAATTGTAAAAATCAGTTAACAATAATCCAAGGGCTAAAAAGATAGCTTAGCTGGGAAAGTGTTTGCCTTACAAGCACAAAGACAAGTTCAAAGCCTAGCAACCACATAAAAATTCTGAGTGTAATGGCACCACTTGAAATCCTAGGGCTGAGGAAGCAGAGACAGGAAGAATCCTGGGGCCCACTGGTCAGCTAGTCTCTCTCACTGGTCTGATCCATGACAATGTCAGGCCCAGTCTCAAAGGAGGTGGATGATACCCAAGGCTGACCTCTGGCCTCCACAGGCATGTATACATCAACTACCTATACATAAGTTTATATATATGTATATGTGCTCAACACACATACACACACATACACACACACATACACAAACACACACACACACACACACACACATACACACACACACCAAAAAGCCCTCAATGATTCAAGACAAACCAGAAAATAAAAAAAATCTGCTCCAGAAACATGACATGATTCTCTATGAGGGTCAGGGCAACTTTTGACAGAAAGGTTCCTAAGACTTGGAATAGAGAATAGCTTCAGCAGGTGACTAGAAGGAGAAAGTAAACAGTCTACAAAGTTCAGAGTGGCTTGTATGTTAGACGCATGAAGTGCAGAGGTGAGCTTTTTCTGGGATGGCTGAAAGGCTCTCTGATAGTCAGCCTTAATCTCAAAGGTAAAGCAGAGGCACTGGGGGAATAAGCTAAGATTCCCACTGTGTTAGAGAATAGCAAAGAGTGGTAGGGAAGATGGGAAACTGATACTGAAGACTGGTAAAAGAAGAAATGGAAACACAAGATTTTTCTTATGTTATGGAGTGAGTATCTCATTATCAACAATAAAGAATCTCAAACTGTGAAAAATATTTGATGTTCCAAGTGAGGTCTGCTGCTCATGTGTGAAAGATGCTGTGCAGAACCAAGGAGTTGGAGCTTCAGAGAAGAGAGGGCTCTGATGCAGATAGGACCGGAAATGCTAAAGAATCTCATCATAACACCACACATTCCAACAGGCAGCAGAGCCAAGGAATGTCCTCAAAACAGTAAAAATTCAAGCACACTGATTAAAGATACTATCCTGAAACTCAGCCAATAGTCAGCTCAGCAGGGATAAGGACAGGCCTGGGGCACACTGCATTTGAAATCAAGTGACTGGTATAATTCACAACCGAGGATAAAAGGCTGGGAGAGGGCGAGTAAAATGGGGGTCTTTAATTCAGTGTTTAATTCAGGATCTGGTATGGACTCTCCAAGGCCTACTAAGGGAATCACCCTCTTGCTATAATCTTTGTTTTTCCTTTTTATATCTCTGGCTACAAGCCTAGCCTTTCATGGCTGAGCCATCTCTCCAGCCCTGTTTTTACTTCTTGGTGTTAAGATAATGTGCTATTCTATACAAATCCAGCTGCTTCCATTCAGCATTAGCTTCATAAACCTTATGATTTTTTTTCATCTCTAAAATATTGCTCAGAACAGTGCTTTCAGCCTACAGTGAAAATAAGCTCTGAATCTCGAGTGTAAGGTAGCACTATGCTGCTCAGAGCTTTAGCCCATCAAGTATTTTGAAATTCAGATAGGCACTATTGTGAATTGTCTATATTTGATAGTCAACAGTATAATGATGTATAGAAAAGTTTTAAAACTCATCATTCAAAGGTGAATCATCACAGGCTGTATGTGACAATGTGACAAGCCTCAATTTGTATTGAGAAATAAACATTTCCTTTTTACAGCATGCTGCTCTAGAACATGGCTGCCTGGTATAAGGCTTACATTTTTCAGCATTCCTTCCTCTGTCTACATCCTTTGAGTCTACATCCTGGTCAGTAAAATACAGGACTTTAAAGAAGTCTCCTTGAAAATGTGTGCCTTTCTTTGCAGTAATTTTCCTCTAGGGTGATTGGGAGAATGACTAGTACTCCTGCATCTACTTCAATATGAGATAATCGAGTACATGGAAGTCATCCTAGGCAAAGCCCAGCAGGAGTGGGTGTGGCTGAGCAGTGAAGCCCCACCTCTCTTCTGGACTGGCCTCCTCTAGTACTTCTGCAACTGACAGAATGAAATTCTCTTCCATTTCAGATCCTGTTACTCAATGGCTTCTCAGTAAATGAAGTCAAATCTTCATACAATTAGCAATAATACCCTAACAATCAGAATGCTAATTCTAAGTTCTACTGAGCAACATCAACTATTTTGGGCCTTTGCTTTTCTGGATTAAAACAATAGATTATATTGTATCATACTAAACTTATGGAACAATAACAACAACAATAGTAGAGTAACACCCACATTGCCATTTCGTATGAGGCTAACTCTGCAGAGGGATGATTAAGGAATGGGAGGAAGAAGGGAAAAACTTCATGTCAAATTATGGCTGCTTTGGTTGCTCAAGCCTTTCTGCAGTATTGGTTATTAGTGGGCAATAATGAAGCAAATTACACATGCATATTGCTTCTGAGTTATCAACAATGCGATGAGCAGTAACCTTTGAAGCTGTCAGGATCTTTTCAGGGAAGCAATTAAAGTGAAAAATGAGAGTGTGCACAACTTCCATCACCCAATACCTCATGTCCCAATGCCACCTACGAGCACTGACTTCTGAGTGGGTGCAATCTGAATATTTATTAATGCAGATCTGTTCCCATTTGTTCATCTTCTTTTCTTGTAACCCAAGCTACACTCACCTGACAAAAGAGATATTTTTTTCTTTAAAGGGCAACTCTGACACTATGAATCACATTTACCCGAAACTTACACACACTGTGACATCGTTCCTAGCTGCATTAAAATAAACTTTCTTTCCCTTTCCCCTTCAGGAAATGTAAGTTTAAGACCAGCTAGGATTCCAAAGGAGAAAGAAGTTGAGAAAGAGGTAACCCCAAGTAGAAAAGCACTAAATAGCCAAGCTGAAAATAAGCAAGAATAACTGATGTTTAAGGAAGGTCAAACGTATACCTGTCAAGCACTGCATGGTGGGCATCGAAGCACTCTCCCCAGACAGAAAAGAAACAAAGCCCAAGCTCTCTAGCAGACTATACTCCCTGCCACAGATGTTGTCATCCATAAATTTCATACTAGAGAACCATGTAATCAAGTTACAAAATTTAAAAAAAAAAAAGCATAAGCCTTATCTTTTAAGTCAGTTTATAACTTTCTGTTGTGTGGCACTTGTGGTTAATGGTCACAGGATGGACACACTTGCTACAGAAAGTGCTTCATATTGATTTTAAAGAGATCACAACAATCTTAAGAAAAAAACCACTTGCTCTTCTGCTAACATGTAGGAGTTGTTTATGGCGTGACTGTCTTTGGATTGACATACCTGTAAGGACTGGAGTGAAATACAAGAGCTACCCCAGAGGGAGCTGCCGATAGAATGGAGCTCCCATACTGACACTGCTGTGTAAAGAGCCCAAGGATCTTCTCATCCACTTAGTCACTGGCCTGGAGACTGGTGGCTCTCCATTAGAACTGCAGATTAGTATCTCCTGGTTGAGTGGACAGACTCTGAGGGCCTGCCCTATTCCCAAAGATTCTAGTGTGAAACCAGACTGAAGATTGCGGAGGCTTGGAAATCAAGAAGTATGAAGTAGCTCAGTGGTAAAGGCTTGCTGTATAAGTCTGACAACCTGAGTTGATTCTTGAAACCAAAAAAGTGGAAGGAATACTGCAAAGCTGTCCTTAGAGTTCTATATGTATGCCTTCCTAACACATATCACATCACAGACAGACAGACACACACACACACACACACACACACACACACACACACACACACACACACATACACAGAGAGGGGAGGATTGAAGAGAGAGAGAGAAAGAAAGGGAGAAAGAAGATGGACATACACACAGAGAGACATAGACAGACACACACACCAATACACACACAAAGACAGACAGACACAGACACACATGTACACACAGACACAAATTTTCAAAAGGCCTGCTTGGAGAAGTTATTGAAGGGAACAATTTGAGTCTTTTCCCAAGCCCCCAAAGCACTTGTGAACTGGAAATAAATGGGTTGAGTATGCTGCAAAAGTTTTGTAGATAAATCCATGTGGTGAAATCTTTTGTTCATGTGTGTTTGCATGTACGCATGTATGTATGAATGCATGTAGAGGCCAGAAGTTGATGTAGGTGTAGTGAGTTTTTCTTGGTCTCTCTCCTCCGTACATCATGTACAGTAATGTACGTATTATTTTGAGATGGCATCTCTCACTGAACCTGGACCTCACCAGTTCAACCAGACTGGCTGGCTAGTTACCCCAGGAATCTTCCTGGGTTTTGGCCATCAATCCTGGGATAACAGGCCCTTGATGATACTTGGCTTTGAGATTAGTGCTGGGGAATCAAACTCAGGACTCCTATTTATTCAGCAAGAGCTTCACTGACTGAGCCATTTTCCCACCCCCCTAGTGAAATTACCTGAAGCACTGCTTACATTTTCACCTCCTCTACTTTCTAGGAAGGGCCAAGCTTAGTAATCACGTGATCAACTTAGTGTCTCCATGCATTTTTGAAATTAATTCACAAACCTTTAATGGGAAGCAGTCTTCATGTATTCTGATGACTAGGGATCTTTTCTTTTGTGTGGAGACCACTGATGGTATTTCCTAAAACTAACAAGGCTCCATCTCTTGGACTTTGGGACCAAGGATTTTATGAAAGATTGATTCAGATAGTGTGTCCCCTGTGCTGGTATTCTTCTCCTCAGTAACAAGTCAAGTCATTATGAAGCAGGTTAGTTTTGCATTCTGAGAGCCTGTTTCATCTAGGATTTGGCAAACACCACTACCACCACACCACCACCACCGCCACCGCCACCGCCACCGCCACCGCCACCGCCACCGCCACCACCACCACCACACCACAACCAGTGCCTCCATTATTCCAGTTTCCCAGGGAAGTCAAAGAATTGCAACAAAACAAAAGCCAGCCAACCAACCACAGGAGAGAGAGCTGAACATCTGGATTCAGATTACACAATGTCTCTACCTACAGGCTGTATTGGTTACAGCTTGATTTGAACAGCTCTGGCTTGCCTTCTAGGGATTCACATTTGCTGTGTTCCCAGATGGGGTGCAGAGGTGACACATGGTTTGGGAAGGATGGCTCTGGAGCCTGTAGAGGCTAGTGAGTAGGGACACAGGATGAACAGTATCACTGATGGTATGGATTTGGGCACCGGGAAGTCCCTGGCCCTCTCACTTACCACTTGGCAGATGGCTCCTGACAATCTTGGCTTCTGCAGAAGGACTAGACAATTCTAGACTTTCTGATAGTTTTTTTTTTTTTTTAAGTAAAGTTTTTCTCTTGTTTAGGTAACATTACATGGAAATTACTGATTTGTTTTGTTGCATGCTAACTTCATGACTGGAGCAAGTTTCTCAGGCTGAGCTTTGTTTTTTTCTGATACAAAAGTCAGTGACTCATAGCTTATGCAGTTGTTATGAGGTTGTTAAGGGAATTTAAGGGAGATAAGCTGTGTACTGCACAGAGTACAGGGCCTAGCTAGTACATGGTAAATGCCTAATAAATCTTAACAGATACCATTATTTCAGGCTGTTGGTGCACACACTGTGGTCTTAACAGTTGTGAACAATCAATCATTCCTAAATGGCAGAAACAGCAGATGAAAGTCTTCTTACCATCTCGGGGCCTACCATGTATGGATGAAGAGAGTTCAGTTGCTTTTCATGAGCAGTCCTCACAGCAGAAGTGCTCCTCTGGAAAAGTAGAGGAGGTGGGAAGTTCCTGAACTGCTTATCCTTTCCCAAAGGAAATACAGCAATCAGGAAAGGCCCTAACGTTGGTCTCCAGTGTGCTCTGACTTCCAAGGGCCTGTCTGCTACTCTTGCTGCTTCCCTCCAGTAGAGATAACTAGTCTCAGCGCTGAACCCCTTTCCAGTTGCTTTTGCTTTCTTGTAACAGGTTCAAATACAGCTCTGGCTGCCCTCAGACTTGCTAGGTAGTCAAGGATGACATTGAACTCCAGATCCCCCATCTACCTCCTGAACCCTGGAATTACAGGCTTGTGTGTGCTCAGCATAGCCCTGAGTCCTATGTCACTCCTCAGTATTAATGCTCTAAACGAAACTTCCAAATGGTCTCATTTTTCTAGATTATAGAGTGGATCTTATCTCTTGCACAAATGAAAATGAATTCTTATTGCTCAATTAAACTAAATAGCATATAACCACTAAAATGTAAGATTTGTTTGTCTTTGATTTTACATAGTAAAAAATGTTTTTCTTCCTACATTGTTCAACATCTCTTTACACATTTTAGAAACACTCTTGAGTATTTCCTAGGCATTCTGCCTTGCATGTTATTCCTTTGAATTTGATTCAATCATGGATACCAGTCAGAGGCCTGGTGGCTTCATAACAGGCATGGGACTCCCCATCTTCTAAGAACATGTTATGTTGCTGACTTTCAATACCTGTGTATAAAGATGAATTGCTCTCTGAGCTGGTTGGCTTTGGTTCTATCCCCACAGTGTCAGAAATGAGCAGAAGTATCAGTATGGTATCAGATGACTGGCAGAATGGGAGAGACACATGAGGTAAACCAATTCTTTCCTTTAAAATAGTTGTTCCTTCCTCCCACACTAATAGCAATTTTAAGTTCATAGCAAAACTGATAGAAAGGAACAGAGATGTGTTATATCCTCTCTCCTTCCTGACAAGTATAGTCAACATTGACATTTCCCTATTAGATTGTCAAAGGTGTTTCATGGAATTCTTTGGAATGCTTTGGAAGAGATAACAAATGAGATGTCAAGATCCAAACAAAAGGTGAAGGTTCTGTATTTTGTCTAAGTAAAATGGACTTTATCAAAGCAAGCTCAAGACCTCAGGGTCCTCCATGGGGCTTCTGGGATTTTGGGGCTTGGTAAGCTTTATTATCAGCAGAGTTCAGAAAGTGGAAGGCAGAGATGTTAATGAATTTTCCAGGCTTTCTTAAGACAAGGTTTAATAGTCTAGTTATGGCCACAATATCATAAGACATTGAATCATCTTAGGGGTGGGGTGGGGGTGGAGCAAGCTTTCAAAAGAATGTAGAGATAAAATATACTTTAAACACATTAGTTACAGAATGTCTTCAAGCTCTGCCAGTCTGTCTCCTCCCTCAGGCCACACTTCATTCAATGAATTTTTCAACATTTCATTGCAATCCACACCCACATATACATTCTAAATTCTAACTAGCACACTAATCTCCCAGACTCAAATATAAGTTACAGGAAACATTATTTAACTTTAGTAATATACCTTGATTAATAAATTTCATTTCTTCAAATATTAGGACAGTTCATTAAATTGATCTTATGACCTACTAATAATAAGTCCTAACTGGAGACATTTAAGAATATAAATCTTGGCTGGGCCGTGGTGGCACACGCCTTTAATCCCAGCACTTGGGAGGCAGAGGCAGGTGGATTTCTGAGTTCGAGGCCAGCCTGGTCTACAGAGTGAGTTCCAGGACAGCCAGGGCTACTCAGAGAAACCCTGTCTCAAAAAACCAAAAAAAAAAAAAAAAAGAATATAAATCTTGCTAAATTACGAATCAATGTCAAGCACTAAGCCCTCCTTTATTATTTACATGATAACATAATCTTAGGATACAGAATAGTTACAACCTGGCTGCACCAGTTTTACTGGCTGGTTTTGTGTGTCAACTTGACACAGGCTGGAGTTATCACAGAGAAGGGAGCTTCAGTTGGGGAAGTGCCTCCATGAGATCCACCTGTGGGGCATTTTCTCATTTAGTGATCAAAGGGGGAGGGCCTCTTGTGGGTGGTGCCATCCCTGGGCTGGAAGTCTTGGGTTCTATAAGAGAGCAGGCTGAGCAAGCCAGGGGAAGCAATCCAGGAAAGAACATCTCTCCATGGCCTCTGCATCAGCTCCTGCTTCCTGACCTGCTTGAGTTCCAGTCCTGACTTCCTCTGGTGAGCAACAGCAATGTAGAAGTAAGCTGAATAAACCCTTTCCTCCCCAACTTGCTTCTTGGTCATGATGTTTGTGCAGGAATAGAAACCCTGACTAAGATACCAGTCAAACTCTCCAAGCACATCTCTCAACTGTTGTCCCTTCGGGGCCTACATCCCGTGACTCTTGATGTCCCTGCCTTCTATATACATCTTACTTGCACACTATCCTTCCTGTTTCCACTAGTCTGTGTGCTCTTATCTGCCTTGTTCTGAACCTCATGCTCTGTCCTGGCTCTTCTGTGGCTGGTTCTCCATTAGAGACACCAGGATGGAATGACAGTGTAACAGGAGTGGATGGGCAGGTTTCTGTTCTACCATTCCCACCAAGTGTGGTTTGGAACAGTGGCTCCAATTGTCTACTGGGAGCCATGGCTATGACAGTGACCCCTCTCTGTGGTAATTACTCTTCTTCTATGACAATGACGCCTCTCTATGGCAGTGACCCCTCTTCTATGACAGTGACCCCTCTCTATGACAGTGACCCCTCTTCTATGACAGTGACCCCCCTTCTATGACAGTGACCCCTCTATATGACAGTGACCTCTCCTTTAAGATGCCATTCTTTCCAGGTTTTGGTCATACTGTCACTCTGCTCCGTCAGCATCCTGCTCTTGCTTGGTCCTCCCAAGTACCTGAATGTAACACTCTTTTGCTGCTGGATGATACACCTTTGTGACACACACTGCTTCACTGCCTGAAAGGCCTCACCTACTTCTCTTTGATCATCCTTAGGTTCATCTTCTAAGGTCTCATCCAAAAGTTACTTCTCTCCAGTGCATTCTACTGCACTACAGGGCAGAACCTGCTTTAGTGCACCAACCAGTGAAAGGATGAATTACATTGTAGTGTTACTGTTCCCAACAGATTCAGCCTCTCCAAAAACATCTCCTTTCTGTCCCTAGTACTTAGCACAGATGTGTCAAGTAATTATGGTTACAAAGAAGCCAATAAATGAATGAATGGTAATAGGACTTAATTACCGAACACAACACAGTTATGTGCCATTAAGTAGTACTTCCTGACAAGACTATTCACAAAGCTACTCCTCACAGTGACCCCCACTCTGGGATGATTTAGTCTAAATGCAGCTGCTGGGATCCAGCTGGAGACAAATGCTGATTGCTGCACAGTGAACCAGCTAGGTAGGTCTTCCCTAACTAGTTCTCCACAATCCCATATCACCTGGCGGGGTGTTTTCTGCTTATTATGCTAATTAGATTTTTCTTGAAAGATGTAATTATTGCTGCAACCCAAGGAAATAATTAATGGCCAATTTTAGTGGGCAAAATATTCATTAATCAAGTCAACAGACAAGAGACCTACAGAGTTTAGGGGGAAAAAAGCCCTCAAAGAGGAGGAAAAAAGATAATCACCTAGAGGGGTCTCCTGTCTCGTAAATGTGGGTTAAGTCTATTCAGTTACAGCCTTCTGAAAGCTTCTGTTTCAGAGTTCATCCTATGCCTTCCAAAGACATCTATGCTCAAACATCTATCTGGCTTCGAGTCCCATTGTGAGACAGGATTTATTTATTTTAAAAATAAAAGATTATTTATTTTATGTAAGAATGAACATGTTTGCATACGGTATTATTACTCAGCTACCAAAAATTCTCTTTTGAGACAGAGTCTCTCACTGGCCTAGAACTCATCAATTAACTAGTCTAGCCTGTCTCTGCCTTCCCAGCTCTGAGATTATAAGATTCACTATCATGCCTAGCTTTCTTTATGTGGGTTCTGGGGATCAAATTCAGGTTCTCTTGCTTATAAGGCATATACCTTACTGATTAAACTATCTCCCTTGTCCTATTTAATAATGTGAAACAAAAATATTTTGTGATCACAAGGAGACAAACACTGATCTCAAAGTTGGTCTCTTTGAAAGGCTTAACTCCCTTGGAGATGTCTGAGGTCACAGACACCACTTTCCTTTCTCTTACATTAAAGGCAGGTAGAAGATAGTGGTCATAAGAACCCAATTAAGGTTGGCAAATGTTTACATGATCATTGTGCCTTAAAAACACCTGGCTTCTCAAATCCAAGGGGGGATGATCAGAGCCTGGGAAATACAGGACATTAAAGACAAAGATGCTCCGGAGAATGGTATATCAATCTTAAAGTATATTGCATCTAAAACAAACAAAGTAAACATAAAAACCATGTCCTCTGGCTTGTTCTCTCATAGCCCTTTCATAATACCCATGCCTTCAGATTTATGGTAATATACATAGTTTGACTGATATGTCTCTCTGCTATATTATATGGATTTAAGGACAAGAGATAGGTCACAGAAGGCAGCATATAATCACTGGGAGTCAACTTAAAACAACAAAAAAATTTTCCATGTTTTCATTTAATTTTAAACACAAACAACCATATTCTAGCTCCTACTTGCCCATAAAGCTGTTTCACAGTCCAGAAAAGAAATAATTTCATTTTAAATACTGTTCAGCATCCACATCTTAATGGTCTAGATGCTGAAACTTTTCACTCAAAGTAATGATCTCCAGGAGTAAAAATAATATAATTATAACTGAACTACTTGGTCAGCTAAATCATAACCAGAAATGCATGGATATGTGTTCATTCATGTGCAAAAAGGCAGGGAGGAAAACAAAACCTTCATTCTAGACCATCAGCATAGCACTAAATTTTGATCTGTCATTGAAAACAGTCGCTTCTACTTCTGGCATGTGCCATGACAACAGGGTACAGCAATTGGCAAAGACAGTTCATATTTCACATTAAATCTCCATCTGACCTTAGACAACATGGAGAGACTCGTGAATAAGGAATTATTTGTTACATAAACAATTCTTTTTCTAAACACACACACACACACACACACACACACACATACACACACACACACACACACCCAAGAAAACCTCTGTGAGTCAAACCATAGAAAGGTCTTACTTGCCTGTGAGGTAATGTATTATTGGTAATACATTTGTAAGATTGGGCAGTACAGACCCAAAGTGTGCTCTCCAGGTGGCTCTGTGGTCTGAAGGACCCCAGCAAGCCTCCATGAGTACTTAGTGGAGAACTCCTCGGGTTCAAAGGTATTGCCAAGTATTGTGGGTGTGTCTCTGAGAGGCAAGGCTCAGTGGTGGGACAGAATAGTGCATGTGGAAGCAAGCACATCTGGTGTTCTTCCCACTGCTTGTGTTGAAACTACACATGAATCTGCATTGAAATGGAGTTTTTATCTTTCCGTTAGTCTGTCCTTAAGTGAAACTTGGAGAAAAGCCTTGCAGGCATTTCCTTTATCTCAGCCGGTATCTCCACAGAGTGACTATCCTTTTGCTTCCATCTCCCAACCCCAGAGCTTAATAGCATGCTCACACTTCAGCACAGTCCCAACTACTATAATTGAACTTGGATAAAAGACCCACTATGTGAAGCACCTGGATACAGTTCATCCAGGCCTGAAAGCCACTGTAGTATTGAACGGGGTAAGCCCCATGGATGCTCTCTTCTGGACCAGCACCCAGCACTGACCCTTCTACAGAAACAGAAGGCCATTCAGGATGGGTTATGTACTAGAATATTAAAGAGCTGCTCAGTCTGCCTGCAGGCCCTGGTCCAGCTGCAGGGGGAGGGGCACCTAGAGTTTCTGATGTGCAGTTGGAACATTAGGCATCAACCTTTCAAACAAGATTCCACTGACTGATCCTGCTGATCATACAAGGGGCAGCTCCTCAAAGCAATGCACTTAAATGACCACAGCAGCCTGGTAATCTTCGATTAGGTAACAGTGTCATGGCTACAGGCTTCTCTGGTGCAGTAGCCAAGGACAGCAATACTATCAGGAACATTAAGGAGGGACTGATGGCACTGGTCATTAATCCTATCCCACTGTTGGTCACAGTGAGACAAGGACTGAGGAAACTTGTCCAGGAGACTTCAAGCCAGGGAGCAATCCTTAATTTCAGCACTCATATCTGAATCACTGATCATGTGTTCCTTAGTTTAGAGACACAGGGTGTGGCCAGCAAGAACAACAAACTGCCTCTAATATTTTAATAAAAATCACAGCAAACTTTCCTAGCAATGGGCCCAAGATCAACTTTTCTGAAAGCAACTAGTGGTAGACCTGGGCTGGAAACCAACCCATGGCTGCTTGTTAAATCAACTCAAGCAGTAGATCTTACAGCTGTAAAAACAGTGGTTTAAAATCCAAGCTAACAGCCACCCAAATAGTATACACCCAGCTATACTTAAGTTTTAAATCCACATATTCTTCAACCACTGTCAGCTAAGAGACATGGGAAAGGAAAAAAGAAAAGGCCAACAGCATCAGCTTTTCTCAAGAGGACACTGGCTTCTGGCTCCAGTAAATTCAAGTGCAGAAGCCACTGACCAGTGATTCACAGGGAATCATGAGGGTGACTCGGGTAGTGTTTCTCTCCCACCCCTGGGGATCTATCTGTGCCATGACCTCCAGCTAGCAGAGAGAAACATAAGTGTCAGAAAACTCAATACTTCTGGGTTGTCCGATGTTAATCTTTGAGGAGTTTCTGGAGTAGCAGTAAACAGGAAATTGTCACTTCTGAAAAGGCTCTCTGTTCCTAGGAAGGCAAGAGTATGGAGATGGGAGGTCGTCCACAGGACAGCCACACACCTACCAGCACACACAGAGCCACACAGGGGGCTGGCCGGATCCTCAGCCATTCCTATCCCAGACCTCTCATAAGCACAACTGAGGGGGAGAGGGAGAGAGGGCAGGCGGGCTCTGCAATCTACAGCTTTCTAAGTCCCACTTTTAGAACTCAGAGAGACTGACATAGCTTCAAAGTCCTCAGAGAACTTTGGCATAGATTCTTCTGGGCAATTCCAGGAACCATGTGGGAAAGGGAATAGGTTTTTTTTGTTTTGTTTTCTTTCATTTTGAAAATTAAGGAACTGAACAGATACAGTCACAAAGATTATGGGGAAACTGGCTAACTATTACAGGTCATCAAAAAAGGACATTTACTTAGTCAAAACTAAGTAAATCCAAACAAAGCATGAACCCTATTCTAGTTAAGAATCTATCACTAAATTAATATAACCAACATGTCAATAATTTGAAAAAACTGGGGTTGGGAATATAAAATAATTCTGTATTTTTTTCTGTAAACTTAAAAGTAAAACAAAAAGGTTGTTTAAAAATGAGAGAACAGATGATACTCAGACAATAAAAGAGGCAGACACAGCTGCACTGTTTTCTGTATGCTCAAGATATTTTTAGAAGAGTTTGTAATTGAAAATATTTTAGGCTTTGAAGTTATAAAATACACACACACTCTCTCGCATGTGTGTACACATATACACACATAGATGCACACACAGATGCACACAGGCACACACACACACACACACACACACACACACACACACAGATGTATACTCACACAGTTAAAAAATTGTCTTCCCAAAGAAGTAGAGGATTTGTGTGGAAAAAAAAATGCTATGCTCATAAAAGGCCTGAAATACAGTTCAGCAATCTGTTGCTATGGATCCTTTCAGTAGCAGCCACCATGCTCCTGACAGATGACCCAGAAAAAAGATGGGCTTGGCCCACCTATCTCCTACGACCCAGGCCCCACATCTCCCTGACATGCACTGAGGTCTCCACATTCTCCTTTGAGGATATTTGCTCCTTGAGGCTTGCATCCCAACACGTTCTCTTCAAATGGTGGGCTACAGCATAGGGAGTATTGCCCCTCACACACCAGTGGCATCTGAATGACAACCACAGTTCAAATGAACTGCAAGGTGAAAAGTTACCCCAGCTTTACAGCCAAACCATTTAGCCATCTACCTATGTTAGTCCTTTGCTGAAGACTGGATGACCTTAAATCAGTGGGGAAACCTGCAAGTTTTCATTTGGGAGTAGTGATGACTCAGCTGTAATTAAAGCTTTTGGGAGGTGGAGGCAGGAAGATCAGGAGTTCAAGGCCAGGCTCAGCTACAGGAGACTGTTGCAAGCAAGCCAGCCAGTCAGCCAACCAGCCAGCTGCCCCATCTTTCATCTTCCTTCCCTAGCATCTTAGAGGCCAGTAGGAGCTTACTTACATCAAGACATTGCATACTGCTTTCTGACTTTTCTAGCCTTCCCAGGAGTTAAAAACATACTGGAACCTGGAGATTTTAGGGGCAGGAGGGATCAGAGGCCCGGACAATCCATAAACTGAATTCGAATCCCTAGAATAATAGTAGGGTATTCACAGCTGTCCACAAACTCCTGAGGTTGGCTATTTTTGCTCTGCCATTTCAATGCCAACACCAAGGAGTGTGTATGGAGGCCAGCCTTCTCCTAACGCCTTCACCCAGGCACTCACTTAGACCAAAGGGGAGAAGATGACAGAGAGGAGCCACTAGACATTATTTTCAAGGTCAAGACACAAACACCAGAGCTTACTGGTTTGCTTTCTACACCAAACATATCCATCTCACATGCCTGCTGGCTGCCCTTGCTCTTGAACATGTCATTACCTCGTTTTCTATTGTTCTCCTTTCTCCTACAATGGACTCAAACCTACCCTTTCCCCAATAAGCCCATAAAGTCTTAAATGAAGTTCCAAAGGGGATCCGCTTCTTTCTGCATTGTTCACTGTCTCATTCAAACACAGTTTATTGAACATTTACTATGTGCCACAAACTCTTCCAAGTACTAGAAATTTAACAGTGAACTGAAAGGAGAAAATCCTTTCTGAAGGATGGGGAGTGGGGCTTACATCATAGGGAGGAAAGAGGTTCATGGGGACAAATGTAAACACATTTTCTTGTACATAGGATGTCAGGTTTGACCTTCTAGGAAAAAAAGAGAACTCAAGAAGGGGATACGGAGACAGAGGGTCTTCTCAAGGCACCTGGCTTCATGTGCTAATTCATTTATGTGTCCATGCTGCCTCCTCGGCTGGATATTTCATTCTTTCTCCAAGGGCACAGCTATTTTGGAGTTCTTTCAGCACAGACTTATGAACACAGTAGGTGATCTACCAGTTCTGTTGTATGACGGAATTTACATAATTATTGGAGCTGATTGACACTTTAGAACCCCAGACCTCTGGATTACTCTCTAGGGCAGTTGTGCTTGGTGACTATTCCAGTTCCATTCCCCATCAATCTATGGCAGAGCTGTGTCCTGGGCACTGGTGTAGCCCCGACCAGATGTGGTAAAATAGCCAGGGCTGAGGCTTGGGCATTGCCTGAGTGTGTCCCTGGGGGAGGTGTGGTCCTTGGGATTGGGAAGTGTTGTATTAAGAGGTAGTGACTCCTGAAAGCTTGTCTTGTCACCATGGCATTATCCACCCAAGAAATGAAGACCATTCTTTTAGGACCTTGAGTCAGTTCTCCAGAGACTGAGGTGACTCCACAATGTCTCTGGTTTTGTGTCTTGAGATTTGATCTCTTCCTTTCACACACTCAGGCACATACCATCCATCTTCACTGTCTCACCAGAACCCAGCTAATACTTGCTGGCACCATGCCCTTGGACATCCAGAACTATGAGTTCAAGTAACCTCTTTCTTTATAAAGTTATCCAGGTTCAAGTAATTTTATTACAGGGACAGAAATCCAGTTAACATAGCCCATGAAATCCTACACTTATGACATGGGCATTTTGGCAAAAAAGGTCACCACAGGATATATGATCATTTGTTTGAAAGAAACAAGCTAAGGGATGAAAAGGAGACTGGGTGAAGTGGTTGGGAAGAGGAGGTGGGGTGGGAAATGTCCTTCTGAGGAGGCAAGGTTCCAGCTATAGCCTAAAGCTAAGAAGGAGCCGGCTGGGCAAAGGTGAGAAAGGACTGGGCTGGGGTGGAGAGCAAGGCAAAGGCCTAGGGCTGAAAACATGCTGTGTGCAAAGAATCATGTTCCAAGGCCAAGGCTGAGAGAAGGGGGCTGGTTCTCCCTGGCTCTGTTGGGTTAGGGAGTGAGTATTACTCCAGGCAATGAGAAGTAACAGGTAGTACTATAAAGGAGAGAATGAGATTTACATTTCAAGACCCCTCTAACAAGACAGCTCCCAAGTCAGTGACCACAAGCTATAGTTAGGCCTGGTGCAGTAGCACAAGAATTAAAAACTGTATAGTCACCCTACACAGAACCCATTATAACTATTGGGATTCTATAACCATTGATAGTCTCTGAGTCAGTCAATCTCCAAACCAGCAAAAGATGAATTCAATATATTTGACAGGGTAAAATTAAGGCTACCCTGCATCTTAATTACACTACAATTCTAGTAAGGAAGAAGAGAAAATACAATATACATCTCTCCATGATGTCTCTTCTGTTTCATAGGTATGGTCCTATTGGAATCTGTCTTGATAGGGATAAAAAGGGCTAGTTATGGCTGGTGGCCTTGAGATACTGAGAGTCTTATTCTCAAGAAGCTTGCCCGAGTTCCCTTGGCAGGGCTCCAGCTTACATAACGTGTTTCCCTAACCTCTCCTTCCCTGTCTTGTTTTCACATTTCGAGTCATCCTTGTGGCTACTCTGCTAATGCCCGCCAAGTTCTTCACACTGACACACTACTTTAAAAGTTATATTCCAGAAGCCTCTGCTAGGGTCCCTCCCAAATCTTTCTAGAAGGTTCAATGAGCTCTCTGCCTCTACACCAGACACTGGAAAACTCAAAAGGATCAGACAAACCAAGGTCTACCTCCTGACTTGTTTTTGTCTGTCCTCTTGGTCAAACCATCTAAAGAAAGGAATACACACTCTTACCATTGCTGTACCTGGCTGACGTGAGGATGGCCATGTGGGTTTGGATTATACCCCACCCTCACATTCCATCTCCGAATCACAGACTGTCAGGGGAGGAGTGACCTTAGCGACACCCAATCGATAGATTTCAGGTTGATCTAAGGAACAGCTCTAGGAGAGCTGCAGCTAGAGCTTGCACAGAGCCTTCCCCTGTGTGAGCAGTCCCTCCAGCCAACCCTCCCACTGTCCTCATTAACTGTACTTCAATGTCCTACCACTCCACCCCCACCAATGCATCATGGATCTCTCAGGAAGAGAATGAATAGGTTGACATGCTATTCATAACGTGGTCCCTATGCTATAGCCAGAACTCTTGTCCAACAAATGTTTGAACAAATGCTTGATTGGTTATTGTTTTTTGTTATTTGTTTGTTTGAAATATGGTCTTACTCTACAGTGAAGGCTGATCTAGAACTTGTTATGTAGACCAGGTTGGTCCTGAACTTGCAGCAATCTGCCTGAGTGCTGCAATTACAGGCATGAGCCCAGCTCTGGGATGGATTCTTAAGGCTCCCGTGGTTTGTTTTATGATATGGATATCTGAACAACAGTGACATGGCTTTTTTCCCACCAGCTTTTTGGAAAAACAGACTCAAGTCCAAATCCAGGCTCTGCTGCTACTTTATCAGTTGACTGTGGGAAGAAGGATAACTGTGGGTTCATCGTTCTCCAATGAAAAAGCTGTTCTCATCTGCCTACCACTTCGAGAGTAAAACCTGGGTGTTGCCCACGAAGCCTCTGCAAGTACACAGTCTTTCCTTCAAGTACCATGACCGCCTTTGCTTGGCTAGTATGCTTCAGGTTTCTTTTCCCACGGGTTAAGCTAGAAAAGAAGGAAGAGGAGGAGGGCACACTGCGGATGGGGCAGGGCTAGTAATTCTTAGCAGACATCATTTTCTCCCATCCCATCAAAACCTTTTTCAGGTAAGAGATTAAACTATGCTTTAATTCATATCATTTTGTGAAAACTTGAATACATATGTTGGTACAGTATTAACATGGGAGGTCTCAAGGTTATGCATGATGTAAGTAAGAATTAGGAAAGTATTTTAATTTGGAGAGTGTAGGAAAAGCTTGCTGTGGAACTACAAGACAAGTGTGCAGGGGCCTGTGGTGCACAGCTGATGCTGTAGCAAGAAGACCCTGGCAGAAGACCCTGGGCTTCTCAGGGGCTAGAAACAGGAAGCACAATTTTAATTCTGACATCCAGGACTGGTGCCATAGTGACATCTTGTGGTCACAGGCATCATGACAGACACTGACATACCTGTATAACTATTTTCATCATCTTTTAATTTTATGGCATGGAAACACAAATGTTTTCTTAACCACGAGTTCACTGTTTCCTACCAGGAAATAAGACGCTAGAGAATATGGTCACAGCTTGCTGGTGACTCTCATTCCAACTGCCTCACAGGGGACTCTTAGTGACAATTTTCAAGCAGTTGAAGCTCTCCGCTGAACACTTACCTGGCACCTGAGACTTGGCCAGGAATCACTAAAGCTTATTGGTTGTTTTAAAACTGCACCTGGGGCCCCCAAGTACCAGCCAACCCTGCCCTCTCATGAATTCTAAGAGCAGTAAGGAGGAAATAAAGAAAAACCTAACATGCGTCTTTGGAATTTCAAAATTAAATTTCTTTATACAACCATACCCTGGGGCTCCACAGTGATGGAAGCAGGCCAGCAGACATCGTCCCGCAGGATCTCATACGATGCTGAGCGTTGACTGCACTCAAACTCTAGTGGAATTCTGGTGGACTCTGGAGGGCTCATGCCAACAGGAATGGATGGCCCCATCATCACAAAGCAAAGAACTGGAGAGGGGCAGACTTGAGAGGGAACCCGAAAGGCTCTAATGTAGGGGATGGCAGTTGGTCTTTAGAAGAGCAGTCTGAGGCCTGTAAGGCAAAGCTACTTACCTTTGGAGTTAGACGAAACAGGATTTGATTTATATGCTATAACCTCCTGACCATCTAAGAATCTTCAAACCCTTCCTCCTTTGAAACCAGGGCTGATAAGCTACCTTCTATTGTGGTTGTGAGGAATGAATGAAGTTGTTGGAGAGTCAGAACACACCAGGAACACATACATGGTAGTGACAGTAGCTGTTAGTCAGAGAGTAAAGCAGTGCAGACTCAGGCGTGAGAGCATCCATCACTGCTTCTGATGACATTAGGAGCAGTTGTAGTGGACTGAGAAATCAAAGACACAGGGAAACGCCTGGCGAGCATGTGGCAGTACCTCCCAGCTCCCTCAGCCCGTGTCTCAAAACCTCAAATCTGCTGCCACCAACAGATGGTTTATTGTTTTTTGTTTTAAATTGTTACACTTATTTTGCTGCTTAAAAAATATCAACTAAAAAAGCAGGAAATCTAGAAAACTATGCGAAACAAGGAACCTAAATCAACAGTCCAAAAGTTCAGCCTGTGCATGTTACTAAACTTTCTAGTCTTCTCTGAGTATTTAAAAAATGGCAGCAGACTTCATACTATAAATAATTATAACCTAAAGATTTCTTTCCATACTTTGCTATTCATAAAACACTTCCTAATTCTTGGTTAGTACAAAGCTCTAGAAGGATTTCTTTGAGGTGAAGCCCCTCTTCTGCAGAAGCCTGAGTTAGCAGATGGCATATGACAAGCAAAGGAGAGGTCGATACAGGGTAAGATCAGGGACAGAGGCAGTTCACACAAAGATGTCCCCAAAGGTCTCACCTTAGGCAAGGCCCCCAGATCCCCAAGAAGACTTGAATGGATCTCCTGAGTGGATCTCTGAGAAGAGTAGAGATTTCACAGCACCACAGTTGTTCTGTCAATCACTACCAGCTCATTTCCTCTTTCCCAGTGTACAGAATGGCAGGCACACCATAGACACTGCCACTGCTAGGCCTTTGCAATTATGAACCAAACTGAATTTCTGCAAATGTTCTTTTCAAAATATCATAAAGAAGCATAGGAGATTCAGAGATTATTATGAGATTAATTATGTTTTAGGTCACAAAAAACCTGGGCTTTAGGTGAAAACATTTTAAAAACTATCCTAATAATTAGAAGTGAATTCTGAAATTTCATATTCCTCGTATCTTGATAATGTGTAATATAAAACTTAGTAAGAGAATACTCCATATATGATTATGAAAACTGGGATCATTTATTCCTGGGGAAAGCACTTCCTGATTACCCTCTGCTATGGGTTGGAAGTGTTGTCCTCAAAGGTTTATGAGCTTAGTCCTCATCGTGGGGATGTGAGGTGGCAGAATCTTTAGGAGGTGGCTGGGGCTTACAGGTGTTAGGTTAGTGTAGTTTTTGTAGGACCTCAGTCCTCCAGAGAGTGAGCTTTGACAAAACATACCACGCTATGAACTTGGTGTTTTCTGTGTTTCCTCTTCCTCCTTCTCTCCCTGTTATGGCATAGCCAAGAGGACTACTGACAAAGATTGCTCAATCTTGAACTTTCAGTTCTCAACAAAAACTAACCAAACTTTTTATAAAGTTCCAGGTTCAGGTATTTGCTTTAGAAAAAGAATATAAAGCTGTGTTCATCATGAATTCATTTAGGAAGTACTAGATAAACCTTTTGAAGTGGGTGTTACAGACCATGTGTTGGAGAAGAAAGGCAAAGTGAACCAGGAGGTTTTCATGTTCTGTGAATAGTAGGGTGAGGCTGATCAGCAGCAGACAATTACCACCTTATGTGATTAACGTTACAAACTAAGTACATGAAGGCTGACAGACACTACTGTCAAATGCTACATTAAAGAATAAGTACAATGTCAACCAACCAATGTCAAGTATGCATTGTTACTGAAACTGCACACTAACCTCCATCAAGAAGATCTGGGTAAGTGTGAGGATTATATATCAGTCATATAATCATAAGTCAGTCATATAGTCATAGTATCATGTCAGTCAGTAGAATAGCCATGTACTCTATCATCCAAACTCTTAGAATACCTCTAAGACTGGAAAGGGGTGTTAGTGATAATTACACTAAGACAAATGAGTAGCCCTGACTGGCTGGGACATACATTATTGCATCCTAGAGACCTTGCTAGGTCTGACCTCAGGCTTATAGCCTTGTCTTGGTTCTAAAAGCAGAGAGTATCTTAACATGAATCTAAGGCAAAAGATGACACAAGGTTAGGAAAAGTATAAAAAGATTTTTTTTCCTAAAGTGCAGAACCAACATAAACTAGACCTGCTCTAAATCTGACCTGAAGAGCTAGAACAGGCAGCCTGCCTTTAATGACCACCTCTAGACCTAGGGCCTAGAGAACAGTCTCCAAATAGATGAACACAAGAATAAGAGAAAGAGACCCCACTGCAGCTGCTACAATTCTTAGCAAAATGTTTGGGCTTCAAATTGAGAGTCGCTGGCTCCTGAACTTCTATTGGGTCTTTTCTATCAAAATCTCTGAAGTGCCCTACCATGTGCATCCGAACTGTCTGCTGAATACATTCCTTGTAAATTCCTCATTGTAAGGAGCCAGCCAATGAGGACATCACTATGTCACTACTGAAATAACTTGCACAGGCTGCTTTTGTTCTTTTCAAGTTTGCAAACTTTATCCTAGCTGTCAGGAAGCATCTGCATTTTACCACTTGAGGATTTGTAAAAACAGTATTTCTTATGGAGACTAGCCAGAGTTTAAAGACAACATTGGCCCCTAACCCAGAACTGCAGACCCAGTTGTCTCTTACTAAAGGCTTTTAACTGAATAGAACCCAAATTAAGTATTCCTGGAGCCACCAGGGCTGGGGATGGAAGCAAGCTACTCACTGATTGGCTAACATCAAGGTTCGTGGTAGACCTGCATAAGCCACATAATTCACTGCTCTACTTACCTCGGGTTTCCACTGCGTCAAGTCCGAAGCTCATTTGATTTGCTACACTGAGTGGCCTTCACACCTTCCCTCCTATTCTCCAGTGTGTCTTTTTCCATTACCCATGTTTAAAAACAGACTCTTGAATTTATGGGCATTTAGGACTCCAAGCTCTGGGCTCACCACAGACTAGGCCCCTAAATGGTAACAGCTGAGCTAGCTTGTTAGGAGGGTTGAGGCCCCCTCCTCTCCCTGGAGAAACAGGAAAGATAGATGCTTGGTCTCAGCCTGTGCCCACCTTGGGGGCTGCTGAGAGAAGGGGGGTGGGTACCTTGAGAATAGGGCAGTGTTGCTCTCATCACAAAAGAGGGAACTGTCTTTCTTCATTTGGGAAGAACTTCTCCTCAACATGAACCCAGCCTTCTGACATCCAGTAGGAGATGATACTGCAGGAGTCTGCCTACAAGCCACATTCTCTTTTAGTTATTAAAGTAGCCTTGCTTTTGTGACATGATGCTTAATGTGAGTTTTTTTCTTAAGTTTTTCATTAACAAAAATAAAGAACATTAATGAGTTGATACAATACACCAGTGTTATAAAAATTTTACTGTCTCTGAAATGACAAAGCTGGAAAATGTTTGCTAAATCCCTGGCTAGGGTCTCTGACGAGCAGGCATGGGGGAAATGCTTGGGAGTATAGAGAAAGCAGCTCATTTGAGAAGCCAGTCTGCACAAACACCAGAACCAAACAAATGAAAGAGAAAGTAGAGCTGTCTTTAGGGACTGTTCTTTATCAGGCTTTGGACTCACCTACATTTAGCATCGTGACTACCTTGCAAGGAGAACTAAGAAAATCAGAGCACATGGATGCAAAGCGCTCATCCGGGGAAATAGAGTTGGTGGGAGGCTGAGCTTCAGGCCTGAGCCTCTTTTCTTTCCTTGCTTATGCAGTGGAACTGGGGAGGCAGGGCTAACTGCCTTTCATTGAACAAATACCACACAGCCTCTGAATGAATCAGCCAATTGCATGGAGACTTATTTCAAAACCCAAGTTATCATAGAAACATTACAATAGAATTTAATATACTCTATGCATTTCCAATTATTTTATTTGAAAATGTGTTTCCAGAACTGCAATGTTTCTGAAGTCCCTATACTGAAATGAGGTCAAGTTCAGTATAACATAAAAAAACTATCCTTTTCCAACAGTACTATTCAGGAGAACCAAAAAACTACTCAAGTAGTTAGAGCATCCTTTAACTTCAAGAACTCTGGTTATTCTGTTGCTTGTAGCTACTACTAAAGAAGCATGTATTCATAAAACTATCAATGGACCAGTCTTAATTACTGTCCTATTGCTGTAAGTAGACACCATGACCAAGGTAATTTATAAAATAAAGCATCTGATCGGGGACTTACTTACAGTTCCAAAGGGTTAATGAGCATCATGTTTGGGAGCATGATCGCAAGCAGGCCTGGCTCTGGAGCTATAGCTAGGAGTTCACATCGGCAGAGAGTGAGACTAATACTGGAGTGGGTTTTTCAAACCTCAATTCTCCCAGGGTCACACCTACTTCAACAAGACTGTACCCCCTAGCCTTCCAAAACAATTCCACCAACTAAAGACTGAGCCTTCAACATATGAGCCTATGGAGGCCATTCTCATCCTCATTAAGTGGGAGGTCCTTGAAAAATATCAAGATTGAGAAATTTAAATGATTTCTCTCTGTGGATTTAGTTTATCCACCAGTTGCTACTTTACAAACTAGCACAAACCACAGTATGGCTTGCTCCTTCTGTCTGCCAGCCTGTCTGTCTATCTATATTCTGTCTGTCTGTCTGTCTGTCTATCTATCTATCTATCTATCTATCTATCTATCTATCTATCTATCTATCTATCTATTAATATCTACCTATCTGTTGGCAGGGTCTCAGAGTTTCTGGCTAGCCTGGAACTCACTATGTAGATCATGCTAGTCTCAAAACTGTAAAGATATTCATGCCTTTGCCTCCAGAGTGCTAGAATTAAAGGTATATGCCACCATGCCTTGCCTTATGACTATATTCTTAAAGATATACAGCATTTAGTATTAAATCTAGCTTTTTGTACCCATTTAATTGACTAAATACAACCATATGCTATGAAATTCTTGTGTACAACTTTTCTATTCTACTCACTTCAACTTCTATATACAGCAAGTACTCTGCCTGTGACACGAATCAAAACCACATCCATTCATTAGCATATACAAATGAAGACTTTAAAAACAAGCATTAGTGCACTTAACTGTAATACTAGTTGGATCTGGCATCTCAGGATATCTTTATTGTTTTAGAAACACTATTAGCACTGGTGAATAATACTAAGCATTCATTCATTCATTCATTCATTCATTTACTCATCACTCATCAAATAGATACTAGGCATCTATTAATAAGTCAGCCATTATCCTCAGGTGATAGGTCCACAGAAGTAAATCTAAAATTCAGACAAATTTTTGCCACTGTGAACTTTTCCATGTTTGAGAATAGACTGATAATAAACAACAAAATCATAAGTTCCTTAAATTAAAACGCAGAGTTTAAATAAAAAAGAATAGTTCTGCACTCCGCAACAGAAGCCCCCGAGTTTCTTAAATTTACTTCTTCATGTTAGGTGAAAAGTTGTTTTGTAAAAGATTTAACATAGTTAATATGCCTTACTTAAAGCAACCTCGTCAGCATGTGCTGTCACCTGAGTTTTTGATCTTAGCCATTCTGACTGGTGTGAGGTGGAATCTCAGGGTTGTTTTGATTTGCATTTCCCTGATGACTAAGGATGTCAAACATTCTTTATGTGCTTCTCAGCCATTTGGTATTCCTTAGTTGAGAATTCTTTGTTTAGCTCTGTACCCCATTTTTAAAATATGGTTATTTAGTTCTCTGGAGTCTAACTTCTTGAGTTCTTTGTATATATTGGATATTAGCCCTCTATCAGATGTAGGATTGGGAAAGATCTTTTCCCAATCTGTTGGTTGCCGTTTTGTCCTATTGACAGTGTCCTTTGCCTTACAGAAGCTTTGAAGTTTTATGAGGTCCCATTTGTCAATTCTTGATCTTAGAGCATAAGCCACTGGTGTTCTGTTCAGAAAAATTTCCCCTGTGCCTATGTGCTTGAGGCTTTTCCCCACTTTCTTTTCTATTAGATTCAATATATTTGGTTTTATGTGGAGGTCCTTGATCCATTTGGACTTGAGCTTTGTACAAGGAGATAGGGATGGACCGATTTGCATTCTTCTACATGCTAACCACCAGTTGAGCTGTAACATATTTTTTAGTAAGCTTTATATAAGAAGTATTGAGGCTTTGGTTATTTTATTTTAGTTTTAGGGACGGGTTTCTTTGTATCTGCCTGCCTCTGCCTCCAGAGGTGCTGGGATTAAAGGTATGTGCTGCAACCACCTGGCTACTTTGGTTATTTTCATTTAAGCAAGATCTTTAAATTTTTACTTATTTATATATTTATTCACTTGAGAAAGGCATGTATCCCATGCTACAGTTTAAGAACTGGGATTATAAGCATGTACCACTTCTTGCAGTATGTTACATTTATTTGAAATTATCAGGATCAAATTTGCTGGAGAGATGAAGATTAGTCCCATCAGTATCCAGGTAATTACAACAGTTCGGTTCTAGGAGGAACCTGATCACAGGGATGAGGCAGAAGGGTCAGGCAACACAGTGTTAGTCTGTGGTGGCGCTGAATGGAACACTTACTCCATTGGATCTTAAGAGTGTTAATTTAAAACATCTTTATTCTTAAAGCCCTAGAGTAGCGAGTTAACACTGCACCAGGCTCATCAGATAAAGTAAAAGCACGTGAGCTAATGATACACTGCCAACAAAGGCAGTGACTCCTCCTGTCCAGTGGTACACCTGACTGTAGATCTGAGCCAACCTGGAGACCTAAAGGGGCTCTGCTGGGGAGCCTGTGTCTAAAGAACAGGAAAGGAATATTCAGTTTAAACATACAGAAGGTGGCCTTGGCCCCGATTGTGGTGCAGCTGAGTTTTACAGGCATATAGAAGGTGGGCATGGAATACAGACAAATCAGTGTGGACAGGAGTAAGAGATTAAAAAGTTTTAAATGTCCTTCACAAACATGTTTCTAGACAAGGTTCAAAGAAGAGACCTGGAAACTTTTGGTCTGACTATTGCAATTACAGAACTGTCTGAAACTATCTAACATGCAGCCATGCATCCTGAGCAAAGCAATGAGACCTTGTGCAGGTGAGCCTCCAAGGTAAGTGACTTGCTACGGAGTGCTCTGCAGAAGCAGGGCTGCTGGCCTTTCTAAACACTGGCTTTGTTCCCTTCGGAAGGGAGGAGGGAAGATCTTGTAAACTTCACTTTATCTATTTGTCAGAGTGAGACTTGCACCACTAAAAAAAGTGTGTGAGTTACTCTGAACCTTTCCACTATTTATAATGCAAAGTCCAGGCTGTCAATTACCATCTTACTTTAAAATAGTTTTTATTTATCTTTGTGTTGGTTTAACACTTTAAGTAATGTCTCTCTGTCTTTTGGTTTAGGGAGGAAGATAATAAAATTTTTCATTTCTATTTTGGTCTTTGCCAAAAGTAGTTCCTAAACATTTACTAAGAAGACTGTCAAGCATGACCTGACTGCCCTGGAGGCAGAGAAGATGCAAACCTTCTCATGAGCTATTCAGACGAATATATTCATCATTTTCATTCCTGTGTTATGATTTATACCAACAAGGGCACAGTTGTCATTAAAAGTAACCGGAGTCCACAGACGCCTCATCAATTACCCAAACTACCTATTCTTGGCAAAGCTTGGTTACTCCACATGAAACATGTGTATATCAACTTCATATAAACATCTCCTAAAACTCCATTGTGGGTAAAATTCTGAGTCCTCCAGAGATATCAGGATGTCCAACCAATGCCTACATCTTTTTCTCGTCTTTTCTACTGAGGTCACCTGCATTCACTAGACCCCCAAAAGAAATCACCTTAGGAAAGAAAAGTATTGTAAAGTAGATATTGGGAAGAGAAATTAGGCAGGGTCTTCTTTTCTTCTTTTTCCTTCTTCAAGACATGGTCTCTCTGTGTAGCTCTGGCTGTCCTGGAGCTGGCTTTGAACTCTCAGGGATCTCCCTGCCTTTGCTTTTCTTTTTTGGTTTTTCAAAACAGGGTTTCTCTGTGTAGCCCTGGCTGTTCTGGAACTCACTCTGTAGACCAGGCTGGCCTCGAACTCAGAAATCCATCTGCCTCTGCCTCCCAAGTGCTGGGATTAAAGGTGTGCGCCACCACTGCCCGGCAGACAGGGCCTTCTTGATGGCCATTTCTACCTGAGAAATTGAGCAGCTCACAGAAAAGCAAACACTAGCACATGGAGGAGGTCAGATGCAGAACAAAAGCTGATGGGGCGACTGAGAGGAAGACTTCTGTGGGAAGGCACCCTGCTCCCTCCCCACTCCCCAGCAGCTTACCCTCTCCACCAACTGCTTCAGAGGATGGGAAGCAGAGGCTAAGATGTAGTTAGTAACATGGTAAAATCCTTCCTGTAGGTGCTGGCACTTTCCTGCACAGATCAATAGTTTTTAAATATCTATGTATTCATACTATATACATTTTCCACTTAAAAGAGATGCATCTATACTTTGATAAAGACCATGGGAGCGAGACAGGTGCCTAAGTTTTTTCATATGGGATTTACAGTAGGATAGAATGAAGATGAGGATATTTATTTATTTAAAGGCAGAAAGACAGAAAAACAGAAACTGATTTACTTTGTAGGCCTGGCTACCTTGGAACTCACTACATAGACCAAACTGGCCTCGAACTCATTATTCTCCTAACTCTA
Organism: Mastomys coucha; assembly: GCF_008632895.1. Classification (NCBI taxonomy): domain Eukaryota; kingdom Metazoa; phylum Chordata; class Mammalia; order Rodentia; family Muridae; genus Mastomys; species Mastomys coucha. The sequence continues at coordinate 47,890,497 of NW_022196903.1, forward strand.
TATACCCAGTGATAGGATTAAGCTACGCTCCAAGTCTGGCCTGAACCTCACTTCTTCTGCATTTGGGAAACTCTGCTTTCCCGAGACTATGTTGAAAGGTCTCACCTCACATAGCCAAGAGAGACAGGGGGCCGCTTCTCTTTCTAAACTATACCACAAATCTAAAGTAAGTTCTAAAGGCAATATGGCTTATTTATAAAAGCTTCCCATGGACATACAAAAACAGTATGCACAAAGCATGGTAGTTACAAAACAATTTCCCCTTAGATTCCATGTTTGCCTTCTCTCATTTTTCTCTGTACTGTACAAAGGGGCACTGTGAATTCTCTATAAGAATCAATACAGATGGGGGACTGAGGAGATGAATCAGTGGGCAAAGTCCTTGGTGCATATGCATGAGGACCTAAGTTGAGATTTCTAGTACCCACATAAAAGCCATGTTACATGTACTCAACCCCAACACTGGGGTGTGGAGACAGGTGGATCCAAGCAGCTTGCTGGCCTGCCAGTCTCTCTAAAACTTCTAGCTCTAGGTCCAGTGAAAGACCCTGTCTCAAAAAATAAGGTTGAGAGAAATTGAGGAAGATACCAGATGTTCATCTCTGGCTTCCACATGCATTTTTTAATACCTACCTGCACACACACAGACACACACTCACACACACACACACACACACACACACACACCTGCACACATACATATGCATACACCTCTCCCTTCCCCCTTTCGCACACATGAATACAGATTATCTACCTTTATATATAAATTAAAGAATGAAAATAAGTATCATTTGAAAGAAACAGACAAAGAACTTAGTAAATAGGCCTGTAGCTTGGTAATATGTTTAAATTTTCTGGGCATTCTTTGTCTTATAGTTTGGAAATCCAAGAAAGAACCAGAGCTGCTTGGCTGTGCCTGTCGGGAGAGCTTCCCTGCTCTGGCATGTGGGTAAATAGCACATTTCACCTTGCTAGTGGGAGTGACAGTTTATGAGAGTCAGGCCACCACCTCACTTGCAAGATCAAATTGCCTCTTATGTTTGTGATAGGTGTAACCTTATCTTCACTTTGACGACAATTTGTCCCATATGTTTAGAATCTGGGTAGGGCCATTTCTGAAGCAGCTGGACTGCCTCTGTGCTTCCTGCCTTTCAAGCTAGGCTTGTGAATCACACAAAAAGGCTGAAGGCTTTGCATGTTGGAGAGGAGGTAAGGTTGCCTGGGAAAAGAATAGGCAGGGGTCAGGACAAACTGGATTACATTATCACAAAAGGTTTCTCCTTGTGGAGTAACAATGTACCAAAAAACACTTCTTGTTTGCTCAGGAAAGAATCTATGATGGAACAAGTGGTAAACACGTCACAACTTCTGCATTGTGACCATTCACATATACCAGCAGCTGGTACAGAAGCATCACCGAGGCTCTCAGTGCAGGGGATCTGATGAGGGTGAGGTTGTGGAGGCAGAACCACTGCTCCCTCTGAAATGTCACTTATGCTTAGAAAGAGAAATGTCTAGCTTGGAAATGACAAGTTGAGAGAGATATGGTGGGATTAATCTCAATCAATTATTAAAAAAGCACCCAAGGATGAGAAATTTTAAAACTTATTGTAATTAAATAGCATCATCAAAAATAACTTTTTCATAAATTATTTTTAAAGAATGCAAACAAATGCACCTCTCAATTAAGACATGCTGTTTTTCCTTCTAGCAGCTGACTGCAGGAGTGTGGCATTCTACCTTTTGCTTTATTTCTGGGGCCGGGAGGTCAGGCAGTGTGGATTGAGGAACCAAGTGCAGAGAGGAAAATTAGACTCTGCTTAAAAAGCATTACCAAGTCCTCACTAGTGAGCATAGAATGGGAATATTATACTTGGTAGTTTCCTTCAAAGCTTTGAAAGTGAATCTAACTTTTTTTTTTTAACTTTTTGAATCATTCAGATTTATTTACAGGACAATGAGGAAGTACTTGATGACCAGAGCAGAAGGAATTCATAGTCATTATTATACTGAAAAATGAAACAAGAATTTGATAAGAATTATGAATACTGGATACTCAAAGCACACTTTACATCTGTAGGCACATTTATAGGATAAAGGGCATGTAGCCTTGATGGCTCAGTTTGTCAAATACTCTTTCAAGAAAAATTTGTGTGAATTTCTTCATTTGAATAAATCATACAGAATGCTGTGAATCTAACTTTTTACTGTCACCTTGAACTCCAGTCCAACTCCATTTTCAACACAGCAGCAACTTAAAGCGTGCGTTCAGAGCACAGACACTCCAACAATGAACATGTGAAAATAGGGTAAATGCAGCATTAGACACCACAGCTCGGAGGAAGCAAAAGTAAGCAGTATCTCTACAAAGCCAGCATTTAACAAATGGTTCTTTGCAAGTTACAACTCCTTCTGCAGTGAACTCCAGCCAGAGTGTGCAGAACTTAGCAAGAAGATACCCACAGGGACAAGCTAAAGCTCATCTGACTTGTGAAGTAGGTTTCTCATAAGTTTTGCATTGCTACCAGGGACATTCACAGCCAAGGATGCCAGTAGTATGAAGTTCTGTGCAGTGCTACCAACTCCATTCATTTTGTAGAAGCCAGCAGGAAGCAAGTGGCCATGCTGGGTGAAAGCAGCCCATTTCTGCAGACGGCTTTGGACAGAGTATCCTGATGCTGTTTAGAACATGCATGGCTCACTTGTGAAGGATACTGTAACTTGCTCATGGAACACAGGGCATTCTGGAACTTGCTCAAAATGTTAACAACACTCCATGCCAAACAGGAAAGGCAAGGAAGTTGCCTTACTGATGTCAGCATTTACTTGTAGCTGCCCCTTGCCCATTTGATATCTAGTGAGGAGAAAAACATGTAGAGATGGAGAAGAATATACATTATCTGGACAGTAGATACTAGACAGCAGGCAGGCATGCCAGCAACCCTCCAACACATATCTGCAGCTACAGAACAAGCTCTTTACAATGTGGCTGGTGGCAACACTCATTCAATATCTAGGTTCCAACCCCCCAGTGGGCATAATGTACCCACTGGTCTGGGGTACATTATGAAGATGCTGGGTCTGAGGGCCTAAATAGATGGCTGAGAAAATCCTTATCATGTAGCAAAACCCAAAGATCTGTTTGAAGCTTGCTTGGGTTCATGCAGACCCTGCTTTCCCTCCATCCACCCCTGGTGATTGAGGAACTGGCAGCAAGGCTCCATGTCTTCAGAGAGACTTCAGTGGTATGTTGGTCTTCCTGCACACACCTCGGCAATGAGGCACAGGGCAGATGGGAATGGGAAGATCACATCCCAGAGATGCAATCAGAAAGCTGTTACTGTTTTATTTTTCAGTTTTCTGAGATGCACAAATAATACCTGTTTTAGTATAATTCTCAGATAGCCATATAGTGGTTGTTTCTGTGCATATTGTTTTGGTTCAGTTCATACTTCATATGGGAGTATGGAGAGATGATTCGGTGGTAAAGAACACTTACTACTCTTTTAGAATATCCAGCATTCATTCCTAATGCTCCTATGGCAGGTCACACCAAGCTGTAACTCTAGTTCTAGGGGATCTGATGCCTTCTTCTGGCTTCCTTCAGCACCAGACATATATGTAGACAAAATACCCATTTGCTTAAAATAAAAACAACAACCAACAGATTTAAAAAGAAAACATGGACCACAGCTCAGGGAAGGAGAGAAATGGGAAGGTGACCATGAGGCTGGAGGTCGGATCCCACATCAAGTGATTGCTATGTGATTCTGGGAGAGGCACTTTACTTTCTCAGAGCTTCAGTTTCATCTCTCAAAGAGGGAAGGGAGCTTCTGAATGTAGCTGTGTGTCTGCTCCTTTTATCTCAGCCCACTACATACTGGGCTCAGGTACAGCATGGCGAATCAAAACAACTCTAAGTTCCAATCCATAGGATTCCACTTTCCCAACTTGGGTGGGATGGTGAGGTTGCCTTATTCGTATTTGGCAATGAACTCTAGACCATTCGCTGAAGCAGGTCCCCCACTCTGGACTGCACAGTCAATATCTCTGACAGCGTGCCTCCTCGGAATTCCACAGAGCTTATGTATCTCCCTCTAGGTACATGTGCATATGCTGCTCTCTCAAAACAAGCAAAGAGAGTTTTAAACTTTCCCTTTCAACAGTTTGTTATTTAAGTAGGAAATGCAAGAAACTCTTCCAATAGGAAAGCATGAAAACCAGCTGATAATTTTTACAGATGGCACAGAGTGATTAAAAATGCAGAGATGCCGCTCTAATACCATGGAGCCAGGACAAATGGCATAGGCTTGCAATCCCAAGTTCTCCAGAAGCTAAGGCAGGAGAATCACAAATCTAAGGCCTCCCTGGGCTACTCAGTGAGTTCAAAGACAGCCTGGTAAACTTAGTGATATCCTGCCTCCCAAAGGATATAGAAAAGGAGTCTATAGTTCAGGGGTAGAGCATGTGTATGATACAAATGAGGTTCTAGTTTCAATCTCTAGTACCACAAACAAACAAGCAAATAGCCTGGGAAATGACAACAAAACACCACAGAACCAGGGAGTATGGCAGCTTCCTGTGCAGAGTCTGCAGGCACACAGCTCCAGGCCATGAGCACCCCCAAGTTTATAGGTTTCTTTCAGTCAGGTACTCTTACATTGTTGTGTCTGTGTTTTATTTACTTAGTCAAAACAGGTTTACCAAGGAATTCTGCAACTGTTCTCACAAGGACAAGATCAACCTGCCTAGTCAATATGAACCCCAACTCTGCACAGCCTTGCACATAACCCTTTACTGTGCTTCTATCTGCACAGCCTTGCACATAACCCTTTACTGTGCTTCTATATGTATTATCTAGCAGATAGATAAACTAATTTTTCAGAGTTTTATAGTTCCAACACTATAAATTTTATGTAGAAATGAACTTGTCAAGCAAACGATTCATGTAATTTTGTTTACATAATTGGACTACATAAAGGGAAAAAGAGGAGAAGATAAAATAGTGTTATTAAATTTGTTTCCATCTGGGTATTAATAAGTAATGGAGATAACATTTCCTTTAAATATAAACACAAAACTGTTTAACAATGCTTTTTATAAAAAAAATTGTCACTTCTTTTAAAAAGTGTTTAAAAACATTCTCAACATGTTCCTGAGAATTGCTTGCATATCACATGACCTAAATTCTCCAAGCAGCAGTGCATAGCCCACAGCACCAGCAAATGCATGGAACTCAGCCTGGGTTCCAGACTACCTGCTGCTGTTCCTACATACAACTTTTATAAGGACACAAAATTGAAACAAAAGGCTTGCTGAACACATTTACAGCCTGACTGCATTGAGCCTGACTGTCCATATGAGGTCCAGATGAGGTGGTACACACAAAACAAGTATCTTTTTATCTCTTTTAACTATTTAGCTTAATGCACTGATTAGATGTCTGCACCGAAGTATTTATGTTACAAATTAATAAACAATGTTAAAAAATAATTTGGATGTAAACAGATACATAAAATTTTCTTATTGCTTAGGATGTATAATATCATATCACAAAATGCTTTATTTTAGTATTTTGTGCTGGACTATGAACCTGGGGTCCCTTAAGTGGCAGGCAAGTAGCCCAACAGTAAGCTATCCTCCCAGCCTCACTATCACAGAATGCTAATGTTGAAATTGACTTCAGGCATTTATCTATTCCTTCTTGGAACAAGCGCCTTCTATGAACATTCCAGTGGTTTTACAATGGTTTAATATCAGGTACCCAACTGGGAACACACATACATCTCAGTATCTTGCAATAGTTCTTCACAAAGGACACAGTAATCTCTCAGCCTGGTAAGGGTAGAAAGAAATAGTAAGAAAGAACAGAAGTAATAGAAGAAAGATAAGAAGACATAAAAAAGAATGGCTGCAGCTTTTTTTTTCAACTTCTTTTCTAGGGTTGATAATCTGAAATAAAGAAGTTATGCAGATTGGATGAAAATGTGCCTGTTGTCCCCTACAGCAGGGAGTCCCTAACAGGCTGAGATTACATGGCAGACTGACCAGGATGTTGGCAGCAGGCCACAAAAGCTCCTCAAACACAGTTCAGACAGAGAAGCTAGCTTGTTTTCCTCCCTGCATCTCAGGCACAAAGATATTCAGGGTTACTTTTTACTGATGAAAATTTATAGATTATCACATAAATGAAATGACTGCTAAAATATAATTCTCTAAAAAAAAAAAAAAACCCACTGCACTTTGTGCTTTTTATTTGAATATTCATTGTTTATGTGTTCCTCTCCTCCCACTCTGGCAATAAATAACAGAATGACTGAATACAGTACAAAATATAGACAAGGTGGCAATTCTAACTTTGAAATTCAGTATTCTGTCAGTTAAAGTCAGACCTAAAACATTAATTTATTCTGAACACTAATTAACTGAAGTTTTTTGCATTTAATTTTCTCTGGCATTTTGGAATCTATTCCAAGCCCTATGGAAATGGCAGGTCTTATGTTATTAAAGTTAGCCTTTCAAAGTCATCCAACTAAAGACTCCAACACATTAAAAAATGCTGAGACTCCAGATAATGCAAATCAAAAGTATTATTAAAGGGTATTCTTTACATGTTAAAGAAAAATCTTAATTTCATATAACCTAACCCAACTTTTAGAAAGTCTTCAGTCTTATGGAATATTAGTATTTTCAAACTCCAGTTAAAGAACACTGGCTGGAGCTGTCTGCATTTATTTTCTTTATTCATTCGCTAGTTCCAGAATCTACTGAGTGCAACTGGATGCCAGGGAGTCTCTGCTCTTGTGCACAGATCAGTCTTGAATAGAGAATAACTGTTGTGTATTCACAGAAAGTACAACTTTTTTCACTGTGGGGAAAGCTCCATGGGAAAGAAGTGTTTGGCCAAGAATGAAGAGATAAGAATTTGGTCACAGGAAGGCCTAGAGTAGACATCTGCTGTCACCATAATGAGGAAAGCAGTAGCTGGGCAAACTCAAGGAGGAGGAAGCTAGAGTCTGGGCCTGACAGACAGCTGTGGTGTCACCATCATTGCTTTGGAAGACAGCAGGCATGCACGGAGAGATCAGAGTTGAGTGTGGATATGTGGAGTTCAGAGGCCAACGACAAATATCTCGAAAGACAGTTTGGTTTGGTAAGTCATAAATGACAGCAGTACAGGACCTTCTGGAGAGAGGCCTTCAGGATAGGATTCACAAGAGGAGACTATGCAGTTCTCTAGCAAGCTTGTTCCATGAGCCCTTTTAGGTACCAAAGATAAGTAACACTTAATATATATTAATTATTAATCATACAAGTATATTTAATATGCCTCAAAACAGTCTATCAGAAAAGATCAGGCATGCTCAGGATGGTATAGCCATAGACACAGCTGTATCTTAAATCCTTGTGGGAACCACACCACTGTCTTCTATTACATACTTAACATACTGGGTTCTGATACACAACTTCTCTCATGGACTACAGATTAATGAATACCCTAGAAGGTATGTGGCTAAATACTTTAAAATTAAAATGTATGTAACACAAGCTGGTTTGAAGGAATTAAAAGCCAAAACAAGTGTCTCACAACTTGAAGAACTACTTTGTAGCTAGCAAGGTGGTATGTGTGTACATGTGTACCTGCTGACATCACGTGGGCATTTCCCTATGAATGCTTGGTGCAAGAAGGGATGATAGCTGGTTGTGGGGTCAGAGGCATATGATCTTCTCTCCAAGTCAGCCTGCCCTGAATGACTGATTACACTTCCTTACCTGGGATTCCTAGGGCTTTAATTTAGACATGCTTAATAAACTTTTGTTTTGTTTTTTTAAGAAGAAAGGTGTAAGCAAATTGTAACTTTAATTTTTCAAACCTGATTTTTAATGATGGTTCTTAAATGCTTTAAACTCCCTTGTATCCCACTACCCACCAAAGGAAGTGGAACAGAGACCTGTGGACCTGTTTAGAATTGGTTCTTTGCCTCCTGGCTGCCTGGTCCCGCCTAAGTCTCTGGGTTAAAGCACTCCCTGGAGGCAGGCCCTCCACTTGCAGGGAAGGGGCAGAGAGGGTCGCTGATCCACCTCTGTCACTCGGAAGCTGAGAGGATCCTGTCTCTGCCACCCTTCGTGGTGGGTCTGATTGTTCTGGCAGCATGTGTATAGTACAGGATTGCAAATTCAATCATCAATAGAAGGAGAGGACCTCGGCCCTGTGAAGGTTCTGTGCCCCAGTGTAGGGGAATGCCAGGGCCAATAAGTGGGAGAGGGTGGGGTGGCAGGCATGGGGAGGGGGGAGGCAACTGGGGTTTGTTCTTGTTGTTTTGTTTGTTTGTTTGTTTGGAGGGGAAACTGGGAAAGGAAATTTACGTGTAAATAAAGAAAATGTCTTAAAAAAAATAAAGAATTGGTTCTTTGGAGCAACTCCCATCTATGTTGTGTAGAAATCAGTAGTTCAGTTCCAGGTTAGCAGCTGCAGCTCAATCCACTTGCAAACACTTCACAGACACACCAGCAGTCCAGTTCAGTAGAGCTGGGATAGCAAACACGAATCAGCAGCAGTGGCATGACCTAGCAGAGAGAGCCAGGCCTCAGCCACTCCCTCAGCATGAGTCACCAGGAGGGACCCAGAGGGATGCCAGGAGCAGTTCTTAGCTGTGCCTCTCTCAGTGAAGCAAAGATCAATGAAGACTCAAGACCAACAATCTTTGCATAGCTAGCTCTGTAAGCAAGCCTAGCTCGGCCTCTATCACTGTCTATCAAGACCTATTTATATGTCCTTCAAACATTATGTGTCTTCCACAAGTCTTTCCTCAGCACAAGTGTCTGTCTCAGCTAAAATCACTCTGTCAATCAGCTGGAGACCACAGAAGTGTCAAGAAATTGCAGCACACTGACAGAAGTTTTTGATGTGTTTTTTCCTATGAGTCCCAAAAAATACAATTCAACTCTGCAGTGTAAGGTGGACCAATACATGTGTGTGTCGTTAGGAAGGAATCCCTCATCATGTATCCTTTCACATGCTTACTTTATTGGAACATCCTTTCTCCTGTGTCTGCTTCAGTGAAACATTCCTTCATGAGTCTGCCTTAGTCTTTCAACTGTGTCTACTTCAGGAAAACACTCCTTCATGTGTTTGCCCCAGCAAAATACCTTCCAACACAACTGACTTTCCAAAGAATCCTTAAGTTTCCACTTCAGCAAATGTAACTAGATCTTTTGCTAGTGTGCAAAGTTATGGGCATCCCAGAATCCCACTAGCATCCCCTTCTGAGCTAAGGCTCTTGGGAAGCACAGATTCCCTAGACATCTGTGTTCCTTCAGTGTCTGTGTCAGTACTCATCACTTGGACAGGTGTATGATTCACATCATTTGATTTAGTAGACTGTGAAAATAGTACCACCAGGGTCAGGTGTTTGTTTCCAAGTCCTCTTGCTAGCATTTAGAAAGAACTGCCTTAACTTATTAATAGTCCTCAGGAGAGGATTCATCAGGAACACAGCTATAAGCCACCAGACATGTCCAAAGAGCTCATCTTATAGATCGCCCATACACATATAGGAGACTATTGCCTCTATTTTCTGAAAACTTGGTAAGGTGTTGTTTTATCTGTTTGACTTTTTTGTTTTGTTTTGTTTTTGTTTTTGTTTTTGTTTTTTTGTTTAGAGACAGGGTTTCTCTGTATAGCCCTGGCTGTCCTGGAACTCACTCTGTAGACCAGGCTGGCCTCGAACTCAGAAATCCGCCTGCCTCTGCCTCCCAAGTGCTGGGATTAAAGGTGTGCACCACCACTGCCCAGCCTGTTTGACTTCTAAAAGAATTGTTTCCTCCTCTCTTGGAGGAGAAGTAGGTCTATTCAAATTGTGCACCATGTTTCCAGATCATCCTGTGAAAGTCCTGTCCTCAAATGTCATCTAGTCCAGTCCAAGGTGGCAGAGAAAATACAAGAGACTAAAAGTCTGGGTTAGAGACAGTTCTCCTGGGGAAGCAAAAAGGAAAATATGATGAACCAAAAGAAGACTATTCTGAAAATCTCTAAGTTGGGCTTTCAAGGGTGATCGGGTGCTGCATTAAGAGGCTTTGGAGAGGCAGCCAACTGTGGGATGTGATAGGCAAGGCAGAGTGTGATCACTGCAGGACAAACATCTGTGCCTGTCAATCACACTGACAGATGGGGGTGGGAGAAATTCCAGAAGTCTGGGAAGGGGTGCAGACATGTCTGAAAGAGCACTCTGCATGGCAGCAGCTGATGAGATAAGATTCCAGGACTGGAAGCAAAGTGAAAAGTCAGCCAAAGGTGGGAAAGATGCCTCAGTCAGAACTCACACACAGTGATGCTCAAGAGGCAACTGGATCTTTACTGGTCAACCAGGTTAAGCCTACTGGGCAAGCTTAAGACCAGTGAAACTCTATCTCTAGAAACAAGGCAGATGATGCCATAGGAATGACAGGTAAGTTTGCCCCTTGACCTCCACATGCAGGCATACACACACACATGTACGTGTTACCCTTCCCATACCACATACCTCATGAAAATGTACATGTGTACATATTTGCTGCTTGATAAGTTCCTTTTCAAACAAATACTGCTGTCTGGGCTACTTCCCATGCAGTGGGATTTATTCTATTAAGTGTGTATGTTTGGCCTACCATGGTACTAATACCTGTAGACACAGAAGATGGACTACAAGTCCTGTAGCCTATGTAAAGACCTGAGCATAGCCAGGAAGCCTTTTGCAATACTGAAGGAGACTCATACCAAGTCGTGAAGAGGATGAACAGCACAGTCAGCAAATGACCAGGCGGGTGCTCTTTGGATGCAATGGTTCCAAGTGGTGTGGCTGTGTGTTCTGGGATCTGTGCTCACTGGCTGTACTGCTTCAAGTGTAGGACTGTCTCCTCAGGTGACGGTTCTGGATGACCTACTAAGTACTACAGATACTATGTACTTGGCAGTGCAAGCTCTAGTCACTCATCCAAGTGCCCTTCGTGAAGGACTATTGCATGATCCTGAGATATATGTGTGTTCCCATCCAGGTATCGGATACTAAAGCACTGTAAAAACAACTGGAATGTTTATGGAGGATTCTTGTTCCAAAAAGGATTAGATAAATGCTTCAAGTCCATTTAAACCTTAAAATTCTGTGGTCAGTAGACTACTAAGTACTACCTCTTCTGAGGACCAAAGCATGACTGGTGTCCTCTGCTTTCCCAACTCTGTCTTCATCCCAGAACTCCTTGCTTTGCTTTTTATTCATCTCTGTGCTCTCATGGTCCAGCCAAGTGCCTGCCATACCTTAAGAAAGAGGAACTGTGAATCGAATAGAGCCTTAGAATATTACACTGTTGATTTCTGCTCTGTGGGACATGGTGGCACCATCAATGATCCTAGCACTTGGGTTGCAGAAAAAAAAAGATCATGACTCTCAGACCAGCCTGGGCTACACAACAAGACCCATTTCAAAGAAGTTTTTTTGCACACCCATCATGGGGAACAGTTGGGCAGTTTCTCAGAGTTAAACAGTTACCACATGCCTGATGATTCTAGTTCTTGTCACTTCCCAAATGAATTAAAATCAGTTGGTCAAAGATTTGTACACAAATGCTCAGAGCAGTGTTATCTAGAGCAAATGAAGAATGAAAAGAACCAAGTCAACCCAAGGCTGATGGCTAAGCAAGACATGCCACATTCATATAATGAAATACCATTTAACCATGGTGTGAATTACCAATGCAATCACAACACAGACAGACCTGGAGAACATGTCACATGAAAGACACAAGGCAGAATATACAGTGGAATTCTCCTGACATGAAACATCCAGACTGAGCACATCTACAGAGTGTGCTACAGTGACTGTGCTTGGCCAGAGCTGAGGCTGAGGAATACAGGGTGACTGCTTTATGGACGGTGCTCTGGACTAGTGGGAGTGACTGCTCAGCACTTAAGAGTATACTGAGAATGGCTGAACTGCACTCTTCAGAGTCACCAAATGGTAAAATTCTCTATTGCAAAATTTACCTCAATAAAAATAAAAGCATTTTTAAAGTCCAATGTCATTGAAAGCCAAAACGAGTAAACAGCCACCCGCCATCCAGGACCCTGCCTTCTTCCTTCAATGCCCACTTCCCTACTTCTCCTCCTCCTCACAGCTTTCCAGAGACCTCAAGCCAATGCCAGCCTTTAACCTGTGCCTCTGAACTGCTGTTCAGAGGTTTGACAGATGACAGGTAAGAGATGCTGCAGACCCTAGGGACAGCACGGCACAGTGCGGGGAGTGGGGTGGAGACAGGGATGAGATTCCCCTCCAGCACCGTCCTTGCACTGCTGAAGCTGAGGAAGTGAAGCACCAAAGGACTTTGTCTGTCCTTGTTCTCTCAGGGTTCAGCAAGACACTGGAAGTTACAAAGAAAGCTAATATGCTATTCTTTGGAGAAGAGAAAAAAAAAACTACAAAATATATTTTTCTTTAGTTTTAATTCAGACTGACCTTCCTAAATCCATGGCTGGAGGCAGCGAGAGTACTGAAAGATGAGGTCACTTCTGGTGGTACTAACCGTGTGACAGAACAGTAGGAGAGGAGAGAGCCATAATACAATTCCAAGGTCTCAATGTATCACTGAATTGCTGGGAGGCAGGGTTTGCACAGATTAACAGACATGACAGTCACACTAGTGCCAAGAGCTGGCCCACCTTCTTGAACCCATTTGAGGCAGGGTACCAGAACTGAGCAATTTATTCTGTTTTTCTTTTAATGCTTTCAGCAACCGGAAAAGCAAGTGAAAATGAGTTTAACCCTAAAAAAATAAAATTTTGACATAGAGGTCAGCAGCCTCAAATGAGGTGAGACTAGTGCCTGGCCCGAGGGGCAGGAAGGAAGGAGGAAGGCTTGGAGAAGGGTGAAAATTAGGGAACATAAATGAAGCTCATTTGTTTTGTCTCTTCAAAGAAGGCCAGGCAGGCAGGAGGCAGCTTGGGGGCATGGTAGATGTGTGGCTAAATGCCTCCAGTTCCCCATTCAACTCTCTGGGCAGTCTGGCTGCTGCTCATCTTCCTCACAAGTCAGCCTGTGCAGAGCCATGGAGGGGGATGCTGCATACAGGGAAACAATCGCAAGGGAGGGTGAGGAGGAGCAGAGATGAAGCTCTTTCCTCATGCTCCTTCTGGACAAGGATCATTCTGCTCATTCTATTCATGATCAGAAACAACTCTGAATCAAGTTTTTTTTTAAGAGTTATTTATTTATTATATGTAAGTACACTGTAGCTGTCTCTGACACCCCAGAAAAGGGCACCAGATCTCATTACGGATGGTTATGAGCCACCATGTTTCTGGGATTTGAACTCAGGACCTTCAGAAGAGCAGTCAGTGCTCTTAACCGCTTAGCCATCTCTTCAGCTTAAAAGGGATAATGAGTGTGAGGAGAGCAAGGGGGCCTCCTCAGCACAGCAGCTTTATAGGATGCTTTTACTCATTTTTTAAAAAAGAATCTTGCTGGGTGGCACACACCTTTAATTCCAGCACTTGGGAGGCAGAGGCAGGTGGATCTCTGAGTTCGAGGCCAGCCTGGTCTACA